>NC_084477.1:18338139-18647202 GCF_027409185.1 Cynocephalus volans
ATGACTTGCCTAAGTTTATAAAATAGTAGGAGTGGTGGGGCAAAGACTTGAACTTAGAAACTCGACTCTATTCTTTTATTGTCATCCTCGCTTTATGCTTATATTTTATAAGAATTTCTTATTAGTAGTGTATAACTGAACAGCTTTTCTAGTTTGACAATCTTTGTCTTTTAATTGAGACACCTGGTCCATTTACATTTAATATAATTACTGATGTATTTGAGTTTAAATCTACCCTTTTATTTTGTGCTATTAATCCAGCCTGTTCAAATTCTAAAATTCACCAAGTCTTTTACCTTCCTGGACAATGAGGACCTTTGAGGATATGAACCTGTTCATTTATATTCCTCCTGAAATGCCATCATATATTTTCATTGTATCTACTTAAGCCCCTGGACATCATTTTTTATGTATTGGTCATGATTTTAACCTTCTCAAAATGTTATAATTGTTTTGTACAGTTTTGATTTACCTGTATATTAACCATTTTCTTTGCCATTTCTTCTTTCCCATGAGCTCCTGTGAGTGGGACCACCTCCCTTCCACTTCAACTACAGTCTTTGGAATTTCCTTCCATGAAGGTCTGTTAGTGGCACAACCTCTCAGTTCTTGTTCGCCTAAGTGTGTCCTTATCTCTATCTCATTTTTCAAAGACATTTTCTCTGAGTATATAATTCCTGGTTGACACCTATCTCTTTTGTCACTCCTCTGCCTTCTCAGTGCCATAGTTGCTTTCAAGAAGCCAAGAGACAGCCTGTTGCTTCTTTGGGGCGATTTGTATTTCCCTCTTCCAACCTCTCAGCTTTTTTAAAAAAACCACTTTCTCTTTGTCTTTGGTATTCTTAATTTCTGTTTAATATATACAAGTGTGGGGTTTAAAAATTTTTGTCTTCTTTAGAATTTACAGTCTTTTTGAATATGTGGATTGGTATCTTTCAATAGGCTTGGAAAATTATCCAGTCCTCATGTTTCAAATATTGTCTTCAGTACCATTTTTTCTCTCCTCTAATTCTGAAGAATTGAATAGGCTTCACCACAATTAAAATAGCTGCTCATCAAATAATACCGTTTAGAAAGTGAGTAGTCAAGCCACTTAGTGGGGGAAATATTTGCAAAACATATATTTTACAAAGGATTGGTATCCAGGATACATAAAGAGCTCCTACAATTCAATAATAAACATAAAATGAAATGAAATGAATGGGCAAGATATTTTGAACAGACAATTCACAAAAGAAGATGTACAAATGGCCAATAAGATAAGCACATGATCACATTCATTAGGATGGCCATTATCAAAACAAACACAAAAAACAGAATATCAATTGTTAGTGAGGATGTGGAGAAACTAGAACCCTGGGCACTGCTGGTGGGACATGTAACGGTCCAGGCAATGTGGAAAAAATGACGATTCCTCAAAAAGTTAAACACAGAATGACTCTACGATCTAGCAATTACACTTCTGGGTATATATACAAAAGAAATGAAAGCAGGAACTCAAAAAGATATTTTTACACCCGTGTTCATATCAGCATTATTTACAATAGGCAAAAGGTAGAAGTAGCCCAAGGTCCATCAATGGATGAACAGATCATCGAAATGTGATTTGTACATACAATGAAATATCATTCAGCATTAAAAAGGAAGGAAATTCTGACACATGCTGCAACGTGGATGAACCGTGAGCACGTTACGCTAAGGGAGATAAACCAGATACAAAAAGACAAATATTGTATGATTCCATTTGTACAAGCTACATAGAGTAGTTAAATTCATGGAGACAAAAAATATAAGGTGATTCCAAGGACTCAGGCAAGGAGGTAATGGGGAATTAATGGTGAATGAGACAGAGTTTGGGTTTGGGAAAATGAAAAAGCTCTGGAGATGGATTGTGATGGTGATGGTTGCAGAACAACGTGAACGTACTTAATGCCTTGGACCTGTGCACTTAAATGTCAAGATGGTAAATTTTATGTTATGTATATTTGACCACAATTTTTAAAAGAGATAAGCATATGAAAAAGTGCTCGATGTATTTGGTCATCAGAGAGATGCAAAATAAGAGACCAGTCAGCCACTATGACACACCCAGCATTATGGCTGACGTTAGAAAGACTGTGACGCCAGATGCTGGCAAGCGTGCGGAGCAACTGGAACTCCTGTGCTGTGACATGTGGGATGTAAATGGAGCAGCCGCTTCAGAAGAATGTTTGAGGGCCGGCCCGTGGCTCACTCGGGTGAGTGTGGTTCTGATAACGCCAAGGCCACAGGTTCGGATCCCACATAGGGATGGCTGGTTTGCTCCCTGGGTGAGCGTGGTGCTGACAACACCAAGTCAAGGGTTAAGATCCCCTTTCCGGTCATCTTTAAAAAGAAAAAGAAAAAAAAGAACATTTGATAGTTTTCTATAAAACTCATTTCACTCCTAGGAATTTACCCACGAGGAATAAAATCATATGTTCACAAAAGGACTTGAACAAGAATGCTAATAGCCGCTTTATTCATAAAAGTAGAAACTGGAAACAGCTCAGGTGTCTATCAATAGGAAAAGGACAGACAAGCTGTGTGTAGCCGTGCAGTGGCACAGGACTCACCAACACGCTGAGCTGGTGGCCTGTGGTCCCCGCTGCTCCGCTCGAGGCTGAGGGTCTCTGGAGCCGAGAGTTCTGGGCTGCAGGGCTCTATGACATCGGGCATCCGCACTGGGTGACCTCCCAGGAGTGGGGACCACCAGGTTGATCAAAGAGGGGTGACCTGGCCTGGGTTGGAAGTGGAGCAGGTCAGAACTCCCAGGCACTCATGAATGGCCACTGCACTCCAGCCCGGGCAATACAGGTGACCCCTCTCTAAGAAAACACAAAACTCACAAAAAGTGCCCCCCCAAAAAAGGCGAGTACAAGAAAATTTACACAGAAGACTATATACTGCAATATTCCATTTACATGAATTCTAGAACAGCTAGAAGACAAGACTAGACCACGGTATAGAAAAAAATCAGAGCAGCGGTTGCTTCTGGGGAGCGGGGGAGGCGATGAACAATTCGCATGGGGGAGCTTTATGGGGTAATGAAAATGTTCTATAACTCGATAAAGGATTGGGTCACACAGGTCAAATTCAGTGATGGCACACTCAAGATTTGTGCATTTTGTACTTTTTTAAAGAGAGAATTATCTTAATGTGAATTATTTATTTATTTATTCTCTGTAGCTGGCTGGTACGGGAATCCAAACCCCTGACCCTGGACTTACTTAATCAAAGCAAAATAATTTTTTAAATTTATTTTTATTATTATTTTTCAGTTCAAAGATGTTGGGGGGAGGAGAAGGGGGACAGGCCCGGCCCACAGGTGGCACCTTCGCTGGCCTGGCTGTGGAGGGCAGGGGGGCCCGGCTGGGACCCACGAGACCACAGCTCAGGAGCCCGGGGGCGTCTGCAGCCGGCTGGGTCATCACTGGGCTGCACGCGGACCCAGAAAAAGGTTTTTAAGCAAAGGATAGGATGTGGCAAACTCTGACATATCCTCTGTATTTTTAAGCTTCTTTTCTGTATCTTTCATTTTAGGTGCTTATGTGAATCTCGCCGTGGGTCGTTTCCTCTAAATGCGTGTCTGGTTTGCTGACCCTAAAACCCTTTTAAACTTGCTTAATCGACTGTTAAACCCTTTCGTTGAGTTTTAAATTTCTATGACTTCAGTTTTCATTTTCAGAAATTCTGTTTGTTTTTCAAATTAACTAGCCACAGTTTTGCAGTCTTCTCTTCTCTGGGGATGTTTATTAGCTCGTCTCTTCCTTAACAGAGCCAGCCTCGTTCTTGATAATCTGTGTCCTCAGACCACATCAGCTGACGTCTGGACGAGTGTTTCTGTTATCGGTGGTTCTGGTTTGTCCTCAGGCTGACTTGTTTCCACATGTACTCAACAGTGCCATGGTCACTGTGCTTGAGGAATTACCTGTGGGACACTCAGAATAAAGGTGGCTCTCTCCAGAGAGGATGTGTGTTGCTTCTGCCAAGGGTCTCCTAGGACACTACTGACCTGAGCTAGTGTGGAAGCAAATTCACAGCCCGAGGTCTCTTGATCCCCCCAGGGCTGGGAATTCGGGCTCCAAACACGCAGGAGGACTGAGTGTGTTCACAATTTCCGAGAAGCCTGCACCCCACATGACCACCCTGTGCTCGGTGCCCGGGCACCTTGCTGGATGGACAGACCCTGGAGTGTCAGTATGGGGCGGGGTTGACTTCTGGTCTGCTCCTTCCTTCTTACCCGGTGGTGTAGACCTTCAGGGTCCTCACTTCCTATCGGGAGGCCCCATGCTCTGCAAAGCTGCCGTGCTCCAGGTGCAAGGTGGCTGGGACAAGAAAACACTGTCAGAGCAAGGGCCGCTTCCTGGACCACTGCAGTCTGGCTTCTTACGGATTCTGTCCTGGTCACTCTCGACTATCTGTCAACTCTCAGTGCTTTTAAGACTTAAAAAATATTTTATCCAGCCATTTTAGCTGTTTTCAATAGGAGCGTTCATCCCGAGAATTTAGCCTGCCATAGTCCCTAAAAACAGAACTCATCATCCCCTATGTATCTAATTTGTCTTCAGCCACCCCCGAAAAACAGTTCAAATCTCACCTGTGGGCTTAAGGAATTTCGGCCTGAATTCGGCGCCTTATTTTAAAGCTACTGTCTTTTCCCTGCATCTAAAAATGCCCTGAGGCTGAGAAGTTCCCCAGGGTGACAGGGCACCAGCTGGGAGGCCAAGGGGCCTGGAGCCCTTGCAGCCCAAAGCTAATGTGACGTGTGTCAGCGGAGATCAGCCAAACTGGGACAAAGGAAAGTGGTCAAAGTGACGAATCACACCACAGCCTCTGTGGTAGGGTGACAGGTGACAGGGGTTTCCCTGCCTTTCTTACACTTCAATGTTTCTTCCAGCTTTACTTGTTTAATGGATATGTGTTATACTAATATTAAAAACATGAAGACAAAACACAAAAATGAATTCATAGCAGCAAAGAAAAGACCCCGCGAGCCAGCAGCCTCGAACTCTAATTCCAGTGGACGAGTCTGGGCAGATCCATTCGCAGCTCCGCTGGTGACCAGAGGCCAGATTCCTGTGACAGATGGGGGAGCTTGGGGGTTTGGGCTGGCAGGGGATCAGAGGATGGAGTGTTGTGTCATGCATGATCCAAGGTGGCACATGCCGAGCAGAGCAGAGTTACTCTGTTCACTCTCTGCTCTGAGCTCCGAGGAGTCCAGGAGTCCGGGGTGCACTCGGCAGAGGCGGTGGGAGGGAAAAGGTGGGGCCTGGGAGCTGAGTTCCAGTCGAGGCTGGCTCTGCCCAGGACATTGGGTTTCCATCGCCAATGCCATCTGCCCTGTCACTCCTCCAGAAGAGGACAGGGAGAGGGCAGAGAGGCTGCTCCCTCCGCAGGACCGGGGAGTGAGCTGGGAGAAGGGACAGTTTCCCTGAGAAGTTCTGGAAAGGTCATCTTTCCACTGTCCCCTTCCTAAGCCCCAGAGCTGAGAATCCTTCCTCCTTCCTGCCTTGTGCTTTCCCTAGCCCACGTTTATTGACTGTCTCTGCACTGGAGGGCAGGGTGGGGGAGGCGGGAGGCCAGGGAGGGGGACCAGCCTGAGTGACCCTCCGGTGCTGCGTGTCTGTCTGTCCTTCAGTCTGAGAGGAGTGGAGAGCCACTGCCCTGTAGTTAGCAGAGAGAGACAGAGACAGACACACAGACAGAGACAGAGAGACACACAGAGAGACAGAGGCAGACAGAGCGCTCTCGATGACACTCGGGTCTGGATCCCACACGTGGGGCCCACCGAGCATCGCCTTTCCGGGGAGCTTTGGCTGAGGTGGGGACGAGGCAGATGCCTGCCCTGGGGAAGGTGCGGCTGGTGGGGAGGGGGCAGCAGCCTGGTCTCAGCCCCTTCACCTCCGCTCTGTCGTCAGAGCCTTGGGGCTGGCAGGGACGGTCATTAGAACTGGAATTTCTCTGCAGAAAACCCAAGACTGCAGGGGAAGGAGAGTCTGTGCTGTGCTGGCATTTCCTCCTGTGTCACTCACTGACTCAGGAATGTGAGATGGTGGCTGAGCCTGGGAGGCACCTGCCCTCGGCAGCCCCACCTGACCAGCCTCTGCCCGAGGCATGGGGGGGAGGGGAGGCATTGGAGGGACACGGGAGGGGAGGGAGGCCTGCAGCTGTCCCAGAGCCCCCCCACCCGCTGCAGGCTGAGTCATGGCGCCGGCTCCCACCCTGACTCTATTTTTATATCAGCGCCTGCTCATGTCTGACTCTTAGATAAGCCCAGGCTTCCAGCCATGGGGAGACACCTGACGGCAGGGGATGAGGACCGAGGGAACAATTCATGAGTCTGAGCAGGAATTATAAAGCCACCCCGCTCTCTTACTAGGGCTCCTCGCCTGTTTCATTACCAGGCGCTTGTGTGGCTGCCGTCCAGGTGTGAGGCCTTGCAGAGAGGGGAGTGGCCAGGGCGACACCAGGGCCCTGGCACTGGGCGTGGGCAGCCGCGGGTGGGTCTGGGAAGCCACGCTAATGGGCACTTATGCGGGACACCTGCAGAACAGGCTCCCAGACATGTGCCCTGGGGGGGGGAGAGCCACCAATCTCTGAGCCCCTCTCTTGGTGACAAGTGATGTGCCAGGTTTGCAGGTTGCAGGACAGCAACCTGGCCGGAGAGCTCAGGGCCTGTGTCGACTGTACTGAGGAGCTGGCAGGCACGGTTCTCCCAGGGGCGTCCTCAGCAGACCCCTCCCCACACGCCTTCCAGAGAGTTAGTGCTGCCCTTTCTTTGGTCTGAGATGGGCACAGAAGCCTTTTGGGGTCACTGATAGGGGTCAAGGGCAAGAGGTGCTCTGCTGTGTCCCTTAGTCAAAGCTCTGAGCCCCTCCAGGGTTCAGCCCCTCACCTAGCAAAAGAAGACTCTGGGAAATCTCCAAGATGACAGCCACTGTCCTCCAAGGCTCCGTGTACTGTTCAGCCACGCTGGGCACCTCCACAGCAGAGGCTGCTGTGGCCCTGAGTGCAGATGTTGACAAGGTGATCACGGACTGTGTTAATCTCGCTGCCCTGGAGGGTCCCAGAAGAGGAGAGGAACTCAGGGGGGAGCTGGGAGCCACGCACCACCCTTCCTGTCTGCTCTGTGGAAGGATGGATGGCTGGAGATGACCTGTGCCCCAAGTCCCCAGGATGCACACAGCATTCTGTGCTCTCCCAACTCCTGGGCCTGCTGGAGAAGAGCCACCAGCAGGTGTGGTCTGTCCTCAGGAAGACCCACGTTCAGAGCAAGATGCTGGGGACCCAGCCCACATGCTGGGGCAGAGGGCCCGAGGTCATGCTGACAGCGGCTGCTGGCACGGGCCGGGTCTCTCCATTCTGAAGACTCCAGGGAGGGCAGCTGTCCTCTCCTTCACACACTCTGCCTGACCCTAGAAGGAAGCAGAGGGACAGTGACAGTAGCCTGTTCTTTTTTCTCCCCTCTCCTTGGGCACCCAAACATTGCTTGCAGCTCTGGTGGGCACCTACCGCGGGAGAGAGACAAGAGCCTCCAGGCCCCGCTGGGAAGATCCCAGAGCTAGACAGGCTCAGGCCAGCCAGGCCAGAGCTGTCCCCTCCTCCCAACCCTTCGCCCCTCCTCGTGGACACTGTCTCTCAGTGCTCAGGTGCCAGCTCCAGACAGGCCGGGGAGCTCAGTCCACACCGTGCCCTCCAATGCTCCCAGGCAGGCCTCTGACTTTCTCGCCTCTACTGAACATGTGCATGTCACTTGTGTGGGGAACAAGGCGGCCTTGCCTGGAACTGCTTGGACACTCTCCTTTGGGCCCCAAATCCCTAACTTGGGACTCATTACTCTCAGCTGCTCCTTGAGAGCAGTGACCGAGTTTCTTGTCATGAGGCTGTGGGTCATGACCCCCACACAGGGGGTCTCATGGCATCAATGCCCCTTGTGAACTGGGTCCAGGGCTCTTTCCTGTATGGCCAAGGACTTAAGGAGCCATCTGCTCAGGAGGAGAGTGAGAAATATTCCCATTTCGCAGATGTGAACAGTGAGGCCGACCGCCGATGATGAAGTCACAGGCTGCTGCTCTGTCCAGGAGCCTGGGTCGCTAGCCTGCTGCTTTCTCCTGAGACATGGAAGGCCAGGGGGTGCTGGTGGTGGGAAGGTGGGCAGGTCTGGGGCAAGTTCCCTCCTGGGAGAGTGATAAAAGGAGCCATTTCTCTCTAGATCCCCCCATGAGATCAGCACTGAGGACCTGCCACCTTCCTCAAGCAGGTTTCCAGCTTTTCTCTCCTCCGAGTGGCCTCCTGCTGTTCTGGTTCATGCACGCAGACCTGCCTGGTCCTCCTGACCAGACAGAAGTGCAGGGCTGGTCAGAGCCAGGGCGGGAAGGAGGCTGTGGCCTGCCGGGCGCCTGGGCTGGGCTCCCCGACAGCTGGGCCGCATGCCTGCCATTCCCCGCGGCGGGCTCATCCTCTCGATTTAGGGGCAGTGGGATAGCCAAGGGCAGGCTCAGTTTTCCCTCTCCTTGCATGGCCAGGGCCTGCAGCCTGCCTGCTGATTTGTGTGTATTATTAGGTCCCAGGGACTCCTGCGGCCCGGGTGAGCCTCAGGGGTGGGGCCCAACCCCCACCCCGCTCTGCAGAGGGACATTATCCCTGAACCTGGGCTGTGCTGGGGGGTCTCGGCCTGGCTGGGAGAGATCAGGCCACTGTTGCCTCCAGGTAAAATGAGGAAGGGCCTGTCTTGGCTGTTCCCCCGGCCCCTGAGCCCACCCAGCCCCTCCTGCACCCCACACCTCTCTGTCTTGTGAATTAGCCCAGTTCATGGTGGGGGCCGGGGACTGAACTGCTCTCTCCCCTTGGTGACATGGGGATGTTTACCAGGGCGGGCAGCTGCTAACTCAACAGGGAGGGTTAATCTGGGAATGGGGCACACCGGCCCTGGAGGGGTGGGTGGGGGCTCCGTGTGGGGCAGAGCCGCCTTGTCCCCCTCGCAGGGCCCTGTTCAGCTGAGCTTTGGGCTGGAGGGACGCACCCATTTCTCCTCATCCAGCCTGACTGTGTGATGGTGGCTCCACCGTGTGTGCACGTGTGTGCACGTGTGGAATTCCAGGCGTCTCCGGCAGGAGACCCCTTCACTCGCCACATTCACAGGATGGAAGGACCCCTGCCCAGAGCCCAGAGCTGGGGCTGACTCCGCCATGGTGCCCGCCTCCCCGCGCCTCCGAGCCCAGGCCAGGCCTAGGGAGCAGGGCTGATGGGATTCGTCTTCATTCCATCCTGTGTGACTCCTGAGCAGCTGCGGGTCACCTGTGCTCCCGCCGGGAGGGAGGGAGCCTCATGCACAGGAGTCCCAGGGGACTCCATCGCCCACACCCTGCCCGATGGCCTTCCCCGGGGCGGGCAGCCATCAGGCCAAAGTCTCACCACTCTTGGTGTCACCCTCCTGCCAGGGCCCCTCGGTAGCCCATGGGGTGCTCCAGGCCACCCTCATGCCCCTCCCCAGCTCATTCCCCTCCACGGCTCCATGGCAGGGACAGCCCTGCCGTGACTAGTGCTCCCTCTGGGGCCTTGGCTTCAGCTGCAAAGCAAGGAGAACCTTAGTCATCTCCGGGGTCCTTCTTTGCCCCCCGCTCTGAAATCCTGCCTGCAGTCGTCGATCCGTAGCTGATCCTGGGCCTCTCTTGTGTGCCAGGGTTGTTCTCTTTGAACTTTGCTGCTTGAGGGACTCCAGTCTCCGGCCACGTCTATTTGTCCACTGTGGCAAAAGGCCAAGTGTAAACAACTTCTCCCCCATGGCATGGACAGGGAGAAGGTAGAAAATGAGAGAAGAGCCAACCTCGGCAAGAGCTGCACCCAGGGACTGGGCTGGGAGGGGGCGTGGGGAGAGGGGCTGGGCCGGGCACCCCGCCTGGTGGAGGCGACCCAGGCTCTGCTCCTGAAAGGCCAGACACGTCCGACACTCACCTCAAGACTTGGTTCTGTGACATTAGAACACTCCATTGACGAAGTCTGCTGTACCCACCCATGTCTCGAGAGAATGGCTTTGTGTTTCCTTTGGGGAGTTGTTCGGGTTTTTTGGCAATCAAGGAAGGGGCTGAGGCCAGCGTCGGGTGACATGGTGTAGACCAGAGGTGGCAGACATGAGCCGAGAGGTGGCACAGTGAGTGGTGGTTGAGAAGGTCCCGCTGGAGCCCGACAGCCGCACAGGTACTAGGTGTGACAGCCTGGGGACGAGGAGTAACATTCATGCCGTGCTCAGCACAGTGCCTCCAACAGGCTAAGCGCTGTACGCACGTTTGTTGAACGCATTTTTAAAAAGATAAAATTTTAAAAGACCTCCACGAGAGCTTTTTTAAAATAGACTTTTATTGTGGAAAAATTTGCGATTTGCAGTCAACTTTGCGACACTGCTCTGGTGCGACGTAGCATTTCTTACCTCCTGTACCGGGTCCCCTGTTGTTGAGACCTCACCCTGCTGCGGCCGCCACGCAGGGGAACCGGCCTCGGCACTCGACGGTTAACCACGTGTCGGGCTTTGCAGTTTCCGCAGTTTCCCCATGAACGTCCTTTCTGTCCAGGATCCCATCCACGCTGCCACGCATTCTCCTTGCAGATGGCACGTGACATGCACACGACATGCTGGGGATGTTCGCCCCATCGCGTAGTGAAGTTGGTGGCTGCCAGGTCTCTGTCCTCGTAAGTTACATGTTTTCACTTCCCCTGCTTAGAGCCCAAGCTTGAGGGGGGACTAAGCCCACCTCCCGGGGGGCGAGTGTCTGTGTGTGTCGTCGGGACCCTTTGCAAGGAGGAGCTGGCCCTGCCCACCCACTCAGTTACGTCCTTGACCATAACTTCATCAGCGTGGACTCGTGGGTGTTTACTGTGTACTCCGGGCTGTCATCCGATGCCATGTCGTTATTCTGTTGCTCACGTCCTTCCAGCTTGGCCCATAGGGCGCCCTCTGAGGTGGGCTCCCTGCTCCTTTCCCGTGTCCCCATCCTCTGTACACCGAGTGCTTCCTCACTTTCTGCCACCGTGATACACTCCAGGCTCAAAGCGTGTTTTCCCTGCTCTAGAATCAACCATTTCTCCAACGAGCTCCAGGCCCCTGTACTGGAGAATGATACTTAGACACCAAGATCTGGCAGTGAGTGTGCCCGTCGCTGCTGGCGCGTCACTGTCTCTAGGTCCCTCAGCAGACGGAGCTGGGAAGTACAGGTGTGTGCTGACCCGTGCGCACACTCAGCCCCGTGGTTCCCGTGTCAGGCGTCTGTGTGTACAGTCAGTGACACACGACTCCAATGGGTGCCTCCGACTCTAATCCAGCACCGCGGGCTTCTGAACACATTTTAAATGACCCATAAAGGTTAAGTGAATCTGCTAGTAGCCGCCGCTCAGAGATCAGCGGGAGCACGAAAACACAGCAGTCCCTGTTTCTGAGGTGTGGGAGAGGATATGGGGTCTGCCACAGGGTGGAATGAGGGTCCGAGACATCTGAGGGGGCCACGTGACCCCTGCTGACGTCTAGGTACAGAGAGGACACTTGACTTCCCTGTGTTTTCACTTTTCACCCGGTTCTCTGCCATCGTGATACCAATAGAGACGGACTCAAATGACACATCTGCACAGAAAGGGGGAAAAAGCCCCCTCGCTCCAGAGCCAGCTCTCGTAAGGGCATGAAGGAAATGTGTCATCGCGGCTAGACCTTCATCTTCTGGGGCATCCTGCTCTCTGGTCTCTGGGACCACCTTCTCCCCCTTACCGTCCCCCACAGCCTTCCCAACACTGGCAACTTCTGCCAGACGGGGTGTCCCTGCTCGGAAACCTCAGGGGGCCCTGGCAGGCTCGTTAGAGCCACGGAGGTCCCCTTTCCTGAGCGGGGGGTGCCCACAGGGGCTGCCTCAGCTGCAGGATGTCGAGGGGCCCGGCCTTTGCTCCTGCAGGGAAAGGCCGCTCCGGTCCTCGCCCTTGCAGCCCCCAGGAGATACTGTCTTCCTGGCCCCCGGTCTGAAGGTGGCCCGGACTTTTGTGTCATGGCCTGAGCTCTGCCTTCTCCTTTGTGGCAGGTGGCAGTGACCGGCCGCCAGCCACCACAGCCTGTTCTAGGGGACTTTGTGTTGGGGGTGGGAGTGGCTCCCTGCAGCCTGCCCTCTACACCGGGACAGAGGCGCCGGCCGTCTGCGCTGCAGGTCTCGCTCGCTGTTTAAGTCGAGGACACGGCAGACACATCTGAGGCACACACGGGGCTTGTAGATCCCGGACCTGCTGGACTGAAGGGACAGGCCCCTCGGCTTGAGAGATGCCCAGAGGACGAGGCACCGGGGCTCAGGGGCAGCCGGTGCTGCAGGGGACAGAGGGTTGTAGCTCGTTGTCCTGCACAGACCTTCACTTCATCCCAGTGCCTGAAGCCGAGGCAGGTACGTTAAGGGAACAGGCTCTTATTGTGCACCACTGTATACCTGGCTCTGGGGAGAGACAGCAAGGAGAGGGGAGACACGGCTCCTGCCCCGAAGAGCTCCTGGTCTTGAGGGAAGGTAAGATGTGCGGGAAACCAAGCTGGCAGTGCCCCTGCGTCTCACGTTACTGAGCCTTCATGGTCACTCCCAGGTCTGTGTGACCCTCAGCTGGGTGTGTGGTGCTGGTGGCCATTGGGTGACAGGCAGCAGCCGTGGTTATTTGAGAGGAAGGCACGTCCCAAGCCCACACCCTGCGGCGCTCATCCCCACGCTGTTCCACGAGGGGCATGTGCATGCCAGGGGATGCGGCATTGCCCAGGTCAGACACAAGCACGACCCTGTACCCTTCTGCTCTGGCCCCAAATTGCAGCAGGCCAGGTGAGTTAGGTTACAGCGGTGTGGTAGACAGAAATACTGCCCCAAATACATCTGCGCCCTAGTCCCCGGCACCTGTGACATGTTATCTTGTCAAAAGGACATGTTATCATGGCAAAAGGGACTTTGCAGGGCGACTAAGATGAGGAGCTCTGTGGAAGGAAGTGCCCTGGATCATGCAGGTGGGCCCCATGCGACCACAAGTTTCCGAGCCAGGGAAGAGGTGTGATGGCAGGAGCAGAGGTTGGAGGGGCATCGGCGGGAGGGGCCTGGGGACGTGGGTTCTCCCACAAGAGCCACTTGGCACATCTGGCCTCTGGAAGGGTCAGGAGCTGCAAGTGCATGTTTGAGTTCGTGGTGATCTGCTGCAGCCGCAGTGGGAAAGGAATGCTCGTGTCTTATGCAAAATGACCGTGTCCTGGCCTGATTTCCCTCTTCTTGGCCTGAACTGGACTTTGTAGGAGGCAATTGAGACCCTGCTGAAAAGGGGCGTGTTTTCCTTCAGGGTCCATATTACAAACGTGTGACCCTGCAGTGATGGATGCTGAGGCTGCTAGGACCCCGCCTCTGTGCCTGTGCGGCCCGTTCCCTGGCAAGAGGAGTGGGCGTGAGGGTTTGGTATTTGAAAGGTCCTTCCTGCCCTTGATAGTTAAACACCAGGGCAAAGCACTCTCGTACAGAGCTTTCACGGGAGTTTTGAAGAAAGCTGTCCCTGTGCTGGGATGTTTGTAGCACAGGCTGGTGCCGACCCCTCTCCAGGGGTGGGAGGCATGGACAGCCTTCCCCTTGCGTGGTGTGAGGAGCACAGGAGGCTGTCCCTGGTTGTCTGTCCCTGTCCCTGGGGTGATCAGGGCAAGAGGGAGTGGCCAGAGTGTGAGAGCCCATCGAGGAGGTGGGGGTGGGCTCTGGACTGCTGGTTTGCACGTGAAAGCCAAGCTCCTGGGCATCTCCAGGAATTGGCCAGCATGGGAGGGGCAGGCCCTCCAGGGTCATCAAGACCCCAGATGTGAAAGCATCAGAAATACAGAAGGTGAAAGACATGGCGAATACAGAGCCTTCCCGGGAGCACCCCACGTCTTCCCTTCTCTTTCCTTCAGTCTTGTCTGTGTCCTTCACTGGACACAAGCTCTGGGGAAGGGGCTGTGTCCATCTTCTCCAGGGCGTCCTTAGTGTCCACCTACTGCCTGGAACTTAGTAGCTGCCTGATAGTTAGTGAATTAATGAAATTCATGAATGAAATCACATTTGCTTTGAACTCTGCGATTTTACAGTCACTTCTACCAAAGTCCTAATTGTGTGTGTGATGCTTTTTAAAGCTGGATGTGCTAGTCCAGTTGCTGACAGCTCTGCAGTGCCCGGTGCCCAGGTTTCTTTCCCTGCTCTTGTCCCACCTGCATGCTGACCAACCTCCCACATGTTGCAATAAACGTCCCCACGGGCAACGCCAGCAGTGCAGTGCGGCCTGGACGGAAAGCCAGGAGGAGCTGGGCCACTGCACCTGCAGCCCACACCCTATTTCTTACCAGCTCCTTCTTTTGATTGGCTTTGAAAGTGGAGCGGCGTGGGAAGGAAGGCCGCACTGCTACCGAAAGACTGTATCCACGTGTCGCCTCCAGTCAAGCTTTTCTCTACGACAGGTCTCTGCTGGAAAACAACACTCGTGCTGATTCCTGTAGCGTTAACGCCCCGACCGCAGACTTCTGCAAACTGTCCTCAGGTGTGGCTGCCATAGCCCCAAGCACAGATGGATTCCTGCGGCTGGGGAGGGACTTCCCGCACCAGAAGACGACACAGACTCGGGGTCAGTGGGCTGCCACCCGGCTGCAGAGGAGGAGGAGAGATGAGTGGAAACGTGGAGAAGAGGTGGGTGTCGTGGGGGCTGCACCCCGCCCTCCCCCAGCACTGGGCATCACTTTCTTTCCCAACCATTGGAAATGTGGTGGGAGGAAAAATTCCCCTTGTGTTTCTTCATTTAGGAGTGAGGTTGACTTTATCTCTGTGGGGTGTGTGTGGACAACGCTCGTTGCCACATTTCTCTCTTGTGACCTGCCTGTTTGCATCCTTCGTCCGTTTTTCTCATCAGCTGGCATGGACTCTTTGCACTCTGACTTCTGGCCTGGGCTACGTGTCCTGTGTCCCCTTCCCATGCTGTGTCATGCGAGACGGTGTCTCTCTGAACGGTTGCAGGTATTTGCATGCTGCTGGTGGGCACCGGTGTGCGTGTCCGTGGTTGGAGTCTATTCTCGAAGTAACGCTGGCAAGAAAAGATCCTGTCACCAGGGGTGACGAGTCTGCCTCCCTCGGCATCTTCACTGGATGGGCTCAGAGTACTTGATGGGCTTTTCCAGCTCTCCCTTGCAGGTGGGTGAGCAGAGAGAAGCGTCGGGCGTTGAAAGCCTTGGGTGACAGGGACATGGTGGTGAGGGCTTAGACTGGCTTGCACTGAGATCTCGGCAAGTGGTGGAGCTTCCCTGGGCCTCTCCTAAAAAGCAAGGGGATGATGTCCAGGAGGTGACACTAGAAATATCCAGCAGGCAACTTGGGGGACAAGCAGGCTGGAGCAGAGGTGAAGGGACTTGTGGTCTCCCCTCGCCGTACTTCTGGGCCATTTCAGCTCTTACCCTGCATGCATTCGTGGATTCTCCTTTACGTTATTATGAAAAATTTCAAGCACACAGAAATGCTGCATGGCTCAGACACGAGCATCCTCTACACACGCCTGCAGTCGACCTCTACGTCCCGGCCACCGTCTGCGCACCCCCAGTGTTGAGAGGTTCTTCCGGTTGCAGGTGCATTTCATAAAACGTGCCTATAACTAGTGTTTCACTCAGCTTGTAAAGAGAAGTGTTTACATGACGTGAGCCTGAAGGTCATGCCCAACTTCAGAGATGACAAATGGGCACACTCAGAAAACAGATATCGGGCCCCACTGAGGAATGTATGTTTCCTTAATTTCTTTGATATAAGCAATGATTTTTGTCAATAAATGAGAAAATAGAGGCAAGAAGAAATATAGTGAAAATCACTGAGATCCAATTTCACTGTGTTTAGGTCTAGATTTTTTCCCAGTGCAAATAGATACAGGTAATTAGGCAAATGGTATCATGCGTCTGTAACTGTCAAAGAGAGGTGACAATGTGACTATCTTTCCATGTGGCTAGAGACACCTACCAGTCTATGTGTGCAACTGACTTACTGCCGCAACCTGTGGAGCTGAGGGCTGTTAACGTCCCCACATTGTACATGAGACCAAGACTAAGAGGTTAAGAAGCTTCTCCAATGTCACACAGCAAGCAGGTGGCAGCTCTGGGACTTGAATTCATGTCTGGCTTAATACAAAGCATGTGCACTTAACTATTACATTTATTTCCAACAAAAAAGAAATCAGCTTTCCTATGCTTGCACTAAGAAATAGACAAATGGTTCTGGATTATGAAGATAGTATCTGGGGATATTCAGCCACACGAAGAGATGGAGGTAAGTTAGACATTTGGTCGCAAGTTTAGAGCCAGCGAAAGCAAAGCTGGGGAGGACGTCATCGTGGGATGCAGAGATGTGGTGGCCTCAGGAGGGACCGGCCGGGGGCCAAGGGCCTGGCCACCTCCCCGTGTGTGCTGCCCTTCTCTTGGGACACCTGCTTTGCTCTTCCCTCAGGCAGGTGGTTTTCTGTGTTCCTCTGGCCCACCTTAGAGAATTGACACCCTTCTGCTCCAAATTTACACTTTCGGGTGCAGGTGGAGGTAAAGGCTCAGCTTGCTCTCAGTTCTAATGGGTAATTCCAGGACCAAGAAAATGTGGCTGGAGTCAGTGTTCTGTCCTTGGTCCAGTAAGCAATGTCTGGGAATGGGACCTCCAGTATTAATGTAGCCAGTGGGACTTTACTCTCACAGACAGGAGGGCAAGAGGCAAAGAGACTGTCCAAAGAAGAGGGTCACTGGCTTACAGGTGCGCAGGCACCCTAACAGATAACCCTCAGAAGAACCGGTGGAACGGGAAGAACAGCAATCCCAAAGCCAAAGACTCCACATCCCACCCACCCAACCCACCGCTGGAGACCTCCCACCCACAGTAGGATGGGGGGACCCATGAAGTCTCTGCCAGAGTCACAGACATTAAAATAAGATGTGCTTCCGAATGCTCAGGGGACATCAGTGTGTGTCGTGAGATGAGGGTTTTGGACGGCTGAGCTTAGGGCCTGTATTGGTTTGCTGGGGCTGTTGTAACAAAGCACCACAGCCTGGGGGCTTAGACAACAGAAGCTTCATGTCTCAGAGCTCTGGAGGCTGGACGTCTGAGATCCAGGCGTGGCAGGGCTGGTTCCTCCTCAGGCCTCCTTGGTTTGCAGACAGCATCTCTATGTTCCCATGGTGGTCTCCCTGTATGTGTGTCTGCCTCCAAGTTTCCTCTTTTTATGAGGACACAGGACATATTGGAAGAGGACCCCAATGCAACCTCATTTTAACTCAATTACCTCTTCAAAGGCCCTGTCTTCCAATATGGTATCATTCTGCAATCCTGGGGGTTGGGGCTCCAGCATGTGAGCTTTGAGGGGATGCAGTTCAGCCCAAGGCAGTCACCTGCAAGGCTCCCTCCTAACTAAGTGGCAGTGTGAGGGCTAGCCAGCACAACAGGAGGGTAGCGTGACCCTCAGCGTCACCTCAGAGGGAGCTGAGGATCTGTTCTTGCATGTGCGTGTCAGGGACCCAAGGCCCACGCCGTCTCTGTTCTGAAAGGCACGAAATAGATGTTCCACAACTATTTGTTCAATCAATGAGTGAAAATGGCAGAGGCTCCAGGTGATCAGGGCAGGAGCCAGGTCAGAGTCGGGGCTTTTCAGAAGAATGGGCCCCAGCCCCACCTGGAAGGTCCCTCTCTCCTCTCGGAGGGGTGGGAAGACAGGCTAAGCACATGCTCTCCCAAGGCTCTGTGGGTGTTCACACGTGTGTGCACGTGCATGTGTGGGGGTGTGCATGCGTGTATGTGGGTGTGCACATGCATGCAAGTGTGTATGTGTGCATGTGCATGTGTGTATATGTGTGTGCCTTTGTGTCCATGTGTATGCATGTGTGCTTGTGTGTACACATGCACATATATGTGTGCACATGCATGTGTGTGGGCGTGCGTAGGTATGCATGTGCATGCCTGTGTGTGCGTGCACGTGTGTGCATGTGTGTGTGAGCCTTTTGCTCTGAGTCTGTTGTGAGATTTCAGGACACTTGTTGCTCTGCTCAGAATGACAGGTGCTTGCAAATAAGAGCCTTGACTTTGGAAACTGTCTTGGGCATGGGTTTTAAGACTCTGGCTTAGAAGTCAAAGCCAAGGCTGCCCTTTGCTCACTCCAAGCTCAGCCTCTTTAATGTGGAGAGAGTCCGGGGAGGGGAGGAAGCACCAAGAGTAACAATGTTTCAGGACATTCTTCTGCTCATTAAGATCAGCAGGTGTAATGACTTGTGTCTCAGAAGCCTTCAGGGAATAAGAAAAAAGCTGAAAGAGCCAGAACTCAGCAGCCTTGGCATGATTTAATCTCTTACCTTCTTTAATGTGAAGTGACAGGTGTCACCTTTGTTGTAGCCACTTTTCCTTTCTGCCCCATGGATTTCCTGACCTGAGTAGAAGGAAAGAGTGTCCCCTTAGGAGTGAGACTAATTTTGATCATGTCTTTGCAGGGCCCCAAATGATATTGTAATGGGGAGAGAAATGGGTAAAATGTAAACACGTGATCCAGCACGTGGGAACGGCTGCTCCGCTCAGCTCCTGTCTTGGATGTACGTGCAGATGGATTTCCATAGTCGGGGGAAAAAAATACTTTGCACCTTCACATAACACAAAAATAGCACAGCCACTCTGTCTGGTCTGACCCCCAAATAATAAAATCTTGAGCATTTCCTGTAAACCTAGACTCCCTAGCTCAAACAACCTCGCCTCTGATGTCTGAGGAAGTCACACAGCATTGCAGGTGATAATTATGCGAGGAGTTGGTGTTTTTCTACCATGAAAAGGCAGGTGCAAACATGGTAATCTTGTGAGGGGGTGGTTTAAAATATTAAATACTGGTTTTTTTTGTGTGTGTTTCTGGTGTTTTTATTGGATAAGCTAGTCTCATTGAAGTCTACTCCCTCACCCTGTTTTGCAAATTGGCTTCTTTTCCTTTTGGAAGGCTTTTCATCTCTGAATGTTCCCTTGACAGATATGACAAATGTTAAGTGCTTAATATTTGTGTCCCCCCAAATTTATATGCTGGAGCCTAAATCCCCAAGGTGATGATGTTAAGAGGTGGGGCCTTTCGAAGGTGATTTGGTCATGAGGGTGCAGTCCTCATGAACAGGATTAGTGTGTCCTTAGAGGAGACAAGAGAGCTTGCCTAGGAGCGAGGACACAGGAAGAGGGGCCTCACCAGACACCGCATCTGCCATGGCTTGATCTTGGGCTTCCAGCCTCCAGAACTGTCAGAGTTAAATGCCTGTTGTTTATAAGCCACCCTGGCTAAGGTGCTTTGTTACAGCAGCCCAAACAGATTAAGACACCTGCCATTACCACTTCTCCAAAGAGTTCTTTAAGAAAGCAAATCCTCCTCACCCCCAATGCTAAATTCCAAGACAGAGTTATTTTAAATTAAGTGTGTAATACGTGCCTTCTCTGGGCAGTACAACAGGAGGTCGTGCTCGTGTCTAGCCATGGCATCTCTTGTGCAAGCTGCAACATGGTTCTGCAGGGTCCATGACAGCTTCTTATGGAACTGCCTGTGCTTTCACTCACAGTGTGCAAGTCCTGCAGGAGGCTGCGATGCTTTCTCTCTCTGTTTACTTATTTATACACTGTCTTATTCCAGAAAAGACTTAGGATAGTTCAAGCAGGATGATAAATGATAAAATAAAAACAAGTGAAGAAATTGGGACACAGAGTGTTAGGAGGCTGAGATAAGTCTCAGAGCGAGATTAGCACAAAGGCAGGTGCAAAGGGAGCCTAGAGTCTGGTTCTGGGATTGCTAACAGTTTATGCTGAGAGAGAGCTGCAAGCAGGTGTAGTGCTGTGTTCATCGTGTCTTTTTATTCTGAGGCTTGGTACACCCAGCCTGGAGAACTGCCTCTCACAGGACTCGCCGATCCCTACACATAGGTAAGGACTAGGTTTTGAGCACGACCTGCCTGTGCAAACCAACCAGTCCAGAGCCGACCCCCTCCCCCATGGGCTCTCACGCTCTGGGCCACTGCCCCCTGCCCTAATCACCCAGGGCCAGGTACAGGCAGCCAGGGGCAGCCCCTGAAACTATTCAAAGTAGACGACCCTAAGCCTGCTTGCCCTGCCTCCCTGTTCCTTCCTGAGGAAACCACACTAGAGGCTCTGCTCACCTTCCCCCACGTCTGCCTCCTGCCCGACCCTGGGGCTGCCCTGTGTGCCCTGCATGGTGGCTGGGCCTCCTGTTTTTAGGGATCTGTGAGTACAGACTTCCTTCATGACGGTCACTTCTGTGTCTATGTGTCTCACCCTACCCAATTAAAACAAATCCCAAGTACAATGATTCATGGTGTCTCCAGTGAGAAAAACGGGCACAATTATTCATAAAAGTGAGGCCAGACGTTGTGATCTCCCGTGAGCCCTCTTAAAGGGGACACTGTGTCGTAGAGAAAGTCCTCAAGGCCAAAACCATACCGCAGCCCCCTGAGGGTCAGTCAGGATGCTTTCAGCAGCAGGGGACAGGACACCGAGGAACAGGACACCGAGGAACAAGAGGCTTCAACTGAAGTTCCAGGTGGCGGGTCCACGGAACCTGCAGCTCGGGGGAGGCTGGCTGCTTCTGGAGTCTGCTGGTTTTCTCTTTTTTTGCTTCCCCCCTGAGCACTTTCTGAGACTTAGTAGATCTGTTTAATCTTACTGTGGTAGGAAAATATTTTGAAGTACTTACTGATCCTTTTTTATTATTCTTGGCATTTCTTTCTATCCCATGGCCCTTCTTTCTACCATTAGAGGCCAAATTCAAAGACAGAAAACAAATCAAATTCTCTGTCTTGATCCTAAAATAGTCTCAGGAACACCACAGCAGGGATGATGTCTTGAAAACCAAGGACTTCGGTGGCCGGGGTTTGGTTTTGGGGGAGGAGGAATAAGGTATTTGACCATCAAAAGGCTAAGAAACGAGGACGACGAGGTGGGTGAAGCCTGCAGGCAGCGGGCGGGAGAACACTTAGCCCAATGGTTCTCATCACAGGCTGAGGGGAGGGAAGCCCTTTCTGGGCTGTGGGAAGAAGCGTCTTCCAAATTTGGGGAGGTGTAGCAGGGACATCGACTGGTGCTGAGTCTCTCCCAGAAGGGGAACCCTGTGTCTGGGCACATGTGGGCTGACAGTGCTGGTGACAACCCTGCAGAAGTCCTGCGTGAGTCCTCAGACACCTGGGATTCTCCTGCCTTGCTGTGCACGGTCTTGAGTCACACAGTTGCCTCCTGGCCCAGCACGGTTGCTCAGGCCCAGCCATCACATATGCATCCCAGCCAGCAGGAGGGAGGCCGTGCCCAGCTGTCTTTTATGGAACGCTCCTGGAAGCTGCCCGTGACACCGCCACTTCCACCCTGCTGGTCAGAACTTGGTCAGGTGGTGATATGTTCCTTCAAGGGTGACGTGGAAAAGTGATTTTTACTCAGGTGCCCGGCCAGGTGCTCACTGAGGGGTGGGGGTCTGTAAAGACTGAACTCAGGGAGAGTGGTTTGGGGATAAGTCGCGATCTCTGGTGAGCGCAGGCCGGTAGGTGTGGTCTGTGTACGTTGATTTAACTTCAGAGGTGCTCAGCGAGCATCTGCTACGACCAGGTGATGGTGAACTGGGCGGGGGCGGCCTCTGGACGTCCCCACCGCGTCCCCACCCTCCCTGCGCCGAGGCAGCTGCTTCTGTGTCTCCTCCGATCTGGTTTGGCTTTGCAGAGACAGATTTCTTAAAAAAATATTTTCCAGTAGCCATGTTGCCTGACACAGAACACAGAGAGTGAACAACTCCGTTTTACCCACCTGCTTCTTTGACTCTTAATGGGCCGCCGCCCCGGGCCTGGGCATCGGCGGCCAATGTTAAGTCTCTCAGACCCAGAACTGCAGAGTCTTGAAGCTGCCATGGCCTAAGAGGGCACCCAGTCCAGCCCCTGATTCCACACACCCTGGGAGGTGCCAGGTGGCCCCCACCAGCCCTTCTGCCTCCTGCCACCAGCCTCAGGGTCAGTATTGGGGCAGAGGCCAGCAGGTCCAGCCACACGGCACCAGGCAGTGCCTGGGGAGTTGGTACCTGATGCCTGATCCTGTCCCCTAGCCCCCGGTGACCTGTCCTGATTCTGCAGACACAGGTTTCTGAGCCCTGCTTGAGGCAAACATGGGTTTGGATGTGTGTCCTCTGGGCAGTGCTCCTCCCCTCCAGCACCCCCTGGCCACACATCAGGATGTCAAGGTGTCCTGAATAGGCAGGTGCACGTAATTGTCACCCTGGTGGTCGACGGTCTGAAGTGATTAACAGTAAAAGGGAAAATCTGATCATGCTTGTGCGTGCGGGGAGAGTCGAGGTTCTCGCTGTTAATGACACTGCCGCTCACCTCCCTGAGGGGGCGGGAAGGGCTCAGGCTACAGCGAGAGGGGCTGGGGATTAGCTGGCGCTGGCACGCCTGGGGGCTGTCACAGAGGGGCTCGGCTCCTCACTTCAGCCTGCCGGGAGGCAGGTGCTAACCCCTGCTCCACACAGACTCCCTCCTTCCATTGCCTGCCAGAGAAGGGACTGGGGAGTGGGTGGAGAGACACCCTGTACGGGGCCTCCCGTGTCATGTGGGGGCACAGACCCCACTGGGGACTGAGCAGCAGTGCTGGCTCCTGTGAAGGACAGAGAAGCCCACTGGACAGTGTGGGGTCCCCAGGGCTGCTGTCCTTGGTGCACAGGACCTCACTCCTATGCTCTCCCTGGAAGACTCAGAGGAGAAGCAGTTTCCTTGGCCCATGTTGTCACAGTGGGACTTAAGACAGGCAGGTGGCCCAGCACTCTCAGGAGCCATGAGCCTCATCTCTGAATTCTCTGGGCCCTGGCAGAGGGTCAGCCAAGGAGTTGCCCCCTCCTGTGTGTGCATAAATGAGAGGTACAGATGGGACAGCGGAAAAGCTCCTGAAATGAAAAGACAAAGAGAGCATTCCCCCACCACCACCCCTCACTCCCAAGGGACCCAGAATGATCCGCCTTCCCACCCACTCTCAGGGGAAACTGAGTCTGGGGAAGGCGTCTGACTCAAGGTACAATTAGGCACAAAGCAGGGGGCAGTCAGGGCTGTCACCATGCTGGTTTGAGCCATCCCTTAATGCATGGGGGCACCGGGTAAATATGTGTGTTGGGAAGGGGTCGCCTATTCTGATCCAGAATGTGGCAGTGGAAGTGCTGCCTGATATGGCAGAAGCCCTTTTCCCCACATGCTTCTTACCATGTGTGTCAGCCCAGCAGGATGGGGCTTCCCATGTCTGTGGCCCCCAGACCTCCACATCAGAGTCCCCTGCAGTGTTCGTGGACATGCAGGTCCCAGGGCTCCAGCCCCACCAGGATCAGGGAGGGCCCTGGACTCTGTAGTTTATCCAAGTCCTGATGACTCTCGTGCAGATGCTCACGGGTGAGCAGCTGCTCCAGGGGACAGAACCTTCTGCCCATTCGCAGCAGAGCCTGGGTTGCTGTGGCCTGTGGCTTGTGCAGATGCCGTAGGCCTCCTGACTCCTGGAATCTGGAGATCTGCTTCGCTGGATGGCTGTAGTATTTAGCACTTCAGATCTGGCATAAAGATGCCCTGGAAGGACGGCCACCTAGAGGAAACATGATTCAGGAGGAGCACGTGGGGGCAGGGCGGGGAAGGGCCCCACATGGGTCACCTCTCTCTTCTCTGGCAGTCATCGACCCCTGCAGGGCTCTGTGCTGTGGCACTGCTCCTGGACGCTGGACCCTGTGCCTGATAAACACAGGCAAAAAGTCTCGTGCAGATGAAATCGCAGGCCCCAGGTGAATTATGGAGCAGATGGCATGGTCCCCTCGATGGTCACACCTAGAAAGGGTGTAATTAGGAGACAAAGCACCCTGGCTCCTTAGACTCCTTTCTCTTGCCAAGTGATACGTCTCACCCTTTAAGAATGGTTTTCCTCCCATGGAGGCTGTGTTTGTCTGAGACTTCCCTGATGGTTCCCAGCTTAACTTTAAGGCAGAAGTTTGTACCAACCCTCGTGTGACCACGACCACCCACCACAGCACGGTGCCCTTCTGGGTGAAAGGACTCAAGCTTGGCAAAGCACTTTTCCTTATCCAAGCTCTACAGAGGCACGGACAACCCCTCTCTCTCCGTCTTCCTTCCTTCCACAGATTTCTATCGTGCACCTACTGTGTGCATGTGGGCATCACAGAGCGAAGAGACCCAGCTCCCGGTGCCAGGTGGCCACACGGCATTGTCAGGGACAGACAAGCAGGAGATCAGACCCACTGTCCTGGGGGAGTGGTGCCTCGAGGGAGCCTGAGGTGAGCAGGAGGCTTGTAGGGAAGGAAGCTGAGCCAGGATGGAATGTCTTTCCCACGCAGGGAGCCATGAGCAGCTCAGCGCATCTGGAGCCCGGGAGAAGCCTGGGCTGGAGGCAGCAAAGCGTAGAAAGGCCGCGGAGGCCAGAGCAGGAGAGGCTGCCCCACCTGCCAAGGCGTTTGGCTTTTCCTCCGTCGGACCCTATGGTCTGGGAAGAGCGTCAGTGAGATGACTGCATGGCTACTTGTAAGAGCCTGCTCTGAGTTACGGCAGCAAAGGCATGACATAAAGCCAGAATTGAAAAGGGAAGCAGAGTGTAAAGGTTTGGAAAATTTGCAGCCTGGCCATGTGGCAGAGAAGCAGAGAGCATTTTCAGAAGGAAAATTCCATGGTACTAAGAAGATTAACACAAAAGAATGGGATTATCAAGAGAAAAAGGCCCTGAAGACATTGCAGAAGGCTCTGGGGCCAACTCTTCCTTTTCAGGCCCAAAGATCTAGGGAGACAAAATGGTCTCGGGGAACTGGCTTGAGGAGCCCTCCACGGGCTCACTGCTCAGGGCCACCCTGGAAAACTGCTTCTAGCACCAGCACCCCGGCTGCTTTGGCTGCTCCAACTGTGGCTAAATTGGCCCCAGGTGTGGCTGGACCTGAACCTTTGGAAAATACAAGCCAGAACCCTTGGTGAGTCCACGTGGTGTTAGGTCTTCAGGCTCACAGATTGCCAGAGCTTGGAAGGCTTGGGAGCCTCCAACCAGATTTTAGAGGATGTATGGAAAAGTCTGGGGGCCCAGGAAGAGATCTGTCACAGGGCTGGAGTCACCACAGACAGCCTTCACTAGATCAATGCCAAGTAGAAATGTGGGGTCAGAGTTGCAGCAGAGAAACCCCATCAGCACCATGTCTAGTGGAGCCATGAGAGCAGGACCTCCATGGAGACCCCAGGCCTGTGGAGCTACAGGGCAGAATAACAACCTGAGAGAGCTGAAGTGTGGCCTGCAACCAGGAAAACCATAAGAGCAGAGCTGCCCAAGGACCTGGGGACCCAACCCCCACACCAGCATGCAGAGGACATGGAACATGGACTCAAAGTCCATGATTCACCATCTTTGAGATTTAATGCCTGCCCTGCTGGATTCGGACTTGCTTATAGACCGATAACCCTTTCTTTTGGCCTATTTCTCCCTTTTGGAATGGGAGTATGTACCCTATGCTTGTCCCACCACTGTATCTTGGAAGTAGATAACTTGTATTGATTTCACAGATGGAAATTTGAACTTTGGACTCTTGAGTTAAAACAAGTTAAGACTTTGGGGATGAAATGAATATATTTGCATGTGAAAAGGACATGAGTTTTGGGGGGCCAGGGGCAGACCATGCCATAGTGAATGGATTAAAAATGGTAGTCAGTTGTGTGGTTCTGAGGGCTTTAAAAGAAGAGCACATGAGAGTGTGCCTATCTCTGCTCTCTCTGCTTCCACCATCTTGCAATGTGAGACCCCTCGGTCACTGTTGACACCACCAGATGGACTTTGGACTTCCTAGCCTCAGAAACTATAAGCAATAAATTTCATTTTTCTTTATAAATTACCCAGATCCAAGTATTCTGTTATAGCAACACCAAGTGGACTAAAACAGGGGCCCTGAAGCAGGCCAGGCCAGTGGGTCTCTTGTGTAGGCCTGGCCAGGCCTGCCCTTAGGGGCAGGCCAGGAAAGGCCAGGGGCACTCTTGGTGGGAGGGCAGGCCAAGGGGGCTCTGGGGCAAGCCATTCACAGGAGGCCATTAGTGGCTGGGCAGGGCAGGCCAAGCCAGGGGGTCTCTTAGAGGCAGGCCAGGCCAGGCCAGGGGTCCCTTAGCACCAAGCATGCCAAGGGGGCCCTAGGGCAGGCCATTTGAGGGGGGCCCCTTAGTGGCAGATCAGGCCAGTGGGGAGCCCTTAGCAATGTTTCATCATTTATGCTTGGCCAGAAAATTTTCTTTTTCATTAAAGTATCAAACATATTTATGAAATGTCTGTTTGATTAATTATCCTTATTTTTGTAGTTTCTTCAGAATCTACATTTATGTTTCCACTCCCACACTTGTGTATTTTTACACAAATTTAGTTCATTAAAATAAACACTGAAAGTGACACATGGTTTTTGTTTGGTTTTTATCATTCAGATGAACAGCTCTCAGATTTGTTAGTCGGTCAATTCTGTCATTTCCCCTCTTGTGATGACTTGATTTCATTCTTTTGTGTTTAGTGTGTCCATTCTCCTGTGAATCTTAGGTTTGTTATTACTTTCTTACCTTCTTGTGATGAATAAGTAGTTTTAGAATATTTTGATATTTATTGTTTAATAATGACATAGAAGGGTGTGAATTTGCATTAGAAAAGAAATTTGACTTTATCTCCTTCGTTTTAGCAATTTGAGTATGATGGACTTTAGCATGATTTTTCTCTCTTTTCTTTTTTTATTCCCAGCTGGAGTTTGCCAACCTAACTGGGGTTATGTAACCTGTGGATTGATGTCTTATACCCATTTTGGAAAATCATCAGCCATGACACCTTCAGTCATGGCTTCTGCCCCCTTCTCTCTCCCCTCTCTGTCCCCTCTGAGTCCAGTTACCCACACACAGTTGTAATGAGGCTCGTCCATCTCTGCTTCTTCCGTCTTCCTCAGGGAAGGCCCTTCAGGGATTTGAATGGAAATTCTAGTGGGTCACTGTTCAACCATGAAAGACTGTGACAAATCCACTTGTGACCTTTGGAGGTCTCAGCTTGCTGCTTTAGCACCCACACCCTGCAGCTTTCAACTGTGGCAAAAATCTTGAGGGACCAGTCAGCAGGGCCTGTCCCTCTGGGGAAAGATTATCTCCCAAGCGCTATGAGATTCGGGGAGATTTTACTCTGACTTTTAGGAACCCTTGGCCTGGATCCTCAATCCTCAATCCTCAATCCATGGTCATCCCCAGAACACAGACAATGTCCTGTGGAAAACACCGACCATGTCAGTGCTTCTCGAGTTGTGTGATCTCTCACACCAGCACCAGCCTTGAGTGACTAACCAATACTCCCCGGCGTGGGCCAAGTGTGATCATCAGTCCCTGCTGAGAATTAGCAAAAACCTTGCCCTGGAAGTCTCCCTCTCTGAAATTACAAATCATGTAATTATGTTTCCACAACTCTATTACACCCTGTGGTTTACACAACGATACATGCTTTGCTTTTTTGTTTAATTAGACATCAGTCCTGAAGCTCTTTTCATTACCAATAGGTGACTTCCTTAATTTTTATAAAAGTGAATATGTTTATGTAACTGGCCATAGCCTGGGTGGCTCATAAACAGCAGAAATTTATTGCTCACGGTTCTGGAGGCTGGAAGTCCGAGATCAAGGAGTGGCAGATTTGGTGTCTGGCAAGGACTTGCTCTCTGCTTCACAGGCAGTGCCTTCTCACTGTGTCCTCACATGGCCAACAGGGAAAATGAGCTCCCTCAGCCTCCTTTATATGGGCACTAATCCCACCAGGAGGGCCCCAACCTCATGACCCCATCACCTCCCATAGGTCCCACCTCCTAAGACTATCACCTTGGGGATTAGGTTTCAACATATGAAGTTTTGGGGACACAAACATTCAGATGGTAGCAGTTGTCCCTATGGAAGTGTTCCAGGACAGGGGACAGGCCAGTGGGAGCTGTTTGGGGGCCGAGCTGTGGGATGCTGGCCCATCCCTCCTCCTGAGGCCTGGAGAGAGGGGCTTCTGTATTATTCCATGCTGCAGGGGTGGCTGGTGCCAGAGTGGACGCCTTGCTTATCTGAAGGGTTTTGGGAGGTTCTGAAAGCCTGACCCCATGACCTGGGTGCTGCTGGGCTCAGCCATGGGCCCCCCTGAGAAGCCAACTCTTCTAGGGTGCAACTGGGTTTAGGTCAACGTTCACTGGGTGTTTGCCAGTGCCAGCTCTGTCCCAGGTGCTGGCCATACCCAGGGGCAAGGGCGTGTCTGCTGGGCTAACAATGCTGTCCTCAGTGCCTGGACAGATGTCCACATAGCATGAGCACAGCCAGGGCCACAGGCTTGACATTGAGAAGATTTTGGAGGACCTTTTTAAATAAAAGAATGCAAAATGTTTTTTTTAAAGTTCAAAATAAATTATTTAGAGTGAGAAATCATAACACATTGCAAGGTTTAAAAAGCCATAGCAGAGGGAGGCCAGGAGGGCATCGTGGGGCTTGAGTTGTGCTGGGAGAACCTGTGGGTGCCTGTGACTTACTTCATGTTAACTAAATAGAAAGTTAAAGGCCCTGTCGTCCCTATCTGCCAGGTGGGCATGATGGCCATGGTGATGGTGGCGATGGTGGCAGCAGGTTCCTCCGCTGTTGTGCTGGTCTCAGAGCTGGGGCTTCTTGAGCTACTGCCCGTCGAGCCCCTGCCTCTGGGCCTCAGCCCGAGATGGCAGCCGAGGCTTCTCGTGCATGAAGAGCTGAAGCTGCAGGGTCCGCAGCAGATGCTGCTCGAACTCCTGGACAGACCGATGCAGGCAGACGTGCAACCCCACGGGCCAGGTCCTGGTCAAGGCCAGGAAGAGGTGGCCCAGGAAGCCGACCTGCCAGCCCGGCCTTCCCAGCCCCGAGCACTGGGATGGACGCCTGCGTCACCCTTGAGGCAGGGGGACCATCCTGGTGCAGGCCACAGACTTATTTGACCCCCTGGTAGAAGATCCTGACATGACAAGGAGTAGAGCTGTGCCAGCGTGCTGAGCGGCCTCTTGCCATGGGCATTACTGATGTGACACATGCTGCTCAGCGTCAGCCCGGGTCTGAGTGATGAGGAGCGAGAAGAGGTAACACACTCATGGTCAAGGGCTTTCGAGATGCTGCCAAGGAAGGAGGGACTGCAGTGACTGGTGGACAAGGCCGTCAACCCCTGGGCCATCATCAGCAGAGCTGCCATGTGGTGCACCAGCCACATGAGTTCATAATGCCTGATGGTGCCGTTGCTGGGGATGTGCTTGTGTTAACCAAGCCCTTAGGAACCCAGGTTGTGGTCAGTGTCCACTGATGGCAAATGGTCCTGGATGAAATGGAATAAGGTGGAGATGGTGGTCTCCAGGGAAGAGGTGGAGCTGGCCTCTCGGAGGTCCCTAAGCAGAGCTGCTGCTGCTGGATGAATGCACACATTGAATGCCCATGCGGCCACAGATGTCACAGGCTTTGGCATTCTAGGAAACTCTCATAACCTGGAGAAACAACAAAGAAATGAGGTGTTCCTTGTCATTCATGACCTGCTGATCCTTGCCAGGATGGCTACCATCAGCAAGGCCAGGATGCCTTGGACTTCTTGAGGGCACGTCAGCCAAAACATCTGGGGATTACTGACTCATCTGCCAAGAGAACAGGTGGCTCACGTTTATTCTGTAATCGAATCTTCTGAGTATGGAGAGGGTCACCCAGCATGGGCTGTGGGCATTGTGGAAAGGAAGCCGGACAGCCCAGATCCTTGATGATCCTCGAGTCACACAGGTCCTACCACTGGGGCCACCACTACAGCTCTTGCTTCTGACAATCCAGCACCTCCTGTCAGCCTAGCTCGTGAGATGGAATAGCCGAGGTTGTTTGGACCTGAGAGCCTTTGCACACAACCATGAACGATTCTCAAGAGCTGACTTCAAGAAATTTCCAGAGAAGGCTGCCTGCATGATGGTTCCAGCTGCTCTTTCTAGGTGGATTGAATCAGCCCATCAAATTCTGCCTCTGCACATTCCAAGGCCAGGGACTTTGGGGGGTGTTTGCTCATCTCTTGGGCAGAAGTGGAAAAACCAGTTTCCTCCATCCGAAGCAAGATGAGGCTATTCCAGTATGAGGGATTTTTCTTTGCACTGGATGATTCCTTTCTGCACAGGGAATGAGATTATTTGTTAAAATTACACACACACACACACACACACACACACACACAAAATGGCAAAATGAAAAAAAACTTAGACCAGAAGCAACTGAATTTGGACCAATACCGTTGATAAATCTAAATTGTCAAGAGAGATCTTAGGTTGCAATGTCAAATTCTTTATTAGGTTTTTCTGAAGTTCTGGCTCTTTCCTGCTATGGACAAGAATTGAGCAGTTTGTCCAATGACTGGGAAAGGAGCACCTGCCATGGTCTGACGTGATCTCTGCTAACGATGTCTCTCTGTCTAAACCCCTTCAAGTTCTGCAAGAGGCAGAGCAAGCCCCAGAGCCCAGGTCCTGGTGGTCATTAAGATGTTCAATCTTGTGCTGAACATTCCTGGTGACTTAATCAATAAAGACTGATTTCTAGCTAAATAAATAAAAGGGACTTTGTTGGAAAATAAATGAATAAATAAAAAATGAAAGCTCTGCAGGCCATAACGTCATAGGGTATAGGAAGATGGTACAGGCTTTATCTATTAGTCGGCTGATGTCTCTGTGGTGCTTTTATGCAAATGGCTTCTGGCCCCGCCACTTCTGCCTCTGTTGTTGCCTTTGCTCAGGTGCTTCCAGAGCTGGGCTTGGTGGGGACTGTCAATCCATGGCACAATCCAGTGAGCACTGCAGCCTCGGGGTGCCCAGTGAGGAGCATGGTGGCCAGCAGGGGCCCTGGGAGCCATCTCAAGGTGGCTCTGTGTGGAAGGGACTGTGACCGCATAAATACAGACTGCCAAACACAAACCCAAGTGTCCGCACCTCAACATCCCGCTAGCCACATCCCAAGGCACCTTCAGTGACCCATCCCACATGGACGGACGTGTTCTGGAGGTAAGTGTGGTCAGGATTTCTCATGTCTGCAAACTTTACCCAAATCTATGACCGTGAGCATTCATAGCCTCTTTCCAGAGTCTTGATAGGACCCATGGAAACCAGGGTCCCAGAAACTTCAGCTTACTTAGCTTTACTGTCGAGCCACATTGTTGTAAGTATTTGTTGAACTGAGTAAAAGACACGGGCCCAGCCCTTGAAGAGCTCAAGTCAAAGGGCAGAGACCCAACCTGAGGACCCCGGGCATCTTGTCCAACCTGGATTCCTAAGTCCACCTGAGGGTCGCCTGAGCAGTGGGGACCCTGGAGCTGACCTACCCAGGGTACGTCTTCACACTAAGATGCCTGGGCCCCAAGGCTTCCAGCTGAGAGCAGGACCTCCGTCCCTCCTTTCCAGAGCAGTGTGGCAGTTGTAAAAGGGGTGGGGCAGGTCTGTTCAGAGACTTGGTGGAGTCTGGAGGCCCAGATTCCTGAGCTCTGATTGGAAACCAGAGCCCTGTGGGACAGGAAAGGTTTTTCATGGACTCCTGGGGTGGGTGTGGGAGCCAAAGTCCTCGTGCAGGTGGCGATCACGATTTAACGTGCAGCTGGGGATGGGGCTGGTCAGCCTGAGAGAGTGGAGCCGCCGGTCCATGCAGCGGGCGTCCCCTCCAGCCGGAGGCTCTGCCTGTGTGGTCCAGTGGTCTGAGCTGCAGGCCGGCAGGCGGGCAATTTCAGGCACTTCTTTAGAAATCAACATGCTTCCTCCCAGGAGGGAGGTGGCCCTGGATGTTTTCTTTGGTGTCGTGCTGTTCTCTGCGGGCCCAGAGCCCAGACTGCGTTGGTGTGCTTACCCTGCCCTCCTACCCTGGCCTGGGCTCACCCGCCCCACCCCACGTCACAGCTCTGCAGGGTGAGGCCTCGTCTTCCCTGGGGATTCTGGTGGGCAGTGGAGCCTGGGCTGTGTCTGCCACCTGCACACATTGCTCCAGCTTGGCTGTGCCAGCTTCTCATGGAGCCGCCGGTGACCTGCACCATCTGGGACCTGGCTGTGCCGCCTGGTTGCTGCTGGGCCTTGGACTCCCCTGTGCTCTGCTCACACGACCGCTGGTCAGGGAAGTCTGCTCAGTGCCCAGGAACACCACCCTGCGGGGCACAGTAAGTGGTAATACTGTTAAGGACCCAGTGTCATGTGTTCTGTGCATTGAAGCCAACAGTAAGAGCAGTATCCACCCAGCGCACACGCCTGGCCATGAGGGGCAACGTGGAATCCTGGATAGCCTAGTCTCCCACTTGGAGACGTGTTCATGTGGCAGCCTTGTAACCCAGGGTCCAGGTTCTCCTAAATGTCCAGGCACTCGTGCTGCTCAAAGGTCTGAGGCGGGAAGAGAGGTGACTATAACCCTTTGCTCTGAGCTTCTGTTCTTGCAGGAGGTGGCAGGAACTTGTAAACCATGACGTACTAGACGACCCTCAAAATAGATCGGCTGAAACTGAAATACAGGCCCCAGAGATGAACTTTGGTGAGTCTCCACCCAAGGAGGAGCCAGGATCTCCACACCCGGGTGGCCCTGTTTTATGTCATGGGTCATCTGTGACAGGAATTTTCAATTTGTCATCTTTAGACTGTAACCTGTACTAGCCAAGGGCTCAGGGTTTAGCCTGTGTGACAAACTCCTGGGGTCCCGCTGTTGCCCAAAGGCCACGTTCCTTCCCTGGCTCAAATGTAGCTTTGGATTCAGGACTGAGCAGTGACTATGTCCCATAGTTGACCACTCCGAGTTGAACCAGCTGGCACCCTTCATCTATGTGAGGGCCTCAGCAAGGACCTGGAGGGGGTTAGGCAGGAACTCTGGCTATGGAAGACGACCCCTTTCCCTTGTCCAGGAGACACTGCTTTGGGGGCGATCCCCAGTGTTCTCCTTGCAGGTAATAAAGCCTTTTCCTCCCTCTCTGGTCATGATGGGTTTCGTGCTCTCCAGGGGGTGGGTCCCCGCCTTCCAGTAACCACCTCAGTCCTCGGGGATCACTAGCCGACTGTGGAAGTCCTCGGCTGGGCTCAGGTAGAACTCCACCAGGTAAGGGACAATGGCCTCTCTCCAAACAGGTTCCACTCCTGTTTCTCAGGAGGAGCTGGCTCTGGGCCTGTCACTGGTCATGAGAAGGGGCTCCCGACCTCTCAGCTGAGGCATCTGGGGATGACCAGACCGATCACAACGTCAGCCCGGAAGCTGAGAAGGGCTTCCCAGCTCCCAAATGAACCGGGATTCGGCCTCTTTAGGAACTAAGTCTTAAATCCTTTTCAGCATTTCAGTTCTTTGCACCTCCCCCAGACTTAGTTCCCCACATCTAGGGGATTTTCCGGTCACATGCTGACTGAGCTGCTATTTCATAAAACCCCAAATCCAAATCCCAAAGGAAAGTATCCTGAAAATCCTGATTCTGTAACGAGCTTGGTCTGGTACTTTCATTTCATGCAGATCAACTGCTGGGAAAGGAGTTAAGAGCGCTCCTTTCCCAGCTCGGCGGTGCCTTTGTGAGCAGCTCCGGATGTGCGTGGAGCTGTGACTCATGAGCCCTGGGTGTGGCCTGACAAGAGCAGCGGCCAGAGCGGAGGTGTGGGAGGAGGACACACACTCAGTCTGAAGCTGGCCATGACCTCCTTCCCTTCCAATCCTCCCTGGCCACTGCTGGGGACTGCCATTTGTGCCCTGCGGGAGCCCAAGGGAAAGTGCGGTCCCTGAGGACCCCAGCTGGCTGGTCTGGAAATGTCTGGGCCTGCAGCCTGCACAGGGCCTGGAGAGGAAGTCACCGGCGCTGGGTTTTCTTTGTCAGCGTGTGCCCCACGCACGTTTTTCTGTGCTGCAGTGGAAATCGGAGCTGCCATGGCCTTGCCGTCCTTCTAGGGAGCAGCATGCAGTGGGGCAGTGCGGGGAGCTCCACCCGAGATGCAGACTCCAGACGCAGGTGACTACTGCGGGGCCTTCTGAAGGTGCTGCTGCTTCTGCATATAATGTGGGACCCTTTCCTGGTGATTTTCAAGGCATCACGGAGAAAAGTCTAAGTACCAAAAGGACTAGAGTTGGGAAAAGGAAAATACAGTAGGTCCTAAGAAACTGTTGGTCCGCTTGACATTGCTTCCCAAAAGCTCCTGGGACAGATGGTTGAACTTATGATGTGTGACCCTTAGGAAGAGGGTACAGAGATTGCTGGGCATCTGCGCCAGGTCGGAGAGAGCAGCCCGTTCCAAACTCACCCTTTCCTTGTTTAGATAGAGATACTCAGTGAATCATCAGAAAAACCCCAGAGGGAACATTTAAGATTTTTTTCATAAGGTATTTGCCATAAAATCCTATATGTGAAAAAGAGAAATATGGGCTGTGTGGTAACACACTTGGACAAGTTGAACACTTACATTTATTTATTATTTTTTATTCCTATATTTATCATTACACAACGTGATCATTTTTCATGGCCATTTACCAATTTCCCGTTAATCCGCCTTCCCCCTGCCCCTTTACCACTTCTGGTGCCCTCAGTTCTAGTCTCTCCTTTTGAAAGTTCAATGAATTATTGTTATTGTTGTATTTTTCTTCTATTTTTTTTGTTTATCTGTTTATTTTTAATTTTTTCAGCTCCTACTTGTGAGTGACATCATGCAGTATTTCTCTTTCTGTACTTGGCTTATTTCACCTCACATAATTTTCTCCAAGTTTATTCATGTTGCTGCAAATAGCAGAATTTCATTCCTCTTTATGGCAGAGTAGTATTCCACACTACAGAGCAGTATTCCAAATGTGTAAATATACCACGTCTTCCTTACCCAGTCATCTGTGGATGGACATTTAGGTTGGTTCCAACTCTTGGCTACTGTAAATAGAGCTGCAATAAACATGGGGGTGCAGGTGTCCCTTCGACATGATGATTTCCATTCCTTTGGGTGTACACCCAGCAGTGGGATTGCTGGATTGCATGGTGGTTCTATCTGTAGTTCTTTGAGGAGCCTCCATGCTGTTTTCCATAATGGCTGCACTAATCTACAGTCCCACCCACAGTGTAGGAGGGTCCCCTTTGTCCACATCCTCGCCAGCAGTTGCTATTCTCTGTTTTTTTGATAATGGTCAGCCTAACTGGTGTAAGATTATGTCTCAGTGTGGTTTTGGTTTGCATCTCCCCAATGCTGAGCGATGTTGAACAGTTTTTCATGTGTCTGTTGGCCATTTGTGTGTCTTCCTTTGAGAAAAGCCTGTTTAGCTTCTTTGCCCAATCTTTAATTGGGATTCTTGTTTTTTTTTTCTTTACTGTTAAGTTGTTTGAGTTCTTTGTATATTCTGGATACTAATCCTTTGTCAGATGCGTAGTTTGTGAATGTTTTCTCCCATTCCTTAGGCTGTCATTTTGCTGTTAATTGTGTCTTTTGCGGTGCAGAAGCTTTTTAGTTTGATATAATCTCACTTGTTTATTTTTTCTTTTGTTGCCTTGTGCTTTTGGGGTCTTATTCATAACATCTATGTCAAGCCCTACTTCCTGAAGTATTTCCCGTATGTTTTCTTTTGTAGTTTTATAGTTTTGAGTCTTATATATGTCTTTAATCCATTTTCAGTTGATTTTGGTATATGTGAGACCTAAAACTCTTAAAAGAAAAGAGAGGGCAAAATCTTTATAACATTGAATTTGGCAATGATTTCTTGGGTATGACACAAAAGTCACAGGCAACAAACAAAAGAGAAAAAGAGACAAATTGGACTCCATGAAAATTTTAAAGATCTGTGCATCAAAAGACACTATCAGTAGAATCATAGGCAATGGACAAGATGGGAGAAAATATTTGCAAATCATGTATCTGATAAGGGATTAATTAATTAATATCCAGAAAACCCCTAAAACTCAACAACAACAACAAAACACACAAATGATCTGATTCGAAAACTGGCAAAGGACTTGAATTGACATTTCTCCAAAGAAGACACGCAAATGATCAATAAGCACGTGAAGATGCTCGGTGTCACTAATCATTGAAGGAACGCCAATCAAACGCTCAATGAGATGCCACCGCTCACCCACGAGGATGGCCACTGTACAGAAAAGCAAACAAAAAAGCCCCAGAAAATAACAAGTGTCGGTGAGGACGTGGGGAAATTGGAACACTTGTGCCTGCTGATGGGGATGTGAAATGATACAGCTTCTGTCAAAATCAGTGTGGCAGTTTCTCAAAAAATTAAAATACAATTACCACGTGATCCAGCACTGTCACTGCTGGGTACATTCCCAAAAGAATCGAAAGGATCTCGAAGAAATATTCATACCCCTATGTTTATAGCACCGTTACTCACAAACAGCCAAAAGGCAGAAGCAAGAGTCGTGTCCATTGACAGATGAATGGAGAAGCCACATGTGGTGCAGCAGCTGGTGGGACACGATCAGCCTCGGAAAAGAAGGAAGTTCTGACACGTGCTGCAATGCGGAAGGGCACTGAGGACATTGTGCTAAGTGAATTAAACCAGTTACAAAAAGACATATACGAGGTACCTAGAACAGGTAAATTCATAGAGACAGAAAATGGAATAGTGGTTACCAGGGACTTGGAGAAAAGAATGCAGAGTTTCTGTTTAATGGGGACAGAGTTTCAGTTTCAGATGATGAAAAAGCTCTGGAGATGGGTGGTGGTGTTGTTTGTACAACAAAGTTACTGAATTCTACACTAAAAAATGGTTAAAATGATACACTTTGTTACGTATACTTTATCACCACAACAAAAAATCATTTGCATTTTACAAGTTAACACCAATCCTTACAGAGTTTCAAGTTTCTTAATCAATGGCTCAACAGAGGCACGTTGCTCTAGAGCAGTGTTTCTCAAGCTCGGCACTACTGATATTTGGGGCCAGATAATTACTTGTCATGGGCATTGTCCTGTGCCTTATAGGGTATTTAGGAGCACGTCGGCACTCTTCTCGTTAGATGACAGTAGCAGCCCTACCCTCAGCTGTGACAACCAAAAATGTCTCCAGACATTGCCACATTCTCCCTGGATACAAAATCACCACCAGTAGAGAATGACTCGTAAGAGTTCTGGGAATCCTGACTCAGTCCCTGATCCTGACAGTTGTCTGAGCAGCATCAGCTTGGAAGTCCAGAGTCACAAATCTGTCCCTTGAGGTATCAATAGTTAGAGGTGTCCGGTGCAGTCCTTTCCACCAACACCCCGAGACAGCCCTTCTTTGCTGCAGATTAACTTTCTAGAGTCTGAAGCTTAGAGAAGAGCCAGTCTCACCTCAAGGAACCAGTTTCCTTCCTAATGTGCATGAAATATTTTTAAAAATCGATTGAGCTCTTAAATAGACAAACAAGATTATCAACCCAGTTCTTTCTTGCATGTCATGTGGTAGAGAACAGACCCTGTCATCATGCGATAAGATCACAGAAGGGTTAGAACATAAAGCCAGGACCCTAATCATTGCTGCCACCACTGGGGAGTGACTTCCTGAACTTACTGAACAGAACCAGAAACAAACTTGTCTAAGGACCAGAAACAAAAATCATGGGATGGCGTGGGAGGGGGCAGAGTCCAGGAAGATAAATTCTATGACCACTTGGGATGCACCCCAGGAGCCAAGAAAAGGTGGTCCTGGATTAACTGACCCGAGAAGTGCACTTACTTCAGCAATGAAGTTTATTGGGTTCTGGAAATTGAGTCCTCTTGGACGTCCCAATGGGATCTCCAAAACCATCAAATTATATACGTATATATGAAGGTACTTCAAAAAACTTTGTGGAAGCTTTTTGTATTTGTATTATCTTTTAATTTCATTTTTCCATGAACTTTTTTTTTTTTTTTAAGATGCGGTAAGGGCATCTTAACCCTTGGCTTGGTGTTGTCAGCACCACGCTCAGCCAGTGAGCGAACTGGCCATCCCTATATGGGATCCGAACCCGTGGCCTCGGTGTTATCAGCACCACACTCTCCTGAGTGAGCCACGGGCCAGCCTTTCCATGAACTTTTTGAGGTACTCTCATACTATGGGCTGAATTGCATGTTGAAACCCTAACCTCCAGTGTGAATGTGTCTGGAGAGAGGGCTGTGAGATGTTAAAGATTAAATGAGGTCATAAGTGTGGGGTCTTGATCTCATAGGGCTGCACCCTCATAAGAAGAGGAAGCGACATCAGAACTCTCTCTCCACCACGTGAGGACACAGTGAGACAGGGGCCATCCACAGGCTGAGAAGAAAATCCTGAACCAGAAACAAACCCTGCTGGCACCTTGGTCCTGGACTTCCAGCCTCCTGAACTGTGAGAAATAAATTTCTGTTGTTCAAGCCACCCAGTCTATGACATATTGTTATGGTAGCCAAGCAGACTAATGCAGTGTGACTCCCCCAAAAGTATCAGCATGACTCTCCTGCAAATACAGAAAGATTTATCTTAACCCATCGGTGAGGGGATCAGCCTGGAAGTAAAGCTGGGTCTCTGCTAGATTTTAAGTGTGTGACCTACGTCAGCTCCACATTTCCTCACTACTCACGTGTTCCTTAACGTCCTGAGACCTGGCTTTTATCCCATCACGTTATTAAAGCCTCAGCTTGACGCTCCCCGTCGAGCCCTTCCATTGCGAGCTCCACTTTTTCCTCATGTCTCGCTCTCCTGATTCACGGTGCACTAGTCACACCGTTCATTTGCAGTTAGAAGACGTGACCCGCTTCTCTGCCCGCCCCTCTGCCCACGCCTGTTCTTTGTCATTGTCCCACCCAACCTGGAGGCCTCCCAAGGGTAGGGCCATCGTGCTGTGGGCTCCCGTGTGGGGAGCTAAGTAAATGCAGACGCATTTCTAGCGACTTCATAAACGGCGATGTATCCAGTCCTCACAGGAACTGCTGCCAGGTCTGTTTTATGCTGAGTGACACTGAAGCACAGAGAAGTTAAGTTACTTGGCGAGGGTCACACAGCAGCAAAGCCGAGACTCAGACTCGGGCAGTCTGGCCCCACAGCGTGCTGCCTCCGCCTTCTCTCTGCTCTGCCCCTTACTCCTCAGCCAGCGTCCTTTGGTCGTAACCCTCCCTCTGCACAGCATGAGTTTTAACCCTGGAGTCAGCCCCACCCGAGCTCCACCTCGATCTCTGCTACTTACTAGCTGTGTCATCTCGGTCAAGCTATTCATTAGGTCTAGTCCTCAGTTTCCTCCCCTGTAAGGTAGGCTTCATTCTATTTCACAGACTTGCTGTGAGAACTAGTTGAGCTGATGTGGGTAAAATGCCTGACGTGCAGCAGGCACTTGATACCAGTCCTAGGAGGTGTCTCATTACATACCGTTCATCTTGGCACTACAGGAACAACCTTTTCCTGAGACCCATAAGCCAGCATGGGGGACGTTACTGGCAGGCAGATGCTTTGTACATTTATGTACATTTATTTTATCTAGGGAGAGAGTCCACAGCGTTTATCATATTCTCAAGAGAGTATGGGATCCCCCAAAGTGGGGAACCGCTGAGCTTCAAATGAACCTGGAGGCTGAGAGCTGGGTCTTTCACGTTTCCTGTCCCCGCACATGGGGGCCCACAGCTGTCTCCCGCTGCTGTGCCTGGGATTGAATCCCCACCGGAACCCAGCAGCTCTGCAAGGCAGGTCAGTGGGACTCTGGTGCTGCCAAGCCTGTCTCCGTTCCACACAAAGATGCCCCCTGTGAAAAGATTTCCCGAATCACTTCTGTTGTCCAAAAGCAGTGTTTCAAAGCCGAGTATTCCAAATGCCGTGTTGGGAAAAGTTACTGGCTCCATTCCTCAAACTGCACGGTGATGTCTACTGCTAAATGTGGCAGGTGCATTCTAACCTTCTCTGCCCTTGAGTACTTAAAATAATAGCAGCTACCATGTAAAGAATGAAACACAAAATTCATTTTTATTTTTACCCATGGCTTGTGGTTTGTTTATTCCTCTCCTCAATTCAAAAAGGATATTTAAACACTGATTTCCAATTAAAATACTTACCACATCTTAACTTCCTATGTGAGATCTGTATAGTTTTATATTATACACCTGCAAGTCTCATTGAATTAAAAAAATGCTAACCTTTTACATTCATCCTGGAGAATTAATAGCATTTTTCGAACAGGTGAAAAAGGATTTAAGTAAGCTTCCGGAAATACACATAATACAAGAGGACAAAAATCGGTACAAGTAGGAATTGGAACAAGAAAAAAATAAGGGTAAAAAGAGAATGAAGCCGTGGTAGGTTAGTGCACAGAAGTAGGCCATAGACCTGGCTCTGCACGTTCCAGCAGTCAGAGCAAAAGAAAAACACTGAACTTGCAGTGTCCCAAAGGTAAAAAGCAAGTCAGCTTCTCAATAAAGGGCCACAACAAATTTTTCCTATGTGCTTCACGAAGGGGATAGTGGGGGAAGTTGTGGCCTGGTTCGTGTTACCTCCTCAGCACGGATTTCAGAGGGTTTCATCTGGCTGTTTCTGGTAGCGTGAGGCCAATACCCCGACAGCGAGTGCAGTTCAGAAAAGGCAGTTCTGCAAGGGGCCAGAGCACAGCTCTCACAGTCCACTGCTTTCTAATGGCCTGGCTAGAATGCAAGAGAAATGTAGAATTTGGAATATTTAGTGCAACGGGGCAAGTGTACATCCACTGGGCAATCCTCCATGAAAGTGTTTCCTTGCTTCCAACATAAGAGAGCTGGAGACTGTCCTCTCTGGTACGGAGGCTGCAGTGCAGACATGCTGTGCTGCTGCAATGAATGCACAGAGAACGTCCATCCTCTCGTGACAAGTATGAAGCCTCGTAAAAGATGGGCCCCCTGATCTGCAGGGGGCTGGGCTGATGGAGAACATGCAGGTGGGACCATGAATTTCCTCAGAAATGCAAATGTCTAGGCAACCAGGTGTCCCCAGCGCAGCTGAAGGGGACTGCACAGAGAACACACGGCTGGCAGATTGCCATGGTAATCACGCTGCTCTTCTGCAGCTGATGGCTTATTATCTAGTAGTCAAGGTAACGGGGAGACGTTTCCTTCTTTGTTAGGTAGATCCAAGACTGGGAAAGTCAGGGAAGGGGGACTGTCCTGGAGGGAGACAGAGAGGGAGGGAGTGGGGGGCACAGAGAGAGAGAGGCAGAGGGAGGGTGGGTGGAGAACTCACCTTGTCCAGGAAAGACACTAGGGAAAAAGGCCTTGGGGGGGAGGAAGGGCGGAGACATGGGGGGCTGGGGGGCTGGGGGGCCTTCGCCTGATGGAGGACGGGTCAGTCCTGGGGCCGAGCTGCTTTTCAGGAGGAGCTCAGCCGGAGCTCGTGGTCAGAGACTGTGGCCAGTGGGTCCTGGCGCAGAACTTGTCTTTGCATCTCCCAGGTGAAGGCCTTAGGGCAGTTCTCCTGGGGGTCCAGAAGCCCCAGGCAGGTGGGAGTCCTGGTATCCATGGAGCGGGTGGCACTCTCTGCCCCACAACCTCTTCTCTTTCACAGGGATCCAGGCCACCCAGGCCGGGGAGTTGACCCACTCTTCTTGGTAGGAACTCAAGTTAAATACTTTTGATTTTGATCTTTTTCTGCAGCAGGTGTGGCCTTCAGAAATAAGGTTATGACTGCCGGGAATAATCCTGTAAAACAAATGCACACTGAAGGTCTTGTCCCTGTGTAATTTTTCTACGTGATAATTCCTGGCTGTGTCCATTGCAGACAAGAGGGGGGAAAGGGCAGTTAACTAGTACTGAGCTGTGTGTGAGGTTTGTTTGCTTTTCTAAGTCCTTTCTTCCCTCATCTCATTTAGGCATCTGGATCAGCCCGGGAGCCCTGCCAGCCCCCTCCTGGCCTCGGGCGTGGTCCCCCATCAGCCATGGACTCGGAAGCCCCGTGGGTGTGTGGGTGCCATGGCTGTTAGGCCTGCCATGGCTGCAGACTCTCTGTTTTAGTTTTTGGTCTTTTCTCTCTGCAGGTCCAAGAAGTCACTTGATGCTTGTGACTGTGTTCCTATTTGGGACACTGCTGGTCAGCCCCAACCAAGGGCATAAGGGAGTGACATGTGAGACACTGTCTGATAGACAGGACTCACCCTGGTGACTGGTTGCATGTGGGGTGCCTGGTCTCAGAGATGAGCTGACGTTCTGACCCTGCGACTGCAAGAATGGAAATGCCATCTACGGAAATTGGGAACACAGAAGCAGGGGGTGGGGGGGAGGGCGGGACAGACAAGAAAAAGGTAGGAATGCACCCTGAGCAGCAGGTGCTGCACGCCATGCACATGGAGGTAATGGCCAGTAAGTTGCAAGAGCGGTCTGCACCTCCAGAGAGGGGCCACTTGTGGAGATATTGGTGCCACAGTATAAAGAGGTGACTGCTGCCATGTGGTCACCTGTGCAGAAACAGGATGGGACGGCCACTGAGGGAGTGCCAGAGGCTTGGGGGAGGGCTCGGGAGGTGGGAGAGGAGGACCTCAGCCTGTGGAGCTCCTGTCCCTGTGGGGCCGCTGATCCATGGCTGGCCAAACGTAGTCACTAGCAGGCTTTCTCAGGTTAAACCTGTACGCCAGTGTAGCAAACATACATTATTTTTGTACCATCTTCCAGGAGCCCAGCACCAGATCTTCCTGTCTACTGGCTCCTGGTCTCCACCGCTGGAGCCCTCCAGAGCTGCCTCCATGCACAGCTCCCTCTACCAAAGCTGGGGCAGGGGGAGAGCCTGCAGCCTGGCCTCTGGGTCCCCTTGGGGTCTGCCCATTTCCCACCCTGTCCATTTCTTCTGTGAGCTCCTCAGGCCATTCCTAGAAGTCCCCTCTTGCTTAAGAAACCCTTCCCAAGTCTGAAACATTTGTCAAAGCTCAATCTGGTCACCTCTGCTTGTTGGTCCTGATTCCACCTGCAGAACACGATGCCAGCGTGCACATGGGACAGTGTTCCAGTGCTGTACCAACAGGGGATGCTTCAGAGGGAGGATTCACTCCTCTGACGTAGAAACACAACTTTAAAGATGCTGTGTATGACTCTTAGAGTCCTTAACAACCATCCTTCACTTTGGAGAGCTATGTCCCTGAGGGGGTCCCCACAAGTGCTGTTATGCTTGGCCTTTCCCATCCCGTTCTTGTTGTTTAAGACAAACAGATGGGCACATGCTCTCCGCTCCTCCCTGTTCCATGTGGTTCTCCGGGCTGTCAGTCCATCCCAGCCTCCCACCCTATCTCCATCTGCAGGGACGGGCATGTGACCTGGGCTTGGCCAGTCCTATCACTTGTACCCCAAGCTGAGCCTGTGACTGAAGAACCCTTCCCTGTAATCAGAATGCCAGCTGCAGATGCTCAGTGAAGGCGACACTTTTGGGGCGACGAGTGGCACTTTCTCCGGTGGCAGCAGGGCAGCCCTCAGCAGGAAGGCCGAGCTCCAAGACTGGGAGAAAGAAAGAGTTCCCATGACATTGATTGAACCCCTGGGTCTAGCTCTGCCTGAGCCAGTAGACACCCTTTCTGTTTAAGCTAGTTTGAATGATTTTTTTGTCACTTCCCAGTGGATAAGTCCTGACATAATCACACCTTTAAAAACTGGAATGAAAGCGATACATTTTAATTATGGAAAAGAGGAACAAGTAAAAAAAAAATCATTCCTCATCCTATTTTTTAGTTATACAAAAGTGCTATCATACCGTCTATTTCCTCGTGTGTGTGGATGGGCCATGCATTGTAAGACACCCCAGCATTCCTCCAGCCAGATGCAGGCCCCCCTGCAATGTGAGGGCACCCCTCCTCTCATGCAGAGGTGGATCCCTCTCCCAAGACTCAGCCTGGCAACTTAGCCGGACGTTAGAACGGGGCAGGTGCCTATGGCGTTGACGCCAGTCTAGCCTTCTGGAGGGTGCCACCTGGTCAGCCCAGCCCCCAGCCAGGCACGTGAGGAAGCCCCCTGGACCCTCCCAGCCCAGCTCCTTCTCCAACTCAACGCCCCCGCGGAGGAACTGTCTGGCTGACCCTGGATCCCAGCCTTTCACGTTTTGGAATGAATCGTGCCGCAAAACTTACCCCAACTGTTACCGACAGGTCAGGCTCGGCTTGCCCTCTCACCTTAAACAAATGACCTGAAAGTCCACAAGTTGATGCAAGGATTGGAAGGTTTATTCAGATTACCGGTACTCAACTAAGTGTCTAACCCAGCAAACAAAGAGAAAAGAGGAGCAGTGGGGTCCAGTTTAGCCTCGTCCCAATCAGCGGGGCCAATGTATTCCATTAACAGTCTTTGATAAAAGCAGTTCTCCCCACTGTTTTCAGCATAAAGAAGAAAAGTACGGACTTGATTTAAATCAGAAAAACAAAGCGTAGCTGGGAGCTCTCCAGGGTGCACCTATGCAGACGTGGATACAATCCAACCAAACAGAAGAAGGCTCAGAAAATCAGAGAGAGCTAAAGAGAATAAAGTATTGCCTTGTCAGAATTTAGGCCAGGGACTCCAGGAGAGATCTACCAGCAGCAGAGACCTGTGAGCAAAATAGTCCCAGTGGCCACTTGCCTCTTGCAGCTGGAGTCTTTTATGGTGTCTAAAGTTTTCCAATTTTTGCCAGTGATTAAATTAGGCTCTGATTCCAAAGTCACATAAATAGACAATGTACCCAAGTAGTAAGGCAAGCAACTGCTTTATTAAAAGAGGAGATGGACTTATGCATAAGGGAGGTAGCGACAGTAAGGCCAGCCCCCGGAGGGGAGCTGTTCAGGGTCTTTTACAGGGAAAGGAGTTAAGGGGTGGCAGGCCAGCGTCACTGGAGGTGGTCCGTTCTGTCCTTCCTGGCTGTGTCATGGGCGCATGCTCAGTAGGCAGCGCTGTTCATCATTGTCGCCCCAGGAGGGTCATTGTAGCAGTCACCTTGATGCTTTGTGCACAGGTGGGAATTCCTAATGGGGTCTTAAGGTTAATCTGTAACTTTTACAATTATAGTAAACAAGCCTTGCGGAGGGGGTTTGCAACTCAGTAAATATTTGTTTCCTCTCTTATCTGAGTCTGTTTTGTCAGGGCAGCCCATGGGATGATAATTTGCCCTGACGGGGTCTCATGACAGGAGTGGGAAAGTAACAAAGTGTCCTCTGCAGGGAAAATGGAGTCAGTTTGGTTCAAAAGCCCAGCCTTGCTCTGTTTCACAGCAACCTGTGTCCGGTGCTTACACAACTACCCGCAACCATTTCCCCAGGTTTATTATAAATTATATATATATTATAAATTATTATAAATTCCCCAGGTTTATTATGTTCTTTTGGTTGCAAACATCAGAAACCAACCCCGGCCAGCTGAACCCAAAGGGAAATAAGCGCATTAGCGTTTTTCCAGGGACATCAAGGAACAGGAGGCGAAGCTGGGCAGGGAGCAGCCAGGGAGCAGCCAGGGCCGCTGCGGGCACGTCCGCCGGAGGGTCCGGGAAGGGGCGTCCGCCGGCTCCGGGGCTGGTGGCTCCAGTTCTCAGACCCGCCCGTCGCACAGGGCCGTGCCCGCTTCGCGGTGGTTGAGATGAAACGCGAGCGAGGGCGGGACGCGGACACGCGGGGAGGCAGGTGGCCCCGGCGCAGGCGGGCCGGGCCACTGTCATCCGTGGACACCTGACGCCCGGGACGCCTCGCCTTCCCTTGTAGCGACTGCATCGAGGCTCCTTTAGACGGGGGGACGGTCAGCGCGGGGCCGCCGTGGAAACTGTGACCTGGGCAGGGCCACGCTGCGTGTGCCCCACAGCGGCGACTGTCACGGTCACGCGCAGGCGGTCTCCGCACGGGGGGACGGTCCGATCAGCATTTCAAAGGTGGGGTGCAGCCAACAAGGGACGTGCACTGAAACGGGACGGGGTGACCGCAGAGAGGACGGAAGGAAGCGCCGACGGGTCCCCTCGAGTGCGGACACGGTGCCGCCTTCGCGCCCGCAGAGGGACGAGTGCCTGGGACGCGGGCGGGCCTGGGAGCCCCCGGACTGTCGCGCCCGCACCCGGCACCCGGCGCCCGGGCCGGACGGAAGCAGCGACCCACGGAGCGGGCGGGGCCGGCGGCGCGCGGGGGCGGCGTCTGCGGCGGGGACAGGGCGGCGCCGCGCCGCCGGCGACATCTTGCTGGGGAGGCGCGCGGGGAGCTCGGGCCGCTCCGGCTGCTGCGCCACGCGGGCCCGGGGCCTGGGCGCACCCGCCGCGGATCAGCCCGGAGGTCGGGCCTCCGCCCCGCCGCGGTCCCCACCCTCCTCGTCCCCGCCCCCCTCGACCCCCGTCCCGGTCCCCGCCCCCGCCCCGGTCCCCGCCCCCGTCCCAGTCCCCGTCCCCGCCCTCTCCGTCTCCGTCCCAGTCCCCGCCCTCCCTCGGGCTCGTCCCCCTCCCCTTCCCGTTCCCCGCCCCTCGTCCCCGTCCCCGCCTCCGTCTCCGTCCCCGCCCCCCGCCCCTCCCAGTCCCCGCCTCCGTCCCCTCCCAGTCCCCGTCCCCGCCCCCGCCCTCCCTCGGGCCCGTCCCCCTCCCCTTCCCCGCCCCCTGCCCCCCGTCCCCTCCCAGTCCCCGCCCCCGTCCCCTCCCAGTCCCCGCTCCTCGTCCCCGCCTCCGTCCCCTCCCAGTCCCCGCCCCCGTCCCCTCCCAGTCCCCGCCTCCGTCCCCTCCCAGTCCCCGTCCCCGCTCCTCGTCCCCGTCCCCGCCCCCGCCTCCCTCCCAGTCCCCGCTCCTCGTCCCCGTCCCCGTCCCCCGCCTCCCTCCCCGTCCCCCGCCTCCCTCCCCGTCCCCCGCCTCCCTCCCCGTCCCCCGCCTCCCTCCCCGTCCCCGCCTCCGTCCCCTCCCAGCCCCTGCCCCCCGTCCCCTCCCAGTCCCCGCCTCCGTCCCCGTCCCCTCCCAGTCCCCGCTCCTCTTCCCCGTCCCCGTCCCCGCCCCCGCCTCCCTCCCAGTCCCCGCCTCCGTCCCCTCCCAGTCCCCGCTCCTCGTCCCCGCCTCCGTCCCCTCCCAGCCCCTGCCCCCCGTCCCCGCCCAGTCCCCGCCCCCGTCCCCTCCCAGTCCCCGCTCCTCGTCCCCGCCTCCGTCCCCTCCCAGTCCCCGCCTCCGTCCCCGTCCCCTCCCAGTCCCCGCTCCTCGTCCCCGCCCCCGTCCCCTCCCAGTCCCCGCCTCCGTCCCCTCCCAGTCCCCGCTCCTCGTCCCCGCCCCCGCCTCCCTCCCAGTCCCCACCTCCGTCCCCTCCCAGTCCCCGCCCCCGCCCCCGCCCCTCGTCCCCGTCCCCGCCTCCGTCCCCGCCCCCCGTCTCCGTCCCAGTCCCCGCCCCGTCCCCGCCTCCGTCCCCTCCCAGCCCCTGCCCCCCGTCCCCTCCCAGTCCCCGCCTCCGTCCCCGTCCCCTCCCAGTCCCCGCTCCTCGTCCCCGTCCTCGCCCCCGCCTCCCCGCGGGCGGGGCTCCCGTTCGAACGTCGCGGCGCCGCCATGGCCCCGGGCAGCCGCGCGCAGAGCGAGTACATGAAGCGCTTCCGCCGGCCGCGCTGGGACGAGTGCGGCCCCTGCTACCGGGAGCTGCTGCGCTACCGCCGCGGCCGCCGGCTGCTGGAGCAGGCGCACGCGCCCTGGCTCTGGGACGACGGCGACGAGTCGGCGTCGTCGGCCTCGTCGGGCGCCGGGGACCCCGCGCCGCCCTGCGCCCCGGCCTCGCCCGCGGAGCCCCCGGAGGAGCGGGACGCGGCCCTGCCAGGTACCGGGGCCGGGACCGGCTCTTCCTGTCCCCCCGGGGGCGGAGGTGCCAGCGCCGCCCGCGCCCTCCCGCCCTCGCGTCCTCAGTTGGCGGCTCCCGGTCCCGCCCGCTGCCACCTCGGGCCAAGCCCGGGTCCTCCCTGCCGGCCGCGGGGGGCGCGGTGAGCCCTGGACCCCCACAGGCTCCTGATGCCAGGAGGCCCGGCTGCCACCAGCCGCCCGGGGGACCCGGAGGTCAGGAGCCGCCGCGCCCAGCTTTCCGTCCTGTGCACGGGCCGCCGTGTGCTGCGGGAGTCCCCGACCCCGCCGCGCTGTCCCTAGAGGCCGTTTCGCATTTGTTCACGGGGGCTGTTGTGTAACGGGCTGGGGACCGTGACCTCCGCAGGGCCTGGGTCCCCCCTCCTCGGGCCGTCAGCCCAGCCCCGCACTTCCCCGCGCAGAGGCCTGCAGAGTGGGGGACCCTCGGCGCCCGGGCTCGCCGGTGCTTCTGCAGCCAGGCCCCTGCCACCGAGGGCCCCGTCTGCCTGCTCCCCAGCGATGGCCAGGCACCACCGGGAGGTCACTGGGTGTCTAAGAGGCATCAGTGAGAAAAATAACTGAAATGTGCTGTGCAGGAGACAGTCGGTCACTGACCCGGGAACGTGCATTTTCTCATTTAACGTTCAAAGCGATTCTGAGCGGTGGGACCTCACTTCTGTCTCAGGATAAATGATCAGTGATGTCACTCTTGTTTGCCCCGCTGTGAGCCAATCCGGCTCTCCTCCGGGCCCCTCTGTGGGAGGCTGAGGAGACCAAGTGTCGCCTGTGGGCCAGGTTACCTCGCTCTTGGTGACAGTGTCTTCTTCAGCTGTTGTGTCCATCACCTGTGGGAGAGCTGCCTCCAGCACCCACCATGCCACTGTGGTGCCATCCAGCTGCCACCGTGTGACTTGTGAGTCCCACCGATTGCCAGTGCTTCGGTGACCATTGCTAGAACCCGGATCGCAGAAGCTGGAGGGGGTAGGGGACGTGCCTTCCAGATTATTCCAGTGGACTCTGATCTGCTGGTGAAATTATGACACGTGCTTGATCAGGCCCGAATGCGCGTTTTCTCCCCCGTCTCTTTCCCTCCGTTGTCTGGGGAGGAGCTGTCAGATGTTTGTGAGCAACATAAATGCAAGTCTTAGGCAACATCGTGGTGTGAACGGTGCTGTGGCCACCTGTCAGGTGTGCCCAGAGGTCACGGCTGTTGTGGTTTCCTTAGAGAGGCTGGATCCTCCCGGTTGTTTCTTCTCCGCTGAGATTCCTGGGTCAGGCCTCAGGAGGACGGGGGAGGCCTCTGCTCTCAGGGCTCAGTTGCAGGACGGTCCCCTTTGCTCCTTCCTGGCAGAGGCTTCTCGATTCCTGCACTGAGCAAGAGTGGAAATCCTTGTTTTCAATTGAGTGGGTGGTTTTATACGCCAGAGTGATGAGCACTTCTGTGAGTTTCTGTGAAACACAAAGACTGAGTTCTTGTTTTTACTGAAGCCACACACACACACACACACGCACACACTCACGCACACACACGCACACATGCACACACAATCACACACATGAACACACGTGCATGCACACACACGCACACTCGCGCGCACACACACGCACACACGCACACATATTCACGCACGCACTCACACATGCACACACATACGCACACACATGCACACATGCACACAGTCACACACATGCACACACACGTGCATGCACACACACGCACACTCGTGCACACACGCACACATATTCACGCACGCACTCACACACGCACACACACATGCACACATGCACACACACGCACACATGCACACACACATGCACACACGTGCGTGCACACACACACATATTCACGCACACTCACACTCACACACGCACACACACACACGCACACTCGCTCACACACGCACACACACGCACACATATTCACGCACACTCACACGCACACATGCACACACACATGCACACACACACATGCACACATGCACACACACGCACGCACACGCACACTCACACACTCACACACACACACAGACACACACACAGTCGTGGGGATCTAACACTCACTTCAAAGGTGCAGCAGGTGTCCTGCCACCCGTGCACTCCAACCGCCTGTTCCCTAGGTGACCCCTTCCAACTCCTGTGGCTTTCCCTTGGTATTTATTTCTGTATCTCCAGGTAACACGGCTTTTATTGACACTTCTTGGTTTTTTCCCGGATTTCATGTTATCTATTGGCTTTAATTCTTCCTAACCCGTCCGCTTCTTACCTGTGGGATTCCTTCCCTGCCTAAAGCCAACAGCTTTGAAGAGTGGTCTAGACTGTCCAATTCCTTTCTTCATAGTCACATTTCTTTTTAATTTTTTTTTTTAGCAAAGTTTACACATGCATAATTTTTAAAAATTTGCTCAAAATGAGAAAAAGCGATCCTGCCTCATTTCCCACCCCTACCCCTTACTCCTTCAGCTGTATTGAGCTTTTCTTTCAGCTTGAGCACCTCTTCTCATTTAGACTCATTTATCTGTTGGCGTTTTGATTTTAAACATTGTATATTGACTCCCCATTATGGGAGATGAGGATTTAGCTCAAGACCTTAGCTCTGCCACCACCTGCACCCCCAGACACATGCCAGCACCTGTTTCCTCCCTCTGATATCCCCAGGATATTAATTATGTGACTATTTTGTTTAATTTGTTTGAATTATCATGGCTAGGTAAATATTATTTGCAGGTGAGCCTTGTGATATATTCTGACTACATTTTTTGGTTATAATTTATGACTTTTCTGAAATTAATCATTGTGTTATGTTTTTGTTTGCTTATTTTTAAATTCCTGTTACTAATTCAGCCCGAAATGGTCTGGCAGTGCTGTAGAACTCGTCATGTCAGATGCATTCAGTGTTCTAGTCATTTCCTTCTTTCCTATTTTTTTATTTTTATTTTTTATTTTTTTGCGACATTCCTTCAGAGATTCCTCCTGCTCCAGTCTAGGCCGTAGGCTGTGCAGGTCTGGCCCAGCCGCTCAGTGGGGCTTCTCTCCACCGCTGGCCTGGGAATTCCTTTTATTTCCCTCCCGTGTCTGATCCCCTGCCTGACCCGTCTCCCGCCTCCCTTCTGCTTGACGTATTCCTTCTTTTGGGGGAGCCCGTCCTCTGTAAGTCCTGCAGATACTGCACGGGAAGTAGAGATTTTGCCAGCTTGCATGTCTGAAGATGCCTTTGTTATAACCAAAGGCTGGATCCATATTTTGGCAAGGTAGAACATTCTAGATGAGAAACCTCAGAGTCTGAAGGCGTTATTATTACGTGTGTCTTCTGGTGTTGCTGTTGAGTACGACCCCATTCTGATACCTTTGTATGTGACCCCTCCCCCGTGTCCTGAGACCCCGCCTGGCGGAGGCTGTGTTGTCCTCCTGCTCCAAGTGCAGAGCCACACAGAGGCTCCCACCTGCTCTGGCTCGCTCGTGGAGGTTACACAGGTTGGCCCAGGTTCAAGGGGAAGACACCTGTAGTCCGGTTCTCCATGGAGCCATACCCACATCACATGGCCAGAAGACTGGCCTGGGACAGATGACGCTGGACCTTTCTGGAGGACAGTCCAGCGCTGGAGCCTCTGAGCGATCTGTGGCCTCCTGCCCCTCCCTGGTGCGGCCCTGTCCCAGCCTTTCCCTGTGGCAGCCGGACTCACCTCCTTGTCCTCTCCTCTCCCAGATTCTTTTTTTTAAAGATGACTGGTAAGGGGATCCGAACCCTTGACTTGGTGTGGGCAGCACTGTGATCTCCCAAGTGAGCTAACCGGCCATCCCTATATAGGGATCCGAACCCTTGACTTGGTGTTGTCAGCACCACACTCTCCTAAGTGAGCCACAGGCCAGCCCTATATAGGATCCGAACCCTTGACTTGGTGTTGTCAGCACCACACTCTCCTAAGTGAGCCACAGGCCAGCCCTATATAGGATCCGAACCCTTGACTTGGTGTTGTCAGCACCACACTCTCCTAAGTGAGCCACAGGCCAGCCCTATATAGGATCCGAACCCTTGACTTGGTGTTGTCAGCACCACACTCTCCCGAGTGAGACACGGGCCGTCCCTATATAGGGATCCGAACCCGTGGTCTTGGTGTCATCAGCACCACACTCTCCCGAGTGAGCCACGGGCTGGCCCTGCCTCTCCCAGACTCTGTGGACACCTCTGCCTGTCGCCCTCGCCTCCTGTGGGGCTTACGCCTTTTTTCCTTCACTTTAGAGGGTTTGGGGAGGCAGGGACGTGAGCACAGGTTTTCAGTGCGCATTTAGCCAGAGTCCCTCATCTGCTGTACTTTTACGTGAGTGAATTCGTTTAGTTCTTTCCCAGACCAACTCTGGGCTGTGTGGACTCTCTTTATTGCATGTTTTTGTCAGTTCATGGTCTTTATTTCTTTTCTTTGACTTTCTTGGGGCTCATTTTGTTCTTTTCTGACTCTGAGATGGATCCTTATCGCTGAAGTGTTTCCATGCCGTTCTTAAGGCTGCACATTTTCCTCTGATTTACTGTCTTAGTTTTGTCATATAGTAGTTTCATTCAGTTAAACACATTTTTCTAATTTTCATTATGATTTTTAAAAATAGTCACAGAAAAAATGAGTAAAGTTTCACATTCGTGTACCCTACATACATAAGGAAACATATTTATCTTCAGAAAAACTAGATACCAAAAACCTTAGCAAAGTTATACTAAATGAGGATACTTTAGAAACATTTCCAATAAGATCAGTGTTAGGAAAGGAATCGCCTTCTCCATCACCACTACTTAAAAACATGTTTTTAACCGTGGCACATAACACCAAGTTGACCACTTCGCCATGTTAAAGCGTCTGGCTCACTGGTATGAAACGCCTTCACATTTTTGTGCAACCGTATGTTTTGGTTTTGACCCATGGGGTTATTTAGAAAGGTTTTCAAATTTCAAAACTGGAAGAGATTTTCTAAAGTTATTTTTTGTTGTATCGAGCGTAATTACACTATGGTTAGAGAGGACATTCTATATCATTTCAATTTTGTAAATGTATCAAGATTTGCTCTATGGCTTTGGGTATATAAATGCCTATAAATGTTCCATATGCGCTTGATGAGAACGTGTATTCTGCAGGTATTGGGTGCAGCGTTCTGTATATGTCCACTGGTCAAAAATATATTTTTTTAAAATCAGACTGTTCAATAGCACTTTCTGTGACAGTGGACACGTTCTCTGGGCTGTCCGGCGTGGCAGCACCAGCCACGCGTGGTTATTGAGTCCTTAACTAGCTAACTGAGAAAGCAAGTCTTTAATTCAAGCTGATATTTCACAGCCACATGTGGTTTGTGGCTGTTGTGCTGGACAGCACAGATCTAAATTGAGACGGGATTTATTTTCATTTGAATGTTCTATCAGTAACCGAGGAAACGGCATTACAATCTTTCACCATAACTGTTGGGGAGCACTGTTTTTGCCTGGAGATGTCTTTATTTGAACTTCATCCTTTTGAACAGGACTTTGAAAACATATGCTTTTCATGCACTTACCTTGCACCAGGCCCTGTGTTCGGGGTTCTACGCGTGTTAAGATGACACTGGTAAGTTCTGCCCTTCTGCGTTTCCATCCTTTGTCTCCCGCCGCTGCAGATAATTTTCAAGCGTGGTTTTTCCCTGTAAGTACAGAGGGGGAGCACAGTTGTTTTGTGGTCTGTGAATGATAATTGCAGCCTCCCAAGTCTGTCGTTTAGCGGGTCCTCCCTTCCTGCTTTCTCTCCTTTTGTTTCTGGTTGGCAGGATGCTGGCGAGCGTGTTTGAAACGCTATTTTCAGGATAATTTGGGCCCTGGGGTTTCCAGAGGACGTTTCAGTTCCTTGCGTTGGGTCTATGCAGACAGCCTAGCTGGTGACGAGTCCCTGTCTGTCCTCGTGGCACCGATTTCTCTGTAACAGTGGCACTGTTGGTCTCACTGCCCTTCTCTTTGAGACTCTGTCCTCACTTCTCTCCCGGTTACTTTTCCTACTTCTCTTGCTGTCCTTCCTCTGTCCCCCTCTTGAATTCTCCTTTCTCCTTCTGCTTATTAAACAACCTTGTCCCCAGGGGCCTGGTGGCACCCTCCTCTCTTGCATCCCTGTGTCTCTTCTGGGTGACCCATCCCAGTCCCTGCTCCCACCTGCACACCTGTGACCCTTGTCTCCAGTGCCACCTTCCTCCAGAGCACCAGGCTGAGACCCCACTGCCCACCTGGCTGGCCTGGGAGCTTCCCTCGTGCGAGGTGTCCAGCCCTGTCCTCCTCGTTGGGTGGATGGCATGCCAGAGGACAGACAGTGTGGTCGTCCACGGAGACCCGTGGGGGCCGTGGAGTCCTCTCAGCCCCTCGTGCCTGCATGGCATCTGTCTAACCCTGTGTCTGCTTGGAGGGGTCTCATTGAAAGTGTCGTCTGTGCCACCTCCCAGCTGGCCGGCTCGGTGCAGTCCCCGAGGCCCAGGAGAGCCTGAGCACCTGCCAGGCCCAGGAGCACTGCCGAGCCATTGTCCCTTCCGCTCGCCCCCACTGCTGGGTCCCCCCAACTGTCCTCTTCCCCAGATGGCCTCTCTGCCCCCCTCTGATCTTCCTGTCCTTCACGTGGGTAGCTAGAGGCCTCATTCCTCAAATGCAAATAGGAACGTGTCATTTTTCAGCTTAAAATGACAAGTCCATGTCATTGTGACCTACTTTCAATTCCCGCCTCTCTCTTCCCTTCACGCCTTTGAACAAGCCCTCCCCTGCTCCTTTAATTCCCTGTCCTTTGAACAGACATTACTGTCAGGCTTCCCTGGGAGACCTGGACACACCTGGCATGGAGGGGACGGAGGAGGGAGGGACTCGGCGAGGGTGGCTGCTGGTCCTTCCTCCCGACGGCACCTCCTTCCGTCCTCCCAGGTCCAGGGAAGGGACAGGCGGGGGCGGACACGTCACTCAGAGTGTCTGAGCAGCGAGTGGATGTGGCTTCTCCTGATAAGGTGGAAGGTCGGCATCCGCCCTCGTCCCCAAAAGACTCTGATGCCAGGTTTAGAAAGACGATGCCCCCGGATGGGACATGAAAGCCCGGGTTGGACATAGGCTGTCTGCTCCTCAGAATGCGTCGTAGTAAACGACCCAGATCGGTGGAGTCGGGGTCATCGCGGGAGGCAGAAGTGACGTGACCTGGGAGGCTTCTCACAGCAGGTGCCTGTGCAGCCCTGTGCTGCTGTGAAGAGGAGTCACAGCCTATGTCGAGGTGACAGCCTGTTACTTGGGCCTGAGCAGCTGAGCCCGCAGGCGTGAGCAGCTCGCACTTGATGGCAGGTTTAGGCTGGAAGGAAACAGGCTCACGATGGGTTGTCACAACGCAGGAGAGATTTTATGAAAAATAAAGGGTTTATAAAAAAATAATGAATGGGAAAAATCCTAAAAGTTGATTGAGGGAAATAGGTGTTTTTTGGTTTCTTAATGTCTGATGTTTGGCTCAGGTCGGGCACTGCATTGGGCCGTGTAGACTGTGTGCCCGATTCCTGCAGCCGTCCCTGTCGCGAGTGCTGGGGAAGCCGCCTTGACGCGGGCCCCTGCCTCCAGCTCCTCTGCTGGGGGCTAGCTGTGCACCTGGGGGCCACAGGAGGGTTTCAGTGACCACGGGACATCCAGAGGAGATGAGTCCTGGGGCTCGAGTCGATTAGCCTGAAAACCAGCCTTGCACAGTGGCCACGGACCTGAGTCGTCCGTGCATTAAGCCGTTAAGACGACTGCACCTGTCTCGGGGTCTCGCACGGTGATTTCTGGCTTTTGATGTTTCATTGAGATGCTGAATCTCAGATGAGTGACAGGAGCAGCCTCTGGATAGGCTTGGCCTGATCTTGGTATATTTGTTGTTGGTTTTACAATGAGATAAAGGGTTTGGAAGTTGTTCTGCTGACTTATTTCTGTATTTCTGCTTTGAGTGGAGCTTGTCAGTGGAGCCCTAAGTGGAGATGTTACTGACTTTAGGAAGGACTGTGGCTTTTCAGTCCACATCTGTAAAGTGCTCGTATGTAAATCTGACAATAAAGTATTTTGATCTTGTTTTATCTCTTTTTTCGAAAGCTCTGCCAGTGAAAGACGTGGAAGACGAACCTGAACAAGTCAGGACAGCAGAGCCCGACAGGTCCCCCGCCATCGTCCAGCCTCGACAACAGCCAAGTGCCTTATTTTCTAGAGGAACCAGGAAAGCAGTCAGAAGTCCCCAGAGGTCAAGTAGAATAAAAGAAAACAAGCATCCCTTTGCACTTTATGGCTGGGGAGAAAAACAGACGGACACAGGAAGCCAGAAAACGCACAACGTCTGTGCATCTGCCCCCGAGCATGAGGTGCGCTGCCCCCGCCTGTCCTTCCCTGGATGGTGGCTCACAGGTCACATCCTGCAGCCCCTGGGATGCTCTGGGCGCTGGGAGAGCTTCGGGGATGGTGTGGTTTCCAGGGCAGCCCGGAACTGTGCTCCAATGAACCGACAGGAGGGTTCTGGCTGCCTGGACAGCAGGTGCTCTGGCTGGGAGTTGGCTACTACCTGGCAGGGTCCCCTGACACCCAGCCAGGTGAGAGGGGATGGAGTCAGGGCTCTCGAGTTCCCAGGGGCTGGGGGTGCAGAGGTGGAGCCCCACCAGGGCTGGCGACTGCCCATCTGGGATTGCCGTAGGCACAGGCGTTGGGTTCCTGCTGCTCTGGTGACAGGGTGCTCAGTTGTCCCTCTGCCATTGGGTTGTCTGGTTGCTTGGCATCTTCTGTAGACTCCCTTTTGCGCTTCTGATTAAGTTCTGAGATCTGTGTTTTCCCATTTGTTCACAACCGATGCATCTTACCCCCAGGAACTCGTGTTCCTCTGACTTGGTCCTGGTTTGTCACCCTGTGTGAAGTCCTGGAAATGACATTTCAGACGAGAGGATCTTCGTGTGTGGAGTCACAAAACAATTATATATGTTAGCATTACATACTACAACCTAATTAAAAGAAGCTGAAAGAAACTGCACACTGTTTGGATTCCGGTTAAATACCATAATCAAAATGCTACTGAGCAGACTTGCGAGCCCGAGCACATGGTGTTCTGTGCAGTGACATTTGAGACACAAAGCTCTCGTTTAACAAAAGATCTCTGACAAGCCCATGGGATTAATTTTAGCAGGATTTATCCTGTTAAAGGATAAAGGGGGGTAAAATCCCTTGTCGTTTGTTTGGTATGCTGGCAAACATTTAAAGTTCTTAGCGAAACACTCACCCATACTTAATGCCAAGCAGTTCCAACCATGTTTCAGAGCCAGTTTGAAAGGCACATGTGTATCAGTCGCTTACGATGTCTATGGAAAATTTAATTTTCTGTGGCTTAGTTTTGTCATAAACTGGAGCAGCAAGTGGCATGGCTTTTCTGCAAAGCTCTTATATGCAGAACTGTGTGCAGAGGGCCTGACTCTGCCTGCCGTGGGTGGCCCGGAGGCGGCGGAGTCAGTACAGCAGCCACTGATGGTGTTAACGCTTTCATTTCTGAACTCTCCGCAGATTCACGAGTCGGCGTTACGGGCCAAGAACAGGCGACAGGTGGAGAAGAGGAAGCTGTTTGCGCAGAGGCAGCGGGCTCACTCCGTGGACGTGGAGAGGAACAGGAGGCTCGTGTCCTCCTCCGCGGAGAGCCCGTGGGTGACAGAGTACATGAGGTGCTACTCAGCCAGGGCTTGAGGTGGCAGCTGCTCGGACAGCCTCTGTGACAAAGTGTAAATGACAGAAAGGAGAAACGAAACAAAAACCGTCAAAAGGAACGATACAGGTTTGAGAAACCGACTGATGATGCAAGGTTTTTTTTTAGGGAATTTCCAAAAGCTTGTTTTATTTTCATGAATAGTTGTCACCTACCTCAGTCGTAGGGCAGACAGTTGAAGCCATAGACATTTGGTTATTTATGAAGATAATTCCCTAAATCTTTGATATTCTTGTAAGTGTTTTGTTTTAAAGCATCTTAATCTTTTAAGAGACCGACACCAAATGCCTTGAAGCGGCTGAGATGCTTAGCACTCATCTTTCTTTCCGTAGGTTTAGGTGACGTCTGTTGTCATCCTGTTAGCTTTTCAGACTCCATAGCTGGGAAGATCGCTCCAGTTTGCAACGTACCACGCTTTTTCCCCGTGTGCAGTTTTCTTTGTGAAAGAATATTGTTGAAAGGAGTTTCAACACTACTGTTGTTCCCATATACGATGAAACTAGAACTTTGGTCATTCTGGAAAAATTCAATGTAACTTATTTGTATTTCAGTTCAGCACCACTTTCATGCAGATATTTAAGAATTTTCTGGGCTGGGCGAGGGTCCCTTTTTCTCTTTCAATGATCATCTAAGCACTTAGTTCAAATACATTCCAATAAATAAGTGCCAATGCAGTGCATGTTTGTAGTAGTAATGAAGTGTCTTTGGAGAGATGCTCGCATTTTTTTTTTATTGCAAGATTTTCTTTTCAGCACATGGTGTACAACCAGTCACTTGTTACAGTCTGGCCTTTTAAAGTTCACCCACTGTGGACTTTTGCCTCTTCTATAACAGCTGGCAATGACATTTATAACTTATAATCTGAAATTTTCTGTAATAAGTTGAGATTGTTTAGCCCATTGGGGACGGGGGACCACTGTTAAGATACCCACTAGAGAGGTTGCCCACCCGTTCTCTCTGCAGAACTTCACAGTAGCAAGGTCTCAGTAACGTACAGCACTGAAGCTTCAGGTGGAAACGCGTTGTGCTTTGATTCCCTGCCAGTAGATCTTGTCTGCACTTTGATGTGACAGAATGGTGTGTGTGGACAGACACAAACGTGTCATTTACTTGAATAGTGCTCCTCTTTAGTACGTTTGCTTTTGGGGTAGAAAAATGGTTTGAAACAGCCCAGGTTTCCATCAGATGAGTGATGTCTCCTCCGTCCTGCAGCGACAGGGACCTGTGACACAGACGAGCACCAGACGCTTTACAAGAGATAAGAAAGGCACTTTGCCTGGGCTAACTCAGCACAGAAGACGTGCGAGCGAAAACGTGGCGTTAGATGTGAGGCCGAGCGTTTCCTTGATGTTTTTCGCTGGGTCTTTGGAGTACAATAATCAATTTTTAGAAAAAGGTTGGTGTCATTCCACATAAGATCTTCAGATGGTGTCATAATTGTATTAAGCTTTGAGAACTCACATTGGACAATCGTGAGCTTTTTAAAACAACTTTAAATATGTGCATAGTTTTGAGGTGAATTCTTTTACAGAAAGAGCTGTCCTCATCGTGATGGACATTTAATAACAGGAAATTGTACTTGTTGTCCACAACCACCTCGCTAGCAATTCTGGTGAATTTTGGTGTTGACTGTCATTACAGTCTTCAGTCACTGCAGAGACCTAAAGATCAGACTAACGTGGCACTTGTGATGGTGCAGCTGATTGTGAAAACTGTTCCTTTGAAAGCACCATTTGCATGGTTGGCTCCCCCCAGGAGTCTGGGTTGCACCTGAGAATCTCAGGACAGGTGGCCTTGGGGAGCAGCTTGGGCCCCACTCTGACCACGGCCTCCCTCTAGACTTGGAACAAGCCAGACTTTCTCTCCTCTAGAAAACAGAAGCTTGTATTTAATGTGATTACTACTGAAAACTCCAGATGGAGATAAAACCTAGAAGGCAATACTGGCCAGTTTTTCCCCTCTGTTTTAAGTAGAGGACAAGTGAACAAGATTTTTAAAGTACTTTTAATGTGCATGAGCAACAAATAAATCATTGTGAATTAGTTTTGAATCACCCTCCTGTGTCCAAGTCCTTAATCGGTTAGTGTTTCTTTTCTAAGGGTGACAGTTCCCTTTTGAGCCCATGAAATATTTTAAGTTATAACAATTGGATGGTCCTACGTTTTCCTTTTCATTTTAGAAACTGGTGTCGTTGTAATCATGGTCCTAATTCTCAGGACAACTTTGCAGGACAGCGAGGTAGTTTAAAATCACCTTTCATGTTGAAAAAGCCTGAAGCTGATAATCCAGTGATATTTAAAATCTCCATAAAACCCTTTTTTAAATTTTGATTTTAAGTTCTTTTTTTTTTTTTTTTTTTTGTCTTTTACGTGACTGGTACTCAGCCAGTGAGTGCACCGGCCAGTCCTATATAGGATCCAAACCCGCGGCGGGAGCATTGCTGCGCTCCCAGCACCACACTCTCCTGAGTGCGCCACGGGCTCGGCCCTGATTTTAAGTTCTTTATTCAAACCATTTGCCATAAACATTTTACTTTTATTTTCTATTAAAAGCAGTAACAGAATATTGAAGAAATAATGCCCAGCATTCTACCGGACTGAAATAAATGAGAAATAAACAGGAATCTATTCTTTCTATTTCTTTTAACTGCTAGGAGCATACTTAGGAGGTGTCAAGGACTTGGCATCTCTGGTTATGTGTATACTCCCCCTGCCCCATGAAATTTCTCTGTACATTTATGCATTTTCAGGTTTACTAAAGGTGTGATAGACCGTGGTCCTCTCACTTGCCCGTAATGTGGCAGGCACATATTTGTACTGTTTCATAGGTGATCTCTTTGTCACGGTTTCACCACAGATCAATTGCTAATAATTTGAAGGCAGGCGTGCTTAGGTCACTGGGACTCAGCAAACAGACCTGTACAAGTAGGAGGAGGCGAGGCGTCCACTGAGTTGCCGCGAGTCACAACATCCAAAAAGAATTCTGCACGATTCGCAAGTAAAAAAAATCTTCAGGGTCTTCCCGTGTCCCTTCAAGTTGACAATGCTGTACTGGGCATGAAGTTTGTAAATGGCATGTTACGTATATAGTCCTTGATATTTAAAACGCTCAAAATCATTACCTGCAAAGAGGGAGAGAAGCAAAGTACAGGAGGGTACTTCAAAAAGTTAGTGGAAAAATAGAATTAAAAGATAATATAAATTTTCCCACGAGCTTTTTGAAGATCCTTTGAATATTCCAAGTAAAAACAAGTGTTCTTGTTGACTACTTTAGTAAAAAAAAACAGTTTAATGGATAGTTTTATATTTCACTGGACAAGATTTTTTAAAAATGGTGCTAATATTTGTACAGCCTAATTTTCTAGTTGGTTTGGTATCAAACTGCTAATGCCTGGCCCAAATAAGGTCCTTTGTCTCGTGATTAGTTAAATTATATAAAAAGAAAGTGATCCTAAAAATAATATGAGCTAGTCATTTCAAAATCTTTGCACTTGAGATGGATTTTTGTACAGCGGGACCATCACGGAGCTCTTCTGTGCAGGTGTGTGCTCGGGACCAAACCCTATGCAAGGAGCTGTTCCAGGTGTCTGGCCCAAATTTGCCCCCTTCAAGCCTGCTGGTGTAAGGTGGAAAAATACTGCTTGCTGTTTCAGTACTTACTTCAAGTTTGAAATTCTGGACACCTGAATGAAGGCATTAGAGGCCTCTCTGTGGATTTCTTTATAACAAAACTGTATTTCGGGAAAGTTTCCCAGTGTTATGATGTTTGTTTTGAGCACTGCATTCACTTTGAAATTCTGAAAGAACAAAGGCTGGCACATCACGGCTCAGGCAATGGGAATTTTGGGTTGCATTTGCTAAGAAATATGTGTTGTTTTAAGCTTACACTTAATACCGCATTTGCTTGTAAAAATGTGAATAAAATAAATTGACATCACAGGCCCAGACTTCTAATTGTGAGTAGTTGTGATTAGTCCATAAGAGGCTTGAAGAGAGTGTATGATCACGTTGACTCCTAAATGGATTTTTCATTCGAGAAACATTCAACACGATACATTAGACGTACACAAGAAAAGGTAAGTTCTGTATGCTGCCTGTGCTTGGAGTTGGACTCTAATTTTCCCCACTCTTTCCCCTCGCACCTTCTTACTGTTTTGTGCATGGTTACAAGTCAGAAAGAAGTACAGAGTGAAAAGCGAAAAAAGTACAGAGTAAAACCAGTCATCCAAATGCCGTTCTCTTCTCTGAGAAACCAGTGCTGATTTGTGTGTGAACTTCGGACCTTTTTTCTAAGCTTATCTTTGGAGGTACTTGTACACTTTTTTTTTTTTTTTTTTTGCACACATGCTGTAATTTTTTCTGCTCCCTGTCTTGGGGAAGGTTCTGGTTCCAGGTAAGGTGGACTAAACACACATGCCCTTTTGTTCTCAACAAACACAGCTATAAAGCCTGGACGGAATGTATTTCCTCCGCCATTTGAGGGCTCTGAAAAGTAAATAGCAACACAGGTTGGCAGCACCGGATTTCTAAGTGCCACTGAAGTGAGGTGACCATTTCTTCTTCCTCTCGCATCCCCAGCCTGAGCACACAGACCAAATACAGAACTGAGCATGGGGTGCAGAGGTCAAGTCTGCCTCGAGGGGCAGGAAAGGGCCAGCCAGTGCTCAGAAAGAGGGGAGGTGCCACTTCTCTTCTTCTCTCCATTTTTCACACTGAACTCCTGGCTGGCCAGGGGGCACCTGCAGGAGCCACAGATCTGAGGCAGAACCTCACAAGCCTCCCTTTGGTGGAGCTGCAGCACCAAGAGGGCGGGCTGAGGTGCTTTTTCTCTCTCTGAAAGACATGGCTCAATTAGAAGTGGTAGTTTCAGGCTGGAGGACCTAAAAAAAAAAAAAAAAAGGGAACCCCAGGGAACCAGAAAGTACTGGGGGAGAGCTTAGGAAGTGACTACAAAGTTATTTTTGAACTCCTGGGCTCACCCTAGATCTGCTCACCCTGATCACACTGTGCATGTGTGGAGCTGATTCTAATGATTATACCGAAGACAGCTGAGAACTGAGATCACAGGTGACCTCTGTTCAGGTGTCAAACTGACCACAGGACGATGCACATGTGAGACACATCCAAGTAGTGCTGCAAAGGCTTTAACATGGAGTGATGCTGGGACTGACACCCACGGAAGGCAGGCTGGAGCTTGTGGCCTGAACCCAGCCAGCTCAACTACCTGCTGAAACAGAAGTTTCAACACTCTCCAGAGGTTTGCAACAAGAGCCTGCATCTCATCATGTAATAGTCACAATGTCCATGATGCAATCCCAAATTACTCAGCATAGGAGCAACCATTATGGGCTTTGAAGTTGCTGTTATTAAAAAGTTCAAATGAGCAATCACAAAAACTCTTGAAATAAAATAGAAATTCAGTAAAGAAACAGATGATATAGAGAGGAATCAAAGGAAAATATTAGAACTGAAAAATACTACAACAAAAATTCCATCGGACAGACTCAATGGCAGATGGGATATGACAAGAAAAAGATATAAATCAATAGAAATCACCCAGCCTGAAGAGAAAAGTGATTGAAAAACAAATGAGCAGAGTTTCAGGGACCTGTGGGGTGATAACAAAGGGTCTCACCATCATGGCTCAGGAGCCACGGATGGATGAGAGAGATTGCAGTGCTCAAAAAATATCTGAATAAATGGTGGCTGAAAAACTCCCCAAGTTTGGTGAAAGACACTAACCTTACAGATCCAAGATGCCGAGTGAACCCAAACAGCACAAACCCAAAGAAATCCATGCCCAGACTCATCATAATCACGCTGCTGAAAACTGAAAGACACCTTGAGAACTACCACAGAAAAATGACACATCACCTGTAGGGAAATGGCAACGTGAATGACAGTGAAGCTTTCATCAGAAACCATGAAGGAAGTGGCCCATTTCTTAAAGTGCTGAAACAAAATAACTGTCACCTCAGAATTCTACGCCCAGTGAAATATCCTTCAGGAATGAGGGTGAACTAGACATTCTCAGATGAAGGAAAACTGAGAGAATTGGCAGCCGCAGACCAGCTCTAAAGGGATTGCTTATGGAGGTTCTTCAGACAGAGGAGAAATAGGACCAAAGGAGGCCTGGCCCATCAGAAAGAAAGGACAGCAACAGAAATTGTCAGTATCTGGGTAAATATGATAGAGTCTTCTCGTAAATATCTGGATAAATATAATAGTCGTGAGTTTTTTAAAAAAAACCTGTTTGATGGTTGAAAACAAAAATGTAACACTGTCTGATGGGGTTTCCAATGTGTACAGATGCAGGATATAAGAAAAATATAACAAGGGAGGGCAGGTAAAGGAACCTGTGTGGTGGTAAAGTGCCTACATTCCAATTAAAGGGATAAGAAAATAATGGTTCTAAGTAGACTAAATTTTTTCCTTTAAAAAATTAAACAAGGAGATATAGTCTAAGTCACGACAGATAAAATGGAATACTAAAAATGTTCAGATAAAAGAACGCAGGAAAGAAGAAGCTAAGGAATAAAATAGAACAGAGAAACCAAATATATCAATAATTGCATTAAATGTAAATGGTATAAACATACCAATTAAAAGACAAGAGTTTCTGAATGAATTTAAGAAAAATGTGATTCAACTATATGATGTCTACAAAAAATTAATTTCAAATATTATTATATGAGTAGGTTAATAGTAGAAGGATGGAAAAAGATATACCACACAAACACTAACCAAAAAAGAAACCTGTAGTAACAGCGAAGTTTATTTCAGAGCAAAGGAAATTACCAAGGATAAAGATTATTAATAAAAGGGTTAATCCACCAAGAAGACATAACATTCTTCAATGTGTATGCACCTAACAGCAGAGCTTGAAAATATATGAGCTTCTGTACTGAAAGAGCTTCCTGTTTACTGAAGGCAGGGTCAAAAAAGCAAGGTATCAAAAAAAATTTTTTTTAAATCAAAACATGGTTTCACAGTGATATCAATCTATTCTGCTGTCCTGACAATTTAGCACTAAAGAATTTTTACAATGGAAAATACTCCTACTAGTTAAAATCAAAACTGTTTGTAGTTCTTAAAATTTCAACAAAACACTCATGTTTAAAGTTTCATAATAAAATGCTGAGAAGAAAAGGTTCTGGTCAACAGAAATCCCAGTTCCCTGCTCTCTGTGCCAGGCAGGAGGGCCCTCGGGGGGCCGGCCCCCAGCTGCGGCTCAGGCCCCTTAGTTTTGAGATAAATCTGGCATCTGCTCTGACCACTGCCAAAGGTTGTTCTGAAGGTGAAATTAGGTGCTAAACATGAGCATAATTTGAAGCTGTAAAAAACTCTGTGTCCCTTCTAGGTTTTATTATTATAGACATTTCAATTGGCAGTATTAAAAATGAGGTTCTTGTTAAACTAAAAATTGTCCAGTAATTTCTGATGAACTGTACTTTTTAAACTATGTTTTTTTTTTAAATTAGGAAAGAAAGGTGGAAACGTGATCAGATGAAAACGTGATAAGCCGCCTGAATAGAATACGAAATTTAAGTTTCAGGTGAAATCATTTAACCTTAAAATTAGGGGAGGAAAGCGAATCTTCCTCTATTCCTCGATGGTGGCAGAGTTTCAGAGTTTTCAGATCCAGTTACAGCTCTGGTTTCTGCTTCTACGTGGGGACTTGTCAGCTGAAACAGCACGTGTGATCAACAGAATTGAGGGATTGAACATGTCACCCCTAAGCATTTGTGACTTGTGAAGTACTATGACAGCTGACCAAGCCTTGGCCTCAGAGCGGATGGAGGTTGATGGACGATTACATCCTCCGTTGCTCCTTACAGCCCTCAGCCAAAACCCCCTTTTCTTACGATGACAAGTCTCGCTAGGATGCAGAACAGCAGTCAAGCCTGCTTGCTCCCAGGCTGTGCTGGGAGAGGGGCGACAAGCCAGCCAGGAGTGCACAGACAGACTCCCGAGAAATACGAATCCTAACAACGAAACGTGTACCCCAAGCATAGGCACTCTCAACCCTGGGACGTAAGATAACTGGGTTTCCATGTACGGTAGCCAATAATCGAAAAGGGAGCAGGTTGCTCTCGGAAGGAAAGTTTTAGCAGGATCCTTTGGGGATTTTGCAAAAAGAGGTCTTGCATGGAGAGGCTGCACAGGCAATATCCAGTACACTGGAAGGACTTGGGGACACGCCAGCTGTGGGATCATTTGTCCCTCCCACATGCACCGGAGTCCTGTGTGTTGGGCATCAGGCACGTAGAGGGCGGCTCTGTCCTGGGGGGTCTTAGCCCAGCAGAGAAGACAACTGAGGACAAGCATAGGTGGGTGTAACCAATACTGACAGGGAGGTCACGGCAGAGACTCATGGAGGTGGGTGCATCTGCAGGTGCTGGGGGCAGGGAAGTGTCCCAGCAGGGAAGTTCTGCGCCGCACCCTGCAGACAACAGAACCACAGCCATACAGGCTAAGCCAGCTGGGGGCATGACAGGTGACAGACACAGAGTCCCTGCAGAGGCAGAAGCCGTGAGAAAGCCAGGGGCGTTCGGAGACGTGCACACAAGTGTCCCATGAAAGCACCTTCCTCCTGGGAGGCAGGGCTAGTGCGAGGGCACGGGGCACACCTATATGGCCACACAAATCAGTATGACGACTGGATTTCTGAAAAGGGAAGAATGTGTAGACTTACTGTGAATTAATCACGTTATAAAATTTCCCATTTAGCCTAAGATGATCTGAGGGCCTCACACCAAACACAAATTAGCATCTTGACCATCATACATAATTACTTGGTCCTTAGATACTCAGTGAACATAATTATTTCCATGATATTTTGAAATGTGAAATAGTTAGAAACTTAACAAGTTTGTTTTCACCCCAGTTTTCTTTAAAGTGAAGTTAATGCAGCACATCAAGAAGTTAGAGGATGGGGTTGTCACAGCGCGGGCATGTCCGGCTTTCGCCATCTCAGCATGAAGGAACACACGGAGGTCACTGCTTGGTGATGCGACACTGACCCACCTGGCTCTGGGTTAGCGTGAGTCCAGACAAGCACACACCAGAGTTGTTAAGTGTCTCCCTTAACGATAAAACACATCTTTCGCTACAACACAGGCAGGGCAATTCTGAGCACGTTTAGCGCCCAGCACAGCCTGGGGACCCAACCATCCAAGGCCATATGCTAACAAGGACACAGCTGCCCGGGGCCAGGCCAGCTGGCTGTCCCCGTGGCACTGCCTGGGTGCTGCCACGGGGACAGCCAACCTGGCCACACTCTGGGATGTCACCTCCTTGAGTACTTCACAGAAGGCACGTCTTGTTTTTTCACACAGACCAGAAAACCAACTTTATATAATTGCAACACAGGAAAAAAACATAACCGTCCCTGAATCTGTAAGTTCCCAGAGGAATGCAACTTCATAAATTTTTTAAAAACCGTTCTTGCCAGGGACATGTGCTGGACTATTTTTGGGTGAAATGACAGAAGCCTCGGATGTTTGCAAACAGCATGAAAAGGTGGGGGTGAGGACAGAAAAGCAGACTGTTGTCGTGTAGATAGGCGTGACGTGGGACACACAGTGGCTCATTACTCTGTTCTTGCTACATGTGTGTACTTAAAAATCTCCATAGTAAAAACATTAAAAGTACATAAATTCTATTTTTATTAAAAAACAAAAACCCAAAAAGCAAAGACTCCCTAGTCATGTTATCTTCCACCTGTGAGCAGAATCTCCTGACCTCAGAGGGTGGTGGTGACAATGCGCTCAGTGGTTACTGTCCGCAGCCTCAGTCTTACTGAATCTGCTGAGTCATGTTCTCAGACAACTTCCCCCCAAATTCTAAACATGGCCCCTCAGAGAAGTTAACACAGTCAGGAGTAACCAGGTAACAACCACGACAAACTCATATCGTTAGCACGTGGATAGACACCAGCTTAGGACACATGTCACTTCTCAGCTAGCACAGGAAAGGAAACATTCACGGGCGTGTTAAAGACCCTCTAATTCTCCCCTCCAAAAACAAAGAAAGAGGACAAAGATGACAGAAAATGAAAGGCCATCATCGGCTGCGCCACAGGATAAGGAAGGAAGCATGAGGTTTCCAGTTTTAGCAGATTCCTTAAACAGTACCATTGATCTGCTAGGAGCCCCGTTCCCAAAGATTTCAGCAGCTCTTATGCAAGCCACAAGCGATGCTCTCAACAAAACCACGGCCGTCTCCCCAACTGGGACGTCCTCATCTTCACCCAAATGCTGGACTATAAGAGAATAAATTACCATCTCAAGTCTAAGTGGACTTCATAAACTTTTTCTAGGAAAACTGAAAGTTATCTGGAAATCTAAATTAGAGCCTCCTGAAAACTTAGGAAGTTGTGGGAAATGCACACATAATATTTATGACCAAACTGAATACCACCAAATTATCTCTCCTCTTCACTTTTGCTATAGGCAAGAGCCTTTGTTAACATCCGCCATGGTTTGGTTCTCCAGCAGCTTTTATTGGTTACAGGATGTGGAATGATACATGTATCTGTGGTTTAATTAACAGGCTCATTTATGAAACAACGTGGCATTCATCTTATTTTTAAAATTCTTGCTTTTGAATAAACTTATGTGTTAGAACATGCTTCTATCCCATGCAAAAAGCTGTTCAGAAATGAGCAGCTTGCAAAGCTGTCATAAATGAGACACTGAATGAGACATTCTTCCAGCGAGGTTCATGTAGGTCAGTCTGAGAATTCGCTTCAGATCCTGACTTTTCAAAATAGAATACTCAAGGCATTAAAAAAAAAAGCAAATCTTCAAATATCTAAAAGAGATGCATACTGATATTTTTATCCAAATAACTTCTCAGAGTTTGTGTGTGTCTCTGTGCTCTGTCGGTTAAACTAAAACGATGAAAGAAGCAGGTGGTGGCCTCTAACTGAAAGTTAATTAAATTCACTGATATGCAGCCAAAAAGTAACAGTGGAAGTGCTTACACAAGGTGAAGAACGCTTTCAGACTTACATCATACTGTGTTTAAACTAAAGGAAAGGTTCTGTTGTATGTTCTCTGCATTGACATTTTAAAATAGAGCAAGTCTTTGTAATATAATATATACTATATATATATATAGTATATAACTATATATTATATTATTCATCAGTACACCTTATGTGAATTAAAAACATGTTAACTGTAGTAAGGCATTTAACTATACAGTTTTTGGAATTTCTTAATGAGCCGTATCCTTTTAATATTAACTAGACTTAGTGTGTTTCCTTAAAATGAACACAAAACTAAAAAATTTGAAAAAGAGGCAGTGATACCATTATACTGAATTCCCAGGGCAGCCTGTGGCAAACACTGTTTTCTAGCAGGGAGGCTGGACAGACCAACAAGCTGGAGATAGACGGACAGCCCCAGCTTCCACGTTCCACCACGTTGCACCAACCGCTGAGAGCAGAATTAGGTGCCTGGTAGGTGCGGTTCAAGGTGCTGACCACATCGCCTAAAACAGAGCCGGCCCTGCCGTGTATTTCCCGCATCGATCCGGGTGCAGATGCTCTAAAATCAACGGAGACTTGGACAGTGCAGAGCTCATGGAAAAACTCCATTTTTCATTTTATTTTGGTGTGTTAGTGAATGACTCCTGATCTCGTATTTCAAGTGTGGGTCATGTAAACACCATGTAAATGTGGTAAACAATTAAATAAGAAATGCACTGGCGAGCAATACCAGAGCCTTTGACTATCAGGTCATACGTATAACCAACCGTGCGATATACCCGACGTGATGGGAAAAGCATACTCACAATTAACACATTTTAGTTCATATGATTAAAAGAAACAGTGAACTGCATTTAGTGCGGCATTCTGTCGCATCGGACATCACAGCCCATGCTGTGGAGACGAGCCGGGCTAGAACACACACAGTACACAGCCGTGCTTTAAACCGAGTGTGAGAGGAAAGACATGGAACAGGAGACTTTTACATACATATATACATCTAAAGGTGGTGTCCACGGAATCAGATTTATTACAGGGCTCCGTGTGCCGCGACTTCCCGCTGCAGAACACCCCAAGTTATTTCTTCCCCACAGAGATCTACTTCCGTAAAGAGTAGAAAAAGTTGGTGGTAAAAAACTTCAGAATCTTCAGGCTCCCATGGCTGTGTCCCACATACCGTATGGACACCTAAAAATATTAAGAACAATTTAGAAATCTGCATAATTATAAGCAGAAAGATAAATATAGCTTAAAGCCTACAGGAGAATCAGCGACTCGCCATCCTTTGTCTTTTGTTTAATTCTTGCCTGTGCTGTCAGATAATGTCCGCGACACATGGAAAGTCCCCTATGGGAAACGGGGAAAGACAGGAAGCTTTACAGGTTACATGGAGACACCTGCCCATTCTGTAAGTGAGCCTTCTCTTTTAGCAAAGGCACATCCACTTAGACCTCAATTAATGCGACGAAGTCCTCTCGCTGACACAAAGGGTGGGATCCCTGCGTCCAGCACTGGCCGTCCTCTCTGAGCACGAGCAGGGAACATCGTGGAGGGCACACGTCCTTTCTGTCGGGACACTAATGCTAACTGCTGGGCAGTGGGGCGCAGGCAGCGGGTGGCAAGTACTCACCTGGGAGCCTGTGCAGCCCCTAACAGCCACATTCCTGCACGCTGGTGGCCTGGGCGCGCCGCGGCGACCGCAGCTGTCTCAAGGCGGCGTCCCCGTACTGGATTCCCGAGCCCATTCTTTCTGGGTCCAGCTCACCTGGCAAAAAGGTTTTCATGTTTCTGTGATCCCCAAAATATATCAAGTGAAGAAAAGCAAAGTAAAAAATGACACGTGTACACGTCACTGTACGAGGCACTGCAAAAAGTCCGTGGAAAAACAGAATTAGGAGATAATACAAATCTTCCCAAGAACTTTTTGAAGACCCCTCATATTTAATAAAGAGGAAAAAAAAAAAAAACGTGTGTATTTGCTTGCACAGGCCCAGAGGACTAGCAATGACCTCAGGCTGCAGTGGGAGCTCTGGACGGCCAGGGGACGCAGGTAAGGCGGGGCGGCTTTTCTCTGCACACTCTGAACTTGTTAAGTGTGGATTACACAAACACATGAGGTATACAAAAATAAATAAATTTAAAATTAAAGCAGGGAGATACCAATTTTCACTTAGACTGGTAAAAATCCCGGTGTGATAACATGCACTGTGGACAGGCCCTTGGTAAACAAGCCTGTCGACAGGGGAATCTGACAGTCCCCGCCTAAGTCCCAAATGCATGTGTTCTTTGACCCGGCAAGTCCCCTGCTGCGAACTTACCTTACGTGTACACTTGTGCACGTGTAAGATGGTGCATACAAAGTTAATTACTGCGGCACTGTCTACACAGCAAAATGTTGTCTACAACCCAAATGTCCAGAGTAGACTGGCTCGATAAATCACGGTAAAACACACATGGAATAGTACATGCCACACACACACACACATTCACATAAAACTCTACATGCTGATCTGTAATGATCTGGGGGTACAGTCAGTGAAAACAGCAAGAGGCAGCAGTCTCCCTTGTGCTTTTGGGTAAAAGTGGGGGAAGAGATGGGTTTTGAACCAGATGAATGTACTACCTACTTGAAAAATTAAAATTCAAAGGTATGCTGAAGAATCTTAACGCAGACCCTTGTATTTTTCACCTAGATATGACTCTGATTTTGGTGCTCTCAGAAGAAACGCATCTTGAAAGTCTCACGTGATCGAGCTGTATCGGCTACCTTCACGGGCTCCACGTAAAAGTAGCAAAGTCACTCAAATCTCACGTTCAGCCCAACCACACTCAGCACCACGCCAATCTTAATCATAAATACTTATCCTGTAGAGTCTTGAAAAATAACAGCTTTTGTACCAAGGTTAGTCAATTTTATTTGTTTTCTGATTAGAAAAATACAAGAGGGTGCCACAGCTGCTCCTATTGAGACCCCATCACCTGGGCCCCAACCTCCTTTCACCCCACCCAGTGCCACCTGCCCCGTGCCCTGCTCTCCTGCCCTGTGCTCTCAGCATCGACACGTGTGTGTGACAGGTCCTCTCTCGCCCAAACCTCCGGCTCTGTGCCCTGCAGTGCCGGCTCCATCCTCTGCCTACTTGTTCCGTAACGGTGGCTTCTGTGAAGGTCCCCACCTCTGTAATTCTGCAGATGCTGCCCTTGATGAAGACGACCGCTGACGTCCCCTGCCCGCCCCAGCACACACGTTCCAGCTCGGCTCTTAGCTGTGAGGCCTTCCTGGGCCACATCTGGTAAGGGACACTCTTCAACGCGCACACGGTGCGGGCACAGGTGGCACGTGGCCCCTGGGTCTCATCCTTCCCCTGCAGGGGTCTGCTCTCAGTCCCTGCTGTCCTCATGCGGACTGTGCTCTGGACCAGCACCTGCCTCCCCAGCTGCCACCAGCCCAGAGCTCTGTGCACGCTCCAGCGTGACCTCAAAGGTGGCACAGCCACCGCAGAACGCTGTGCTCCCTGGGACCCCCGCCCCTCTCTGGCTCCACGTCTCTCCTAGTGACCCAGGTGTGCCGGTCTGGGCTTACCCCGGCTCCCTCTTGACCTTCGTCCTCACCGTCCCTGACTCAAAACTCAACTGCCCTTTCCTGCCACTTAGCACAGGAGTCGTGTGATGCTACTGCCTAGATACGTCCCAGATTCAGCTGTCCCTTCCACTCCCTTCCACACCCTGCTAAAGCTCTCATCAGCCGTCTCTGCTCCGATTACTCAGAAGTGCCTCATCTGGCGTCCTGGCTCTGGCCCCGTCCCTCTCTCCGTCACTGCCCGCTCACCCCCCACCCAACGGCTGCGGTTCTCAACCTTGGGTGGGCGACGACTCACACGAGAGAGCATGTAAAGACGTGGACGCCCCAATGACGCTCCCGCACCACGGGCTCAGCCTCTGCAGACGCGGGGCCCGGGGAGTCTTCTCTGCGCCCCAGCTGACTGCTGGGCAGAGAATCAGCGGCCCACAAGGTAAAGTTCCAGGCGCTCCTGGCCTGGCTCCTGCCATTGTCAAGCCTTCCCTCCCGCGAGTCCCTCTGCCCCCTCCCTGGCCTGGCTCGCTGTTCCTGATGTTTTAAAAGACTGAGCTCAGCCGTCGCCTCCTCCTGGAAGTCCTCCCTGACACCCTTCCACCCTCCAGCTGGCGTAGGTTCCTCTTTAGGTTACCCTGAGATCCTGCATCTCTCAATTACTGTATCGACCTCACGATGTTACAATGATCTTTTGATTGCTTCCCACAAAAGACCATTTCTTGGGGTGACCATTGTGACTTATTCATGTTTGTATCTCAGCACCTGACAAACCGGCACTCAGATACTTAAATGAATTAATTAAAAGGTGAATGTCCACCTATAATTTGGGGGATATTTAAATCAAAATCAACTTTAGTAAATGACAACTGCACAGTATTTTGTCAGCTGCCTATATTAGGGCGATTTAAAATGATTTTTACTGAAGCAGCCATTGCAACAATGTGACAGATACAACAGAGGCGCACTCAGAGAGCGTCAGAAATAAAATGACCCGAGACTGCACGGCTTGGCAAGGCCCAACCTGCAAGCACCGACATTGCACTGCATAGCTGATCCTCTGGTCACGACAGACAACCCCAGTCCGACAGAATCAGCATGTTGCAGACAGAGACTGGACAGAGGCCTATTGTTCTACTTTAAGTGACCCACCCACCAACAACTGTACTTCTGAAAGCAAACCCGCCCTGAAGGCTTGGCTGCCCCCGCAGCTCAGCCAGTCTGCCCTCCCGTCTCAGCTCCGCGGAAGCTGCCCTGACACCCCAGCCCCACGGGCACGACCTCCAAGCCCGTAAGTGGCCATTTTAGGTTGGCAAGTGCAGGGTGAATATCCTGCGACCAAATCACTCCTGACAATATTAAAAGATGATAGCACTGAGCTAGGAAGTTAAACATACAGAAGAAAAGTTTACTGATGGGAAGGCTTTTACCTGACTCAATTTTGTTGAGTATTTTTCTTGCACACTGTACAAAAGCCTCTTCCACATTCTCCCCTGTGAGTGCACTTGTTTCCAGAAACATCAGCTCTAAAAGGGACATCAAACAAAATACAAAGCCACGTTTAGATCATAGTCTCCAGTTACTAACAGCCTGTTTAGAATCTCTTAGAATTGCAGGCAAAATATACTGTATGACTTAGATCCAAATATTTCTGTAAATATGAAATCAATATATGCCAATATATTTTTTTAAACGTTCGAAGGCTTCTAGACTTTTCTGACATGCAGCCGTCGTCTCATGGTAGCGCTCAATCTGTGGAAAGGCTGACGGAGCAGCGTGGCTTCTGGCCTGAGCGACTGCTGCCCATCTCAGGTGAAGGAGCTGTTTCCTTCTCCAGACAGCTGCACGTCCCCACAGATACAACCTACCATGCCCACACTCGTTAGGGGACAACACTGCAGCGTCACGTAGCTGCATGAGGAGGTCTTACGTGAGTCAATACCTCCCCTCCAGAGCGAGGACTGGCCACCTGCTCTCAGGCAAACCACACCCCCTGTAAGAGGGAGTCCATTCAAACGGCATCTCAATTCCTTCTGAGCTTTTTAACATTCTCCGCTTCTGCATTTCTAAACAGCTTCTTTACAAACTGCCATGTTTCTCTCATGTTTATTTCCTTAGCAGAAAACCAGGCAAGTTATAACAATATAATCTGGTAGTCCTAGAATCCAATCAAATATTGATACAGGATCCTCTAGCTCTTGATTGGTTCTGGAAACTACAGTTATTTAAAATGGCTGAATTTTTATGATTCTATTACCCATAAGTAACCGTTACTTCATACGGCATTCTCAGTTGTTCTATATGGAAACTCAGAGAAGTTTCGGAGTCACCTATAACCAAATAATTCAAATTCAGTGGAAGTAAAATAAAGCTGACAAGCCAGGTGTCTCTCCGCCACCTCCCTTTCTATGGGGTATTAACATCTCACCAATTTTGCTACAAAATGCATTAAAAACTGATGACATCATCTGGTTAGGGCCTTTAAAAATTATTGTTATAAACTCCGCTTTAACCCAAGACCTCGAATATTCAAAGATCACAGACTGAAAGTCATTACAGAATGTTAATGTGTTTGCTTTTATCATGACAGTAACTTCTGTAGGCAGAATGTCCTGTAGTGAAAATACGCTAAAGAAGTCTGAATTTACAGCCAGAACAACAGGAAAGCCCACGTTTCCTAAACGTGGTTTGATCTTGCAGCTCCAGTGGATTTTTAAACTCATGACCCCCAGATCTGCTACTTGAAAAGCAGGAGGAGTACAGGTCACTTGCCGTTTTCCTGAGCAAACCTGGAGGCTTCCAGGAAGGTGACTTCGCGGTCGGCGTCGAGGTCCTTCTTGTTTCCGCAGAGGATAATCACGATGCTCTGACTTGCTAGCATTCTGGCATCTGTTAACCAATTAGTAAGCGCATTGTAGGTTTCTCGGCTGCGTAATACAAGATTGTGGAAATAATACATGTATTTTATAACACCAGCAACTCTGTCCCGTCATCCTCACCACACACACCGCTTCTCCACTCTGCAGGGCAAAGGCAGCAGCACCTTTACGGGATGTCCCGCGGCCTGAGTGCACTGCGGACCCTCCACACCCATGTGGCTTGTCTCCTTTTGTTTCCAGAGATACGAGACAAGCCAGGTATTTTGCCGTGTTTTGTTTGCCTGGTCAGGTGCAAAAGGAAACAGGCTCCTTCACTCATTCTATGAATGTCTGCTGAGCTCTTGGCATGTGCAGGGCACAGTGCCGGATCTGAAGGCAGGGATTAGCAGATCGCTGCCATTTAATGAATCCTGGCAGTGTGCTGTACTTTCTTTTATAGAAATTTGTCACACTGATTATAGGGACTCTGTGACATAGACTGCTATTCTCTCCCTTTTCCACGAGAAACCCAAGGCCGCAAGAGGTGAATTAAGTTGCCCAAAGTCGCACAGCAGCCAGCAGCAAAGCCAGGACTTGATCAGATCTGTCTGACTCCAGACCCGCTGTTTTCCACCCTTGGTATGTAAGGACATATCCCTTCCTGTGGCACTTTGATAATCTGATGACTTCACATGTTAGCAAGTGGAGCCTTGCACACCTGGGCAGGTGCAGTGAGGGCTGGGCTGGGAGCTGCCACCTCCTCACAAGGCCCTTGGCTCCGACACACAGCCTGGGAGGGAGGCAGCTGTGGGAGAGTTGTCACTGGACAGGCAGCTGCCCAGAAAGGACCTACAGGGGACACTGCTGAGATCACACATTTCTATAGAGTGCTCGCGAACCCTGACCTCCTGCTGTCTGATGAAATTTCTTCAAGGACAGAAATGTTCTATGACCTGTGCTATCTGATGTGATAGTCACCAGCCACATGTGGCTACTGAACACTTGAAATGTGGCTGGTGCAACCAAGGAACTGGATTAACTTTATTTCAATTAAGTTGCCACATGTGGATAACAGCTGCCACATGAAGGCTTTGTACCAACTCATCTGCACCTCCCAACAGCCTCGTGAGGGTTCCAGATGGGGACACTGAGGTACACACGGCTGAAGTTCCTGCCTCAGGAGATGGCCTCGCCGGAAAGTGGAACCGGGATTTAAACCCAGGCAATCTAAGCCCAGAGTCTGTGTCCTCGACCTCCCTCCACTCTCCCAGTCACTCGCCACACGTGGAGCTCTGGGCACCTCCAGCAAAGTGTCCCAGCACCCTCGGAAACGTAACGAAACACGAGGGCTTGCTGTTTCTCCCTGAAACCTTTCAGACGTTTCTCTATGTGGGAGAGTCGTGGCAGGGGCGAGTCCAGCGACTCCAGGACCCGAGGAAGGGCTCAGGGTGTCCCGGAGGCAGCCCCACGCCCTCCCGCCCGCCAGGCCACGGGTAGAGCTGCCTCACCGCGGGCACCATACCTGGTGATGTCGTAGACCAGGAGCGCCCCGGCCGCACCTCGGTAGTAGCTTCTCGTCACGGACCTGGAAGAATCGCACCGGGCTTACTTCAGGCCTCGCAGACCCCTCCTGCCGAGCACCACCCACCCACGGGACACCCCAGTTCTGCATCGTGAACCCAACTGGGAACAGACACTAAAAGAGAAATAATTTGAACATCTGAATACATGTGAGGGGAGGTGTCCTGTCCAAAAGCATGTCACGGAGTCACGGACGTGCGGGAGCTGGGGATGTTGGGCTGGGCCTGGTGGCTGTGCTCTCCTGAAAGTGCCCGTGGAGGGGTGGGCACTGTCCCTATGGCCCACCATTGTCACAGCCCGGCTTGGTCCTGCTCCTCCTACCAGGACGCACCTCCCCTCCCCAGCCTGGAAAGGGGGTCCCGCTGCCCCGGTTCATCCACACTCACCTGCCCTGCCCTCACCTGCTCCATGCTCACCTCCCCTGCCCTCACCTCCCCTGCCCTCACCTGCTCCATGCTCACCTCCCCTGACCTCACCTCCCCTGTCCTCACCTCCCCTGCCCTCACCTGCTCCACTCTCACCTCCCTTGCTCTCACCTGCTCCATGCTCACCTCCCCTGCCCTCACCTCCCCTCCTCTCACCTGCTCCATGCTAACCTCCCCCACTTTCACCTGCTCCCCCATGCTCACCTCCCCTGCCCTCACCTACTCCACTCTCACCTCCCTTGCCCACACCTCCCCTGCTCTCACCTGCTCCTCCATGCTCACCTCCCCCATGCTCACCTCCCCTGCTCTCACCTGCTCCATGCTCACCTTCCCTGCCCTCACCTTCCCTGCCCTCACCTGCTCCATGCTCATCTGCCCTCACCTGCTCCATGCTCACCTGCCCTCACCTGCTCCATGCTCACCTGCCCTCATCTGCTCCATGCTCACCTCCCCTGCCCTCACCTCCCTGCCCTCACCTCCCCCATGCTCACCTCCCCTGCCCTCACCTGCTCCATACTCACCTCCCCCACTTTCACCTGCTCCTCCATGCTCACCTCCCCTGCCCTCACCTCCCCTGCCCTCACCTCCCCTGCTCTCACCTGCTCCCCCATGCTCACCTCCCCTGCCCTCACCTGCTCCACGCTCACTTCCCCTGCCTTCTGACCTCTCCCCTTTGCTCGATTTGTCCATTAGCAAAACAGAATTTGCTCTGGTACCTCCCGTCTTAGAGAACAAAACCAAAAGGTCTCACTATGTTCCTTTCCCTTCTCCACCCCTAAACAGCCTGTCCAGTCGCCTCATCCCCACTCTGTCCCCCATCTTCCTCCCTGTGCCAGCCCCGTCTGTCTTCTCCTGCCAGATCATTCCAAATCCACCCTGCTGGGCTGCCCTTCCCCAGAGCTGGGTCCTGCGTTCCCTATTCCATTAACGTTCGACCCATTTTCTCTCCAGCTCAGAATGCCTCTGTAAGACCCAACTGCTGCTCCCATCCCTGCGGAACTGCCTAACATGCGTCAGGTGGGACATTTACAAGGCAGAGCCCCTCTTCAGCCCCCACCCAGTGTCTAAAGCAAATCCTCTCTGCCCTTACCCTCGGCTCCTTCCTGTCCATCTCTGCATCCGATCTGATCCGTCTCACACACACCCTGACCTCTGCTGTGCCTCACAACCTTGACTCTAGATCCTGTTTGATCTCAGAGAGGGGACCTGGTGCCCTGCATGACAGACTCTCCACCCTGCCTCCCGCAGAGCTGACGCTCCCCCACCCCCGCAGCCAGGCACGTCCCGTCTTTAACTCCACTCTGAAATCATGTGGTCATCACCACGCAGTCATAACCACACAGGCTCCCAATCCTGGCTTTCCGGAGTTAATGCTGTGTCAGCCACTTCCTAGTCATGGCAGTGGGGTCTGAGACGGAGCAGACACACGTCTGATTAAATTCACCACCTGTATTCAGTGCTTGCAGGAGAACAGCGGTGATTGAAGATGGTTAGTGTTTTCTAAGCAATTACTGACCATTTAGTATGCAATACGTACCCAACTTTAATTAAATGAAATGTCTGCAGTGGGCATGGGTTTTATTTCATTGAATTTTGAAATGATAAATGTCCGTTCTGTTCTGACTTTGTACATCTGTGCGAGAAGCACAACTGAGACATTAATCCGCTTCCTTGCTTTAGCAGTCACAGAATACTGAACATGTAATTCATTTGCAGTGATCACAAGTCCTTGCTCTGAGCATCACTTGTGACTTTATGTGATAAACGTGTGGAGGAGTGAACACTTTGGGGAACGTGTATCAGCCATCAGAACGTGCTCTAGTTAATGTAAAACAAAACAAAACCCTCACGAGAGGTTTTAAAAAATTCTTCTTTAAAAGGGAAATATAAAAAAAATTGTTTGTGCTATTCCTTAGCCTTGACTTTAATCTAAAAGTGTGCGGTAGAGTATACATTCCCGCCCTCCCACGGCGGTCGGCCTCTAGGTTACAAAGCACTGGCTCAGGCTTCTACTGGATTCCACAGCAGATCAGCGCTGCGTGGAGCCGAGCGCAATTTTAGTTGTCCAGAGGTGAATTTTCTGAAATTGGTGCAAGGAAGGTTGAGAGAACATGATTAATTATTTCAAATCCAATTTTAAAATACTTTATTAAATCAGAGAAAAAGCTACCTGAATCGTTCTTGTCCTGCTGTATCCCATATCTGTAACTTCACATATTTACCGCCGACATTTATGATCTTTGAACCAAATTCCACTCCTATTGTATGATTTGAGTCATCTTTGACTAAAAAAGAAAAAGAAAAGCAAGCTATTTAATTATAGAGTATTAAGGTAGTAGGCTTATAGCTTTAAACAAATCACACTAAATCAAGGGTTACGTCAATGGAAAACATAATGTACTTTGGCCATTCCTTCCTCCAACCATTGGCTGATAAGAAGCATTCACTGTTCTGAACAGAATACACACAGCCCCTCTTCTTAAAGAGACAATAAATCTTTTTCTCAAAACCCATAAACAAACCACGCCCTTTACAGCCCAGGCTTGGAGGCAGCCACACCACATCAGCTCCATACCCGACCGTCCACTGCTGGGGTGGTCACAGATGGGCCACCTAAATACCAGCGTGCCACCCTGAATGGCTTAATGCCCAGTGACAGGCTGGGAACTAGGTAAATAATGAGGTGGTCCTAGTTTCACCTATTTGGACAGATAAATTTCTAAAGAAATAAAAGGAAAAGGAAAAACACTGTAGCCCACGAAGGAAACATGACAGACACCAAAGACTAAGGGAAAAGTTGCAAACAACTGAACTAAAAATAAAAAACAAAGCAAAAAACAAAACCCTGTGCATGTTGCAGGGGTTAGGGTCTCATGAATTTCGGCGTCTCATAGCAATAACTTGGAATTAATTTGTGGGAGAAATCAGTACTTCTGTCTGAACAGGCAGGAGACAGACAAAGTAAGCATTCTGCTACACTCAACTGGATGACACTGCCTGTAAAAGAAAATTTCTGTGACGATGACAGGATGTACTTAAATCAACTACCAAGGCTATATGGGCCACTGACTAGAGTGTATTTTATTACTGTAGAACAAAATCCAATTGTTCCAGAGCAAGGGGTGCTGCGGGGCAAGTGTATTTACAGTTTCCTGGGGTGGGGGTACAAGGTGGTGCTGACCGGGCCGGTCTGTCTCGGGCACAGACGGTGCAGAACTCGTGCGGGAACCGGGCTGGAAGTGAGCTGCGGGGCAGGGGGGGCCCTTGCAGGGTGACGACTGGCAGAGGCCACTGATACTACACAGCCACGGGAGAAGCAAGGTGAAGCCCCATCATCACTACGTCGTGAGAAGCTGGAGGACCCTCCAGGGAGTTCTCCTTGGAAGAGAGAAGGGGGACAGGGCTGGGCACTTGGCCCAACATCATCCTCTGGGGGTCCTTTCTGAGACCCTACAAAGCAAAGTCTCAGCAACTTGTAAATAAACTCGGATGACCAGAGAATGAATCCTTGTGAAATTCAGTAAGGACGGGGTGTGTGACTGACCCGCTGGGTCCATGTCCCTAAACAGAGGCTCCAGCAAGCTCTGGGTTGATGAACGTGGGAGCAGAATAGATTTCTAGAATTTATGGGTCCTGAGAACTCTCCACCAAGACGCCCCATGCGGCCTCTTTCCCCTTCAACACCGTCTGGGGGATCTCATGCGTGCTTGCCTAGGGCACACTTCATTAAACCAAATTAATTCTGTTTTTGAGCCTTCACACCGACTGCCACTAACAGACAGGTCACTCTCCACAATTCTTTCCATTATTATAAATGCACTGTTTATTTTAAGCGCCTTTCAAACCTACAGTCTTCTACAATCTTGCCAGGTCTCCCACAATTTGGAAGAAAAAATTCAACCTCCTTTACCAGAACAGTGCGGGTCAGCGGCAAGAGACTGGCTCTGTGGTCAAGCGCCTGCCAGCCTGTGCCCAAGAGCCCACTCCAACCGCCCTAAACCTCTGTTCCTGGCCTGCCAAACAGAACCGAGGCCTGGAACTCCTTTGCTACAATCCAAGGCCACTATGAGGACCAAACGCTGTTACTTTACCCAGAACGTACTCCTAGAGCTTCTCTGGCTGCTCTGCCAGGACATGGGATTCCTGCCAGAGAACCCCTGTGCTGCCTACAATGTCCCATTCTCTCTCAGCGTTGGGAAAATGTACCATGTGAGTGACTCCATGGTGGACCCCTGGAAACTGAAATGCTAACAATGTAAACTCGACTGCATGACCTTTCCAAGTTATTTAAACGTACTTTTAAACTACGACCTTTTTTCCCTGAAAAAAAAAAACGGGGAAGATTTACAGGAAGCAAATCTCAGGAGAGCCTCGGAAGACAGGCGGGAGGGCATGGCCATCGGAGGTCACTTACATTTCTTTTCGATGAACTGATGAAGCAAGCACGACTTGCCAGTTCCTGCGTTTCCAATAACCAAGAACTTAAACAGAAAGTCTGAAAGACAAAGAAGATCATGAACAACTTCAGAACGGGCGCTGTGGATTTACTCTTAGACTACAATCGTCAAACTGAACGGAACCTTAGCTGTTCACACGAAAAAGAGGGGCCTGAGTTTTCTGTGAAAATGACAGTAAACATGTTGACTTACCTTTTCACGTTTAAATGTCTTTGCTATTTGGCTTACTCAGTTATTAAGTAGTTTTCCAAACTGTGTTCTTCAAACAGTTTCTTTCGAAGTTGGAAGTTTGAAAACTACTCTTCGAAGGAATAAAACGTGTCCCTTTCCTTGCCACTATTCAAAGAAATGTGCACACTCACTTGCAAGCAAAAATATCCTAGAAATTTCAAGTGTTTTCTGTACAAAAGCCTGGTGGACGTCGAGGAGCCCCCTTCCTACTTTTTTTCGAACGCAGGTGGTGAGTTTCGTCTGCACTTGCAGATGGGTGTGGCCTTGGGCCTGTTCCCTGGTCTGTGACGTGTGGGAGGGACGGCTCAGGTCAGGTCTGGGTCGGCATTTCTAGAGTGAGATTTGTCTAATTCAGTGTAGAGAAAGCTCCTCATTTCTTCTTTACATGTAGCAATGCATTTAATTTGGTATATTATTTTCCACGAAATGGAAATGACGGACTGGCACGATGGTGCGTCAGCCGCCCACGTCACCCTCCGTGAGTCACTTGCTTTTCTGCTAGTGAAGAACCTTTGTTCTGCAGTCGGGTGCTCAGAAGCAGTTCCCTGTCCCTCTTACCGCTGAGTCCACCCTTAACACTCGATCCCTTGCACCTTTGGAAGGGTCATGCCACAGCCCTTCTCCAGATCAGACCAAGCACACCCTCGCCTGGCTGCCTTCCCTCCCCTAGTCAAGCTGCAATAGTCTGTGTCTGTGCTGACGCTTGGCCCAGCCTGGTCACCTGTTTCTTAAAAACTGCATCCGTCATCACTCAGGTGAAGCCTGCTCGGCCTCTTGTGACACTCGTATAGTATAAACAATGAAACTCACGGAAGGGTGCTGCTAGAATTACGTCAGCATTTAAAAATCCCAACAGTTTCAGCTTCTCACTGCGTGTTTTAAAAGCACGCCACGCCCAAGTTCACAGCGGCACAATTCACGACAGGCGAGAGGTGGAAGCAGCCCACGTCCATCGACGGGTGGACGGATGGACAGACTGTGGTGTATGCACACAACGGAATCCTACCTAACCTCATGAAGGAAGGAACTCCGACACCTGCTGCCACATGCACGGACACTGTCACAAAAGGACAAACACTGTGCGACTCCACTTGTATGAGGTCCCCAGAGTCGTCAAATTCACAGAGGCAGAGAGTAGAATGGGGGTTGCTGAGAGCAAGGGGACGGGAGCGAAGTCTTATTCAGTGGGTACAAATGTCAGCTTGGAAAGATGAAAACTTGCACAGACGGATGCTGGTGACGTACAACAACGTGATGTAATTAATGCCACTAAACGGTACACTTAAAATGTAAATTGCATGTTATGTACATTTTGCCATAATAAAAATAAGGAAAAATAACTAACACACGCCACGCCTAATCATTTTCACTGAACAGCGTTTACAACCCAGGAAACTGAAGGGGGGATGGTTAGGTTTGCCAGCTGGAAAGGGCACCGGAGCTTCTCCGTCTCATTTGAAATCCTCTTCTACTTAAGAAATAGAGCTCAGTCCACTGTGTGAGTTGTAAACAGAGGTAAGAGGAGACACAGGCGAGGAAGCCGGCAAGGCTGAGTCTTAAGAAAGAAAAGAGATCACACACAGCACAGCTCAAAGATTCGAACGTTTCTGTTCACAGGAACATAGGGAGGTGACTTCACAGATCCACGCGACCCCAGCGCTCATGCTCACACGCTCCGTGGACTGTGGCTTACAGCTTGCTCCTCGCCACGCCCATCCCGTCATGGGAACCGCCATCCAGCTGGCACCACAGCCTCGAATGGCCAAGGGTGACACATCGACTGAACTGCACCTTTCTGGATGAATGGTAATTCCTCCAACAAATGCTCCATACTCTGAAGCTCAAAAAGGTAAGAATTTGTAGTAAATAAAAAACCTTTTTGTTTGAAAACTCTTCTGGGTCAAACATCTAGAAATGCTGGATAAAATATATCATAAGTTAAAAAAAATGCATAGTCGAGCTTTTAGGAAAGAAAAGGAAATCTCCAGTCACTTGGAACATGGAGGGGACCGAAAAAAGCCAAGGGGGCACGGGGTGGGGCTGTCGGTGTCGGGTTGTAGACACATGGGCTTTGATATCTGTGTGGGACAGGGGACAGGAGCTGTGCCCGGAAGGAGAGAGTACAGAGCTGGGTCTGAGTTCTCTTCGGGCCTAGAGCTGAGTTGGGGTGGGCTAGGAAAAAACCCCTCACTAGCTCAGATGGACAAAGAACCTTCTCTGCCTCTGCCTGGCCCCTCAGCAGAATGGGGAAAACATTCCCCTTTGAAAGTTGTGGGCTGGCACCACGGGTGGGCTTGAAATTCGAATTTAAAGAACCATGTGCACAAGGAACCCCCAAACCAAGAAATTAGCAGGAATACAAATGGCTCTAGAAGGCATTTTTGTTGGCGTGCCTGTAAGGACACATCCTCAGCCCCACATACAGGGAATCCCACCACTCAGCTCCTCCGAAGACGAGCTCATACCTAAAACTACACAACACTCAAGGGGACAGTCCACCACCATGTGTGAATTGGCCACCGCAGGTGGTACACGAGCCCTTCAGGAATCTGACAAAAGACCAGCCCGAGAAAGCATCTTCAAAATGATCAATTCCATAAAAAAGAACCGCCTCCTGAAAGAAAGAATAGGATGCCTTGAAAGGATGCACGGACTTCCAGAACCCAGAACGTCCAGAAATAAACATCACAGGCACGGAGACGAAACGCAGGACCCGTGGACGGGCTGAAGAGCAGGACGGGCAGAGCCGAGGGGGTCGGCGGAGCCTGATGGGCACTTGGGGTTCAGGCCAAGAGAGCAGGGACAGAGAGCCACGGTTAAAAGAAACAACAGCTGAGAGTTTTACAGAGTGGAAACAAAAGGAATCATCAGAGTGAAAAATAACTGAATCATGGTAAGAATAAGTAAGTCTACTGTAGACGGATAATTGTGAAAAGACCGTGAAACACTGAGAATGGGGAAGACGTTCTCCGTGAAGACACTGGGTGTGGGGACCCCAAAGGTCAGAAGGCAGTGGGGCGCTGTCCTCACAGGGCTGGGAGGAGAGAACAGAGCAACCTTTCCAGTGTTGAACGTGGTGAGCAAGACGTTATCCCCAGAGCCAAGGGGACCTCAGCCTCCAGGCGTAGGGAGTACAAGCACTTTCCCTACTAATGTCACTAAGCGCAACTCAAAACCCATACCTTACGTGTAAAAGAAACAAGACTCTGAGAGCCAGAGAGAAGGCAGGTGGCCAGGGCCTTGCAGGCCTGAGAATGACACAGTGGTGGGTTTTCCTCTGGCCTCACATATCCCAGACTTGGAGCAGAACAAGCTGATAACCCAGAAATGCCAACAGGCACAGACAAAAATGTCCCAACAGAAGCCTGTTCTCTCCAGCCCTGGACCAGGAAAGGGGCTGCCAAGCGAGAGAGAAAGCCTCTGCAGGACACCTGCTCCACTCTAGTCAGCCACCACGGTGACACCCATGCCAGCTCTGGCTGGATGCAGAGCAGGATGGGGAGCCTGGACTTCCTCCCGTGCAAGGCTGTGGCGAGGCACCCCAATATTCCATGGAGGTGGTGTCAGAGAGGACAGGTGGGCAGCTGGGGCCTCCATCCCTGCTGGCGGGCAATGGGCCCTCTCTTGCCCTGCCACAGTGTCAGTGGAGACCACGGGGAAGGGGACCAGAACGCTCCCATCCCCAGTCCTAAAGGAGCACCCTCTCCTGTGCGGTGGAGGCCAGGTGGGGGTGTTAGTGCCCACGAGGAAGCCAGTTAAACAGAAGACTTAAACCCGAAAACGTCCAGGTTTCAGCTGACAATCCCTCACCATGCCAAGAACCAGCGGACGATCTCACAGGGAAAGAAAAAAGACAATAGATTCCAACGTCGAGCTGACAGAAGTGTAGAATTACCTGACAAATATTTTCAAGCAGCCATCAGGAACATGCTTCGACAAGCAACGTAAACATGCTTGAAACAAATGAAAACTCAGAAGTCTTCAGTGAAAAAACAGAAAGTCTCAGCCAAGACATAGCAGGTGTAAAGAAGAACCAAATGGAAAATTTAGAATTGAAAAGTATAACAACCAAGATTAGGAGCTCATTGGGTGGGCTCGACGTCAGACTGGAAGGGACAGGGGAGGACTTTGTGAGCTGGACGCAGCTCAGTATGAAGCATCCAATCCCAACAGCAAAGAGAAGGAATGGGCCTCAGGGCCCCGTGAATAGCACCAGAAGATCTGCCACTTGAGTCACTGGTGTCACGGACAGAGCAGAGACAGAGGGTGGCTCTGAAAAGGCACTCAGAGAAACCGTGGACGAGAGCTTCCTAAATTGGTAAGAGACATAAATCTTCACATTTGAAAAGCCGACTGAACCCCAAACATAAGAAATCCACGCCAAGACGCATCATAATTAAACTTCTGAAAACTAAAGACAAATTCTTGAAAGCAGCCAGAGAAAAAATACTTTCTCTACAGAGAAAAGCAACCCAGACGACAGCAGATCTCCCATCGGAAACCCCGGAGCCAGAAGGGCACGACACGGCATTTTTCAAGGGCTGGGAAAAAAACAAACAAACAAACTCTGAACCCAGAATCCTGTACCCAGTGAAAATACCCTTCTGGAATACAGAGTGAGTCAGACATTCGCAGATGAAGACAAAGATTAACGGAATTTATCCCCAACAGACCTACCCTGCAAGAATGGCTGAAGACGCTCTCCAAACAGAAAGGAAAGGGTAAACAGAGGAACCTCGGAACACGGAAGGTGAACATGTGGCTTTGCTTCCTCTGTTCTCTAAATTGTGTTTGACGGTTTAAGAAGAAATGGTAACATCAATATGATTCTAAAAACACGTAAAGGGAATACTGAAGAACATTCTAAGCAGGGGAGCATAAAGAGATGCAAAAGAAGGGAAGGTTTCTACTTTTCACCTTAACTGGTAAAATAATGACAACAGTTAACTGTAATAAGTTATGTATACAGTCGGCCCTTCCTACCTGTGGATTCAATGAACCTCGGATTAAAAGAGTTGGAAAAAGGAATAAAAAAATAATTTAACAATAAAAATATACTAATAAGCAATAGAATATAACAACTATTTTCATAGCATTTGCATTGTGTTAGGTATCATAAGTTGCACAGAGATGATTTAGAGTATACAGGAGGACGTGCATAGGTTGTGTGCAAATGCTGCACCGCTTTTATCAGGGTTAGGGTTAGGGACAGATTTTGGTATCCATGGAAGGTCCTGGAACCAATCCCCCTCGGATACCGAGGGACGACTGGATACAACGTAACACCTACAGCAACCACTAAAAACAGCTATCGACAGAGATACATTTAAAAACACTAAGTAAACCAAGTGGAATCCTAGAACACTGGTCAAGTCATCCCCAGGCAGGCTGAAAAAGGAAGACAGAATAATAAGAAATAGAACGGAAAACAAAAAAGTAAACTGAACCTAAGTCCTGCTATATCAATAGTTACATTAAATGAAAATCGAACAGATACGCCGATTAGATAACAGACTGGCAGACTCGTGTAAAACACACGACCCAACTCTATGCCGCCTGTAAGAGACTCTCTTCAACTGTAATGATACAGGACAGAAGCAAGATACATCCTGCAAACACTCAGCAAAGGACAGCAGGACTGGCTGCATTAATAGCAGACTTCAGAGCAAAGAAAATGACCAGGGACGGAAAGGACCTGTTAAGTAAGACGTTAACTGTTTGTTTGGCCGCTTCTTATAAAACTAAACATTTAACTACTGCATGACTCAGCAACTGCACTCCTAGGCATTTACCCCAGAGAAATAGAGACCAGGGTCGCACAAAACCCTGCATATGAATGTTTACGGCAGCTTTATTCATAACAGCCAACAACTGGAAAAACCCCAGATGTTTTCAACAGGTGAATGGTTAAACAAACTGTGTGGCACATTCGCACCACGGAGTAAAAGGACTGAGATGTTTATATACGCAGTGACCTGGACGACTTCCAGAGAACTATACTGAGCAAAAAAGTCAATCCTCCAAAATTATAACTGCCAGATTCCGTTTAGACAACATTTCCCAAATGTCAAAACTATAGAAATGGAGAACAGAGTCGCGGTTGCCAGGGACTGGAGTGGGAGGGGTGGTGGCAGGAAGAAAGTGTGTGTGTCTATAAAAGGTCAACAGGAACGACCTCTAGGGTGATGGAAATGTTCTGTACATCAAGTGATACTGTGCAATGGTGTTGCAAGATGTTCCCACTGGGAAACCGGACCCCCCTCCCACAACCAGGCACCCCGTGCCAGCACCTTGGGGCCCACCCAGGGACCCAAGTCATGGAGAAGGGGACCGGAACCCCCTCCCACAACCAGGCACACCACACCAGCACCTCGGGGCCTGCTTGGTGACGCGAGACATGGATCCGGGGCCTGGACACTCTCCACAACCAAGCACACTGCCAGCACCAAGGAGCATGCCAAAAACATCACCTCCATGTGGTGGCCCAGCACAGCCACCACAACAACCTTGGCTGCCTTGAAAGTGGCTAGACGTCACAACTACCACGCAGATGGTTCACAGCCACTGCAGTGCATTGACACAAGGAGAGTCACCAGCAGAGATAAAGAAGAGGATGTCTCTCTCCACAAAGCCCATTCCAGAGTGACAGAAGATGCATCTGCTCTATGATAATATTGGGGGACCTGATCACACCTCTCAGCATAGGACAGATCATCTAGGCAACAAATCGACAGAGTAACCATTACTCTTTCCGAGGGAGAGAAGAAATCTAGGGTAATTAGAGGGGGCAGGGAGAGGGGAACAGGAGAGATTGGACAAGGGGCATAGAGAATAAGTACGATTTTTAACAATATATGTGCTAGTAATATTGATTTGATCAACATATCTTAATGTTGAACCCCCAAAATATGTATAATCACTTTTGATTCAATAAAAAATTTTTAAAAAATGTTCCCACTGGGAAAAACTGGGTGATCTCTGTATTTTTTCCTTAAAACTGTACATGAATCTATAAGAATCTCAAAATAGAAAGTTTAACAAAAAATAAAATATATTATTAGACAATGACTCTGTGAGTTTACTACGCACCGTCCCCAAACTGAAAAAATCACCAAAGGATGCGTTTCAGGAAGGAAAGACCACAGAAGGAAGACGGGCAGAGATGCAGCCACGCTGTCCACTGCCACATTTTCTGTCTGGGGAGACACATGTTTGGCTAAAACAGATAAAGCTAAGTGTCACAGGGGGCAATTCTCATAGGTAATAAGAACCCAGCTTTATGAGGACTTTTGGTTAATGTGGCATGATCTGGATTAATTCTGAAATCGTTCCGGCTGGAATGTGCGGCAGCGTCACGTTCTCTCCTGGGAGTGCTGGAGGTCTGCTGGGTGGTAGCCGGGATGGCCTCACACCTCCTGTCCCCACGTCAGGGTGAGGTAGAATGTGCGTGGCTTTTACGGATTTATTCTGTTTCAGAGCCTGGGATTTCTTTCTTTTTCTTTTCCCTTGCTTGAAGGTGGATGACATACACATCACATATCACGTACATGTTTTAGACGTGAAGTGTCCTGTGCTTAACAACTACAAAAAGCCTTACCGCAGCAGGTGAACAGCCGTATTACAGAGCAGTTAGTAAGAGCAAAATGCTTCGGTGGGTCGTATTAGATAACTAAAGGTGAACTAGTTAAATAATTACGTCTATTTAATTAGATTTGGTGTTTATTATAATGAGTGCTCATTTGAGAGCTCAAAATCACACAAAGAAATTTCCTCATCCAATTTAAGGCAATCACATTCACCTGATGAGCGTTTCCCCAGGAAAGAATTAAACAGGAAGGCAGGGGACAGACCGTATCCCAAAGTAGAAAACCTACAACAGCTATATCCCACTAATGAACTTTAAAATTTCATATGAGAAATGTTAAATGAAATCATAGAAAAGGTATCAAATAATTAGAAATCAGCCTTGGGCAAATGTCAACCATTCGGGAACAGAGACAAAATGCAGATCAGGAAAAACTGGCCTCCAAGCCCCTGAAATAGCACAAGGCCACAGGATCAATTCTACAGGAGGAACCTCATGTGGCACTGACTGACGTGGACATTCACCCCCAGCGACCTCTGTTACCTAATCTCCCAGACCACAGCAGATTAAGAGCACATGCTAAGGCAGGACTGAGAGCCCCAGGCAGGCGGTCACCTAAGGCAGGTGGCCGCTGACACAGGGGACCGGCCATAGCCACAGCACATTCTGTTCAACAACTGATAGCCAATAATGACCTCGAGTCTGCAAGACACGTCATGTAAGTCACACTCAGGAGACAAGGTGACGTTTGCTTTCCTAGATTCTGCCCCAAGCCATGGCCTGGCTTTTGTGATTTCCAAAGGTCTGCGTGTCTCAGTTCCTGGCAGAAGAGGGTAACCTCTCGGGTGGCGTTGGAGTCTGGGCAGAACGAAGTCATTCTGAGAAGGATCCTCGGTTTCAGGCTTCGGGATCGACACCCAGAACCGAGAAACTGAAGGTTCTGGGAAGGAGCAGATCCTGCAGCGAAATGAGCTGCACATTGAGAGACTAAACTAGACACACTCGTGAGCCCGCGGTGCAGCTTTCCGGGGGCAGGTCTCACAGGGGCTGAGTAGAGAAAAGAACCCGAGACCAAGGGCACGGGGGATGCCTGACGTGGGCAGCCCTGACGACGTCCACGCCACCTGAGGTGGGGGCAGAACCGAACTGCAGTCGGCAGAGGAGCACAGGCAGAGAGGCCGTGGCCGAAGAGGGTCGGGGCAGGTGCAGCTGGAGTGGCTGTCTGTGGAGGGCCCACGGCCGGGGCTGGTGCGAAAGGAGACGCAGGGCGAGGCGGCCTGACACGTTGGGACAGGCCGGAGCAGAGGGCAGGGTCAGTGCAGGCGAGAGGAGCAGGAGGTGAGCTCAGGCCGGGAGGTGCGTCCGCAGGCTGCAGGAGGAGGGAGGGGACAGTCTCCTGACCCTCCAGTGGGGCGAGAACGTGCTGGAAGAGAGGCGTTGAGGGCTGACAGTAAGGCAGGGGTGGCCGGGAGAGGAGAAAGGACAGCCGATGACTGCCGAGCGCCAGCAGGATGCAGAGGCCACCCAGGTGACAGAGAGCTCCGTGCGACAGGGTGGGCAGAGGCTGTGTAGCCGGGGCCGGGGCTTTGCTGAAGGACACAGAAAGGAAAGGTGGAGGAAAGCCCTGGGTGTCACATCTGGAGAGGAAGCTGCTCGTCCCCTGGAAAGAAGGACCAGGAGCCTGAGCTCTTGAAGTGAAGACTGGGCAGAGTGGGAAAGATCTCAACCAGCGGGAGGTGACGCCGGGCAGCAGCTAGGACAGCAGCGCCTGAAGCGGCTCAGAGGGTGACGAGGCTGGAAGTCGAGGGACAGGGACGGTGAGCTGCTGACCGGCCCGCTGCGAGCACACCGCGGTCCCCCAGGTCAGTTGGGGGTTGGGGTAACCACGTTGAATGAGGACTAACCCTGAGGTCACCAGATAACTGTCACGAGCATGATGTGTAGGACACAAGGGGACTGTAGCTGATGTGGCGGGTGGTCTGCCTACCAGCCAATGCCCCAAAGCAACGTAGGGAAACAACCCCAAAGCTCTAGGACAGACTTTGATTATTTTAATCCAGTCTCGGTCATTCCCAGTCCCCCTCCCCTTGCCAGAGACCAGATTAGAAATACAAGCTTAAACTGCTCCGTGCAAGGCATCACCTGGCCATGGAACTGGTCCAGGTGGGCACCTGACCTACCACGGCCCCAGCCAGAGGCGGGGGAAGGACTTTCATAAATGCAAGAAAGGCCCCCTGTTCTCCAAGGACGGACAGGACGAGGTACAGCTGATGACCAACAGCCACTCCACGACCTGACGGACAGGACGAGAGCAGCACTGCGGGGACATGGGACGGACCCAGGTCCTGGACAGAACCGTGGAGCCTCTGAATCAACCAGCCCTGAAACCTGCTCTACAAGTGCCTGAAACATCACATTTTCTTATTATTTAAGGCATTTTGGGTTGGGTTTTCTGTCACTTGCAGCCAGAAACATTCCACCTGATAAAATAACCAAAAGAGCTAAGGATCCAAGATCTTTCAAACAGAAAGTCTGTTAAGCATAGTATGTTTTGAAATTTTATCTTTGGCCCTATAGAGTCAAATTATAATCAAAAGGTTGCTAATTAAGCATGGATTTAGAACAAGGGGAGTTTTCTCAATAAGCATCCTCTTAGTAGCTACTAAGACAGACATCTGAATGCTTCATGACCACAAATTCAGATCACCTGATACATCTGTCACCATGATGGGGACACGTCTGCCACTGGGGGCTCCCAGGCCGTGTCCCGGGTAGGGTGCAAGTGCCCCCAACCGTCGTGGCTGGCACCGCCAAAGCCTGTCTCTGTGACTCTTCCACTCCTGCTTGATCATGCTGTCTCTTCAGGAACAAAGTGACATTCAGTCGGGCAGCATGGGAGCCCTGCAGCCCAGAAACCCAAGAACCTCTGCCGCTCTCTGCCGTGATGCACTGTGAACTGGTGTCGGATGGGAATTCTCAGAAGGGAGATTTATTTTCCTTATTTTCAAGCTCTGAAAGGATGACTTGTGTGACCTCTTTAATCCAAACAATGCAGTCTATAGAACAATGAGAGTTGCATTTATATTACATTTATGTTAAAATAATATATACAACGAATATTTTATATTTATATTATACTTATTTTAAAACAGTGTAACAACTGTTCAACTTCTACCATAAAGAAAATAACTAAACTATGCCGTAAAGTCAGGTTCTCGATTTATCCTGGCTTTCGTTTCATATTCTGTAACTGAGAGGTAAATGCATCACCTCTCAGTGCAATCAAGTCAAAGGCACTTGGGGAGCCAGCTACGTTCAGGAGCTACTCAAAGCACTTGGGGACAGAAGGTCACCTAAGCAGTCCCCTGCTTTCAAAGAGCTTACAGTTCAGTCTTGAGAGAAAGATCTGCTTTGATCCCAACTGAGGGTTGGCTAACCTGCAACAACACAGATCTACAAAAGTCCCCACAGGCAGTGCAAAGACATGGCACTATTTTGTGAGTGCTGTACTCACATAGTGACTGGTGTAAGCAAATGGACAGCAGAAACGACGTTGTAACTAAAGGAGCACACTCTGTAACATAGTCTTAATTACAACAAAGGAGAGAGATGCTTTCTTTTTAACTCACCAGCTTCTTTTCTGCATGATTAGAAATTCACATTTGAAAAGAAAACGATAAACCTCCCTCTAAAACACATCCTCTCATTAATAATTTATTAGCATGTTATGCACGGCATCTCTTCTTGCCCCAAGTCTCAATATTGTTAGATGCTTTTTAAGATGCTTAAATGCCAAACACACATAAGAGAAATGGAAAGAATTAAAAGACTATGTGCACTAAGTACTGTCGTATAAGAACGTGCCACTCTCAGTAGTGTAGGGTAGCATCTGGCTGTGACATTGCTACAAAGCATGATTTCTCAAGGTAGCACACCCACGACATGGATTTATCTGTGTTAGTCAAATCTCTCTCCACATAAACTTACTTTGTTTGAAAATCAAACAAACCTTAAAAACCCCCTTAGAGGAGGGTTCCAAAGGAAGAAATGTGTAGATATACAGTGTTTATTTGACTTACATCTGTGCTATGGTTTGCTATCCTTTAGATGTGCCTTATTTTTTTCATCCTTTAATTAAAAGTACCCTGCACATCATTTTAGCTTTTAATCTGTATTCACAGTTACCGAGGAGCAAATGTCAAGTATTCAAACATATGGAACACGGTTTATTACTGAAATGAGACTGGCAGAGAGAGCCGTGATGTTCAAGGATGAGCATCAAAGGACATTCAAAGGCTCCCTTCAGAGGAGTGAATATTCTAATAGAGTTATCAGAATTTGGAAAAAAATCCCTCACATCAGTCTGACAATCTCTAGAGGACACTTTAAGAGAAGAAATTAAAGAAACAACATCAGCTTCCTTTTCACTCCAAATAAATATTTGGAGCAACGCTCACTAATACACTTGCACTGCAAGGGTGATTCTATAATATTGAATCTTGCAAAGGAATTCTGTTATGGATAACTCTGTACAAAGAGGCCCAAAGTGTGAAAGCTTCTTTAAAAAAGTCAGTGGCGTGGTCCTTAATAAAAGAGATATTACCATTATTACAGCTAGGAGTAAAAATTCACACTTATGCTTACATGAAATGGTTTTTCAAGAAGCTCAAAAAGCTTTGGAAATACCATTTACTTAAATCATCATGACTGCCCTGTAAAGCTGTGGCAAAAGTTACTAGTAGTCTGGGCTCCAAAATAAATGCTACCCAGCCTCCCTCCAGCTCGGCCCTACCAGAAATCCCTGCATCCCAGGCCAGGGAGCGCGTGTGCCCTCTGACCCCGGCGCTGCAACGCTGCGCTGCTCGGGGCAAGTGCTCCCGTCACTGCCACGAAGAACTCTGCGATGGATCCCAGTTTTCTTGCCTTAAAATCCATTAAACTGGCCCTAATTTGACTTTCCTTTGCCTCTTCCAGGGTAAACAGTAACTTCAACTAGGTGGAAGTCAGCTTGAAAGACTTAAAAATCAGCTGGACTCGGGAGATAGGAATGAGGAAGAAACAAAATAGGTCTAACTCTGCCCAGGCAAATGGGCACCCGGGAGAGAGAGAAGACCGGGGAAGAGGAGGGAGTACTTAGCCGGGTTTGGGACTGTTTTAGTCTCCTTGGTGTCGCTATAACAGAATGCCTGAGGCTGGGTGATTTATAAAGGACAGGGGCTTATGTGGCTCCCGATTCTGGGACAGCTGCATCTGGCACGGGCCTCAGGCTGCTTCTACTCATGGTGGAAAGTGGCAGGCGGCGGGTACAAGCAGATCACATGGCGAGAGGAAGTGAGAGTGAGAGAGAGAGAGAGAGAGAGAGAGAGAGAGAGAGAGAGAGAGAGAGAGAGAGAGAGAGAGAGGAGGTGCCAGGGTCTTTTAAACAATCAGGGCTCGGGCTGGCCCATGACTCACTCGGGAGAGTGTGGTGCTAATAACACCAAGGCCACGGGTTCGGATCCTATATAGGGATGGCTGGTTAGCTCACTGGCTGAGCGTGGTGCTGACAACACCAAGCCAAGGGTTGAGGTCCCCTTACCGGTCATCTTTAAAAACAAACAAACAAAAACCCAAAAGCAATCAGGACTCCTGGGAACTAACAGAGCTAGAGCTCACTCAGGCCCCCCACCCCCGGGGAGAGCATTAACCCATTCATGAGGGATCCGCCCCCATGACTCAATCGGTTCCCAACACTGCTACAGTGGGGATCAGACTTCCACATGAGTTCTGGGAGGACAAAACATCCAAACTCCATCAGGGACAAGCTGTGTTTGGATGCCCCTAGGCCACCCAGGTGGAGGACAAGGTAGGGAGTTGAAAATACAATCTTTAGCTTGAAGCGAAGGCGCTAACTGAAATAGATTTGGAAGTCACCAGAACATCAGGAGCAAAATCACAGGCACGAACTGGAATGCGTTATAGTTCACGTGACTGTAAAAATGACTATGAGCTTTTCTTTTTCTAAGGAACGTTGTTTTCAGAGTTCTTTGGCATGGAGCCATTATGTAGCACAGCGTCTTGCTATTCAAGGTGGTCCCTGCACGACCGAGGAGCTGGTCACATGCAGAATCTCCCCCCCTGCCCCCACCAGCTGTGGAATCAGGATCTGCATTTTAACACACCAGGGGGCTCGTGTGCTCCGTAGCTGGAGAAGCGTTGGTGCAGCTTCTAAACTCTGCTCCTTGAAACGCTCGCCAGTTTTCAGTGAATGAGAAAAATACAAACATTTACAATCATAAATGTGTTCAACTTAAAGAACTGTCCTTTGCTGTGATGTTAACGCTTCCTCTGTTGACACGTTTACCTGTCCTGTCCTTTACGAAATTGAGTAATGGTCGTTGTGGTGATTTCCCCAACAGCAGTTATTTTATACTTTGTTGGAAATGGGCAACTTTGAGGACACCCCCCCCACTCCCTCTTGCCTTATCAAGCCTAAATTTCTCCACCGCTCACGTTGTGCTGACTAACGCCTGTGTATGAGTTTCCCAGGGCTGCTGTCACAAAGTATCACCAAGAGGGTGGCTTGGAACAAGAGAAGTTTATCGTCTCACAGTCCCAGTAGCCTGCAGTCTGGAATCAAGGAATCCTGGAATCAAGGGCCTCTCTGGAGGCCCCGCGGAGGGTCCTTCCTGCCTCTTCCAGCCTCTGGTGTTGCCGGCCATCCCTGGCATTCCCTGGCATTCCCTGGCTTGTAGCTGCCTCTCCATCTTAACATCCTATTCTCTCTGCATGTGTCTGTGACCAGGTGTCCCCTCATAAGGCCACCAGTCACTGAATTAGGGCCTGCCCTAACCCAATGACCTCATCTTAACTAAGTACGTCTGCAAAGACCCTATTTCCAAATAAGATCCTGTTCACAGGTCCTGGGGTTTGGGAATCGAACATATGTTTTTTGGGGGGGACAATTCAACCCACAATAGCCTACAATGAAACATTTTTAAGAGAAAATATTCTGATAATTATTAAAAGTATATGGTAAATACCATAATACTGTGTTGTTTTCAAAACAAAGCACAAAATAAAAATACTGAGAGTATATTATAATAAAATTAGCACAGGGCCTTGAATTGTGTCCTTCTGTCTCATAAATTGTTTCCATTGTAGACGGCAGAAACTCCAACATGGACAAATTTGTCTTAGATTTTTCCTCATTCTCAAACTGCCTCAGCACCTAAATTTAAAAGAAAAGTTTCTGGCATTTCCCACCACGTATACTTTTTAGCTCCTTTCTAAACATCACTACTTGACATCAGGAATCACTTATGGCCAATTTGCCATCTCCCAGGTCTCGGATGGCTGCAGTGGAGTTCCTCAGAAAGTCCCAAACCACACTAAGTGGCTGTGGCTTTAAGGATGTTGTGACTCTAGCGACATCTGGAGAACTCTGTTTCAGGGGAGTGATATTCAGACCGAAGGTTTCAATCTGAAACTTATCTGTTTAAGATTTCACTTTTTTACTACAATGCTATAAAACTACAGTATTCATGTGGTTAGTGGCTTTAGAGCAACACAATGCTGAATGCTACTCAGTCTACGGAAGATGAAATACAGCTTTAATGTGCGGAAAAGCAGGTAGACACACCTCACCAGCAGTGCATTTATAAATAAGCTCTGGTGTTTATTTTCCATCCCGTCCCCACCCAGCTACACAGAGCCTGCTTTTACAGGAGGGAGAGAATCAGCACAGAGCACAAAGGGTATTAAGACTAGGCGGACATTCCTTCGCCAGCTGAGAGGCAAAGGTCCAGAAGGAAGGACCTGGTTGCTTTACCTCTGGAGAACAATACCGTGCAAACACGGCCAACAGTAAGCAAAGGTGACAGCCTAGGACCTGGCTTTGGGTGACTTTCACTTTAGGTTGGCAGCTTCAATTGCTAAACTTTCTCTTTCTAAAGCTCATTTTCTACTTACTAGTTTCTGTTGGTTTTCAATTAGTTTCCTCTAATTTCCTCTATTGGAAGAAAAGATTAAATTCAGTTATTAAAAAATAAAAACACATTGGAAGGTACCATGAAATAATACTAATGGCCAAAACCTTATGAGCAGGGTTTAATCAGTTAATCCATAATGCTCAGAAGTTCTGCCGCCTGTGTGAGGTGAAGGAGACTTGCCAAAGGTATGCTCCATGGGATCAACGCTGTCCTGTCATCTAAGAGAGGTGACAGTAAAAACTCCGTCTCCTGAACGCTTGCAGTCCTTTCCTACTCATTCATGACCCCCACCTGGTTTTCTTTCTGGACTTTCCACCCCTCCCTAGGGATCTTCACCAGGTTAAAGGGGAGAAAAAAGATGCAGACGACGTGGACACCATTTCCAGGAGCATCTGCAGCTCTGACAGCACCATCCTGACGAAGCCAGCACTTCCTGGATGACTTTCTAAGCCTTCTAGGAATAAACGGTCACACCCTGTGTCACCAAGAACAGGGCAGTCCCAGTCACAGGAGTTGGTGAAGGTGTGTGTAGTGATCCCAGCACAGAAACCCTCTCAGGAGAAAGACCGAGACCTCCCAAGGCCTCTCTGCTGGCTGTGGAGCTCGAGGCACAGCCCTTCCTCCAGGGCCGTCCCCACGGGCTGACACCTCCGTCACCCGGGTCTGGGACAGGTTTCTTTCTAACACACTTTCAGGCCACATTCCTTCAGAACTCTTGCTGGGTCCTAACCATGTGTCTTCATGTCACTGGATTGGCGCTGCCGCTCAGAGCCCACTCTGCTGTGTCCCGCAGCACCTGCAGCCCGAGGTCACCCCCACCGTGTTTGCTGACAACCCGGGACCCAGGGGGGACAAGAGTGACTGGGCTGGAGGGATAAACTTCTGACCTTCAGCCGCTCCCAGGACTCGGTCCAAGAAGCACACGCCTGACAGAGGGACTCGGGCTCGGTCAACATGTGCTCGGCCCTGACACGAGGCACACGTCGTGTACTCCTGCCAGCAGGGGAAGGCAGCGCAGAGTGACAGCCCGTGCACCGGAACGCTTCCATTTATCCAAAACTATCTGCCCAGCGCCTGCAGGTGTGGGTGCTGCAGGGAGACGAAGACTGAGCCGACCGAGCTCGCTTCCGAGTGTCCATGGTCGCAGCAAGGAGACAAGGCACATTTATAAACTGCCACCATGCTCCTGGAAAGGGACCCAGGGACACGGGTCCGTCTGTCGCCGCCTCCTCACGGCCACCCCAGTGCAGAGCACAGAATTCCAGCCGGGACGGCCCGCCCGGAGCCTGCGAGCGACACGCCGAGGTGTCCCTGAGCCGCTGCGTCCCTCGCTGGGGACAGCGTCGCCCTGAACGGAGCCCCAGCCTGGCTCCTCGAGCCCCGAGAGCCCCAAAGCAGACGACGAAAGGGAAACGCGGGCGCGGGCGCGAGGGGGGCGGGGGACCCTGCGAAGGCGACCGCGCCCCGCCCCGCCCCGCGGTCCCAGCCCAGACCCCGCCACCCCGGGACCCCGCGGCCCGCGCCCCCCTTACCGTAGGTCTCGGCCATGGCCGTCTGCGACATCGTGGGGCCGCCGGGTCGCCGGCTGCAGCTCAGGCCAGGCGGGGCAGGGCCGGGGTCCGTCCGCGCCTGGGGGGAGGGGCGCGGGGCGGGGGACCGAGGAGGGAGGGCCCGGCTGTGCCCAAGGCCACCGCGGCCACCGCGGCTGCGGCCCTGCGGGACAACGGCTCCGCGCAGGCGCACGACCTGGACCTCAGCCCTGACCGAGCAGGAGGGGTGGGGAGGGGAGGGGGAGGAGCAGGGGGGTGGGGGGAGGGGAGGAGCGCGGGAGGGGAGGGGGAGAGGTGAGGGGAGGGGAGGAGCATGGGGAGGGGGAGGAGCGGGGGCGGGGAGGGGAGGGGGAGGAGCAGGGGGGTGGGGGAGGGGGAGGAGCGGGGGAGGGGAGGGGGGAGGAGGATCAGGGAGAGGGGGAGGATCAGGGGGAGGGGGAGGAGCGGGGGAGGGGAGGGGGGAGGAGGATCAGGGAGAGGGGGAGGATCAGGGGGAGGGGGAGGAGCGGGGGAGGGGAGGGGGAGAGGTGAGAGGAGGGGAGGAGCAGGGGGAGGGGGGAGTGGGGGGGAGGGGAGGGGGAGGAGCAGGGGCGGGGGGAGGGGGAGGAGCGGGGGAGGGGAGGGGGAGGAGCGGGGGCGGGGGGAGGATCAGGGGGAGGGGGAGGAGCGCGGGAGGGGAGGGGGAGAGGTGAGGGGAGGGGAGGAGCAGGGGAGGGGGAGGAGCGGGGGCGGGGGAGGGGGAGGAGCGGGGGAGGGGTGGGGGAGAGGGGAGGGGAGGAGTATGGGGAGGGGGAGGAGCGGGGGCGGGGGAGGGGGAGGAGCGGGGGGGCGGGGGAGAGGGGGAGGAGCGGGGGAGGGGAGGGGGATGAGCAGGGGAAGGGAGGGGGGAGGAGGATCAGGGAGAGGGGGAGGATCAGGGGGAGGGGGAGGAGCGGGGGAGGGGAGAGGGAGAGGTGAGGGGAGGGGAGGAGCATGGGGAGGGGGAGGAGTGGGGGGAGGGGAGGGGGAGGAGCGGGGGAGGAGGATCAGGGAGACAGGTAGGAGCAGGGGGAGGGGTAGGAGCGGGGGAGGGGAGGGGTAGGAGCGGGGGAGGGGAGGGGGAGGGGTGAGGGGAGGGGAGGAGCGGGGTAGGGGAGGGGGAGGGGTGAGGGGAGGGGAGGAGCGGGGTAGGGGAGGGGGAGGGGTGAGGGGAGGGGAGGAGCGGGGAGCTGGGGGAGGCGGGAGCGGGGGAGGAGGAGCAGGGAGGGGGAGGAGTAGGGGGAGGGGTAGGGGAGGAGCCAGAGGAGGGGGAGGAGCGGGGAAGGAGCAGGGGAGGGGTGAGGGGGAGGGGAGGAGCGGGAAGAAGAGGAGGGGGACAAGGGGCGCGAGTCCGACGCGGGGTCGCGGGGTCCCGGGTGTGGCGCGGGGACCCGGCGCGCTGTGACACGTGCGCTGTCCCCGGCCTGGCCGTTCGCCCCGAGGGCCGAGTCCGGCCGAGCCGGTTTCAGGTCCAGGAGGGCGGTGGGTCTCAGGTGACGGTGCACCGGCGACAGTGGCAGGAAGGCGGTCCTTCTGCCGAAGTGGCTGCCCCGGGAGAGCAGGTGTCGCCGGTCGTCATGTGCGGCTCAGCCGGGAAGCGCTTCCTTCGAGCGCTGTGCTCGGTGCCCGCCCTCGGCTCGTGGGTCCCCGGGAGGCGGCAGGTCGGGGGTCCAGCCAGGGTGGCCCCGGGGACCGTGGACGGCGGCCTCGGGGACTGTCCCCTGGCCCCCGCTGGGATGCGTTTCCGGGTGGGAGTCCGGGTGTTCGCTTTAAGGAGCGAGACCGAGTTCAGACGCCCCTTCTGTTGGGAACGTAAAGGTAAACGTTTACCGGAAAGAGAATTTTGGTAGGGAGTTGGGGCCACCTGCGCGTGTCCAGGGCCACATCGTGTCTCATGCGGCCCGGCCTTGTTCACATACTAGGGGATCACTCAAAACGTCCTGGCCGAGCTCCAGGTGGCCGGGCGCGTCCCTCCGGTCCCTCTCTCGTCCCTGCACGAGGCTGGCATCGGACCCTTCCCCGGTGGCCGTTTGGCTCCACGTGTGCTCTTGTCTCTGATCCTAATGGCGAGTAAATGTCCTTGCTGCTAAGTCCACGTCCTTGCTGGACTGCTGGGACAGTTGTCACTTCTGGGATTATTCTGCATGTTTCTTGTTCAGTGGCTGGGACACGTTGTGGCTTTCGTGTCATTCTTTCTGGCCTTTGGTTCGGCTGAGGCTCCTGAGCCCAGCAGACTGACTCTGACCAGACCATTTCAGAGCAAGGACAGTGGTCCCGGAAAGTGGGAAGAAGACGGAGGGGACAGTGCCACCCCAAACTCTTCCCATTTCCTCCTGCCACAGGCGGCTTCGGACAACGAAGATGTTGAAATGCAGTTACAGTTGGCATCAGTGACTGAACCTGGGCCCTGAGAGCCCTGCAACCGGGACAGGGCAGTGGAAATAAAAACCGCAGCTGCCATTTCAAGCTGTGAGCATTTTTCTATTGGAGCACAAAGATCTAGGCCTTTGGGAAAGACTGTTTTGGAAAAACCACTGGAAGAGATTATTTAATTTGCAGATGTAAAGTCAGTGTCACGAAATACACAAGAGCCAAGGTTTGAAGGAGACAACATCCTTGAATGATGCTAGGAAAGATTCTTGGCATCTCAGTAACTTGTACCTTTGACAGAAAGTAAATTTGTTCTAAATATTCTTGCAGACTGCTTTGATTCTGAGGTACTGTGGTGTGGAAGGAAAACTTATTGCAAAATTTATTTGTGTTTTCTCCAATTATCTTCTCCTTTCTCTTCAAGGGAGGCTCATGGCGGAGTGAAAACAGGTTTCCAAAAAGCCTTGGCACATCAGAGACTTCTCTAAGAGAACATGGAGACGGATTTCTTCCAGCTGAAACCAGATCCGACCCCTTCGCAGGTCAGTGGGGTCCTTCCAGTACCTGTTCCCTCCAGATCCCTGACAATGCCCAAGGATGCGGGAGGACCCTACATGTAATGACCAAAGAGGGGCCTTGGACTTGGTCACAGGGCCCTTTGGAGCTAGGCTTGGCAGAGGGCACTGGTCACAGCCTCAGTGGCACATGACTTTCCTTGATACCCTAAGTGTTGAAGGACACGAGCAGACCTGTGCCTGCACCGTGAGGGAGTCAGAGCACCTGCGTTTACCTCAAAAAGGAGCCAAGTTCTGCACATGCAGGTAGAGGCTTGAAAATGTGAGCTCAATTAAACACCCAGGCTGGGGGAGCTTGTGACAAACAGCTCACATCTTCAAGTCAGAACGGACCTCAGAAGCCACCAGACTGTTTGCCTTCCACTGTGGAACAAAGTCATGTCTCTGATCAGACACGTCTGTTGCCAGGGACTCTTTAGTCAGGGCAGGCATGGTAAGCTGCAGTAACAACGGTCCCCTGACACACCTGGGACTAACACAGCAGAGTTCATTTGTCGCTCAGACCACCTGCCCACTCCCAGTGACAGAGGCCGGGCTCAGCACAGGCCCCGCAGACCCAGGCTGACCATAGTCTCACGTAAACGCGTCTCCCGCGGGCTCTCAGCAGAAGGAAACAGGACCGCTCATGCGTTAGCTGGGGAAGACTCACTAGGAGTTGACAGAATCACGTCCACTTACCTAAGCGAGTCACATGGCCACACTAAGTTCAGAGGACGGGAAGAACAGTATTGTGATGTCCCACGACGAAAAGAGAAAACACACATGCACAGGTGTGACAACCACCACCACCTGCCCGTTTCCACCTGCCCAGGCAGCTCCTTCTGCTTTGATCTGAAACAAATTTATTGGGGACAACGGACATAGCTGCACATATCAGAGAGGACACATCGATGGCTTTTGTGCTTGCTGCTAAGGGGTTGCCACTTTTTCTAGGACCTTTCAGTGGACAGAGGCATTTTTGTGATTCTTTTTAACCTCCTCTGTCATTTGCTAGGTTTGTTTTTTGGCCCTGGCTGGTACATGGATCGAAATCTGGACCTTGGTGTTACCAGAACCAGGCTCTAAACTGTTGCTAATTAGAGTAACTTCTTGTGAGGTTATTTTAGTGGTGGCTTTGGGGTTTATAGTACAGGCCTTTAACTTATCACAGTCGCCCTCCGAGTGACCTGACACCACTCCGTGTAGCGTGTAGGAAGCATTTCCCTCCCTCCCGCCCCAGCAGCACCTCTGCCTACGTGATGCACCCCACGTGCTTGTGCACTGCTGCTTTTGCTTTAAGCAGCCAGTTTTCTCTCTCTCTTTGTAATTGTGGTAAAGTCCACATAACATAAAACGTACCACCTCGGCCATCTTTACGTGTCCACTTTGGTGACATTAAGTGCATTCACACTCTTGTACAGCCGTCACCACTGTTCATCTCCAGAGCTCTTTCCTGGTGCAGAACAGAAACTCTGAACCCATCGAACAGCGACTCCTCCAGCCCCCCACAACCTCCATCCTACTTTCTGTCTCTAAGAATTTCACTACTCAAGGGACCTCATAAAAGTGGAATTATATGATGTTTGTCTTTCTGTAACTGGATTATTTCACTTAGCTGGTGTCCTCAATGATCATGCATGTTGTAGTGCTGTAGATTAGATGCCCCACCCCGCCACCTCACGGAGGCTTAATCCCCACTGTGACTGTCGAGGGTGGGAGATCCTATTATGGTCATTGAAAGGTGGGGCCTTGAAGAGGTGACTGGATTGTAGGACCGTGCAGTAGTGAATGGATTAAAAATGGCAGGGGCACGGTTCTGAGGGTTTTAGAAGAAGAGCACATGAGAGGTGAGTCTCACTCTGCTGCACCATTTTCTGCTATGTGAGACACCTGGGTCACTGTTGCCACCACCAAGACCCTCACCAGATGTGTTCCCTGGACTTTGTACTTCCCACCCTCCAAAACTATAAGCAGTAAATTTAGTTTTCTTTATAAATCACCCAGTTCCAGATATTTTGTTATAAGCAACAGAAATAGACTAATCCATGTAGCATGTATCAGAATTTCCTTCCTTTTTAAGGAAAAATAGTTTTCAAAGTGTTGTGTGTATATACCACACTTTCAGCCAATTCTTTTAAATAGATTTAAATGAAAAGGACAAAGTATTTCATCCTTACCCAGAGTCACCATGTCTAGGGTGGCCCATTCTCTGTACAGATCAGATTTCCCCAGTATCATTTCCCTTTTGCCTGAAGGCAGAGCTGCTGGTGAGTGGTCTCTCAGCTTTTATATCTCTAAAGTTTTTATTCAGCATTTGCTTTTGAGTATTTTTTACTCTGTAGGTTTAGATTTCTAGGTTAATAGGTTTTTCAATTTTTTTCTAACTCCATGATATTTCACAGTTTCTCAACTTATTTTGCTTCTGATAAGGAGTCTACTGTTTTTCTTTGTCCTTTTGTATGCAGCATGTCTTTTTTCTCTGTCTGCTTTTAAGATCTTATCTTTATCATAGGTTTTTAAACACTTTGATTATGATGTACCTTGATGTAGTTTTCTTGACCTTGCCTTGAGTTTCATTAAACTTCTCAGATCTGGAATTTTTTCAGCAGTTATTTATTTATTTTTTTTGTCCCTCCCTCTCCTTTCCTTTGGTGACTCCATTACACAAATATTAGGTCACTTGAATGTGTTCTACAGTTGAGGGTACTTCGTTCCTATCTTGTCGGCCTTTTTTTCTTTCTGTGTTCCATTTAGTATAATTTCTTCTGCCATGTCTTTAAGTTCGCATTTTTTTCTGTCTGCGTATCTAATCTGCTGCTAATCCTGTCCAGTGTGTCTCCCTCTCGGGCACTGTACTTTCGTCTCTAAAGTTCAGCTCGTGTGTCTGTTCGTGCATGTGTAGCGTCTGTGTTCCCAGTCTCTCCTCTAGCTTCTTGAGCATGTGGGACACAGTTCTCATAATGGGTTGAATGCCATGTTTTACTAATTTTATCATCTAAGTAACTTCTGAGATAGTTTTTATTGATCGACTTGGCTCCTCGTGTGGGCGGTATCTTCCTACTTTACACGCCAGGTATTCTTTGATGGGATGCCAGGCATTGAGAAGTGTGTGTGTATATATATGTGTGTGTGTGTGATTTTTATAAATATTTTTGAGCTTTGTTCTGGGATGCCGATAAGTTACTTGGAGAGAGGATAATGCTCTCAGGTCTTGTTTTTAAGCTTTTGTTGTTGGGCCCTGTGCAGCATCCTGCTGAACCCAATGTCCCTGAGTTATGAATTTTTTTCACGGTGATGAGTGGGATTAGGAACTCTCCTGGGCCCTGCAGGCGTGCTGGGGATTCTTCTAATCTCTACAGGTGATTCCTTGCCTGGCCCTGGGTGCTTTCCTCACATGACTGCACGGATCAGCAGGGGAGGACTGGAAAGGAAGCCTCTGCAAATCCCTGGTGCGTGTGCTCTCCGCACAGCTCCCCGGCCTCCCCAGCCCTGGCTGCGCTGCCTCCTCCTGTCCCTGGCCCGGAGCTCAGTCTCTGGGTCAGTTTATCTGCAGTCACTTATGCGTTCATTGATTTCATTCAGTCTCAAGGCTTTAAATACCCTATGAAGCTGATGAGGCTTAGATTTATCTCTTGTCTAGGCATCTGCAGACAGTTGCTTACTTGGCATCTCCACTCGAATGCCTATTAAACTTTTTAAGACAATCAAAATTAAAACCACACGTTCAAATTTCTTGGCCAGATCTATGCCATCTGCAGCCTTTCCTGTCTCAGTAAATGGCAGTTGCTGCTGTCCCCGTCATGTCCCCATCCCTCACGCCCACATCCGACCCACCAGCAAGTCCTCCTGGCCCTGTTGTGTGCCCGCAGCCCTGTACCTGCACCTGCCCCTGCCAGCCTTCCTCTCTCTATCCTTGTCCCCCTGCAGCTTGCTCTCAGCACTGAAACTGGAGCAGGCCTATCAGACTGTAAATAAGTGAATAGGAAAACGTAACCAGAGAGCAATTTTCCTTAAAATAGCCAGGGTAGAGGAGGGAACTGTGTCTCCTCACGCCTGCCTCTGCTCAGACCCACAGCTCAGCCAACAGCTATAGACCCTCCGGGGTCTGCTCGCCTGTCCTGGCTCCTCGTGCTCCCGTCTTTCTCTCGGCTCTGACCACACAGGTCATCTTGCTGTTTCTTGAAAGCTTCAAGCGGACTTTGACCTTGGGGCCTTTGCACGTGCTTTTTCTTCTTCCCGGGGTGCTCTGGTCCCAGATGTCTGCCCGGCCCCTTGGGAGCCTTCCCATCCTCGTGTGGACAGCGGCCCCTTGTCCCAGGCCCCCTCACCCCCATGTCACTCTCCCCTCTCTCCACGGCATTCAATGGCAGTTGAATGTCTGATCTAGAACATGAGCTCTTGTCAAAAGACTAAACGACAGTGAGTTCAGTTAGAAGATCTTACCTGGCTTTTATTTGTGATTCTAGAATCCAGCAGCACCTCGTCCTATACGACAGACTGAGCGTTCCGATGAGCCGCGCAGAGGAAGCTGGTTTTATAGACAGAGAACGACGGAGGAAGCAGAAACAGAACAAAAAGCAGGTTGGTCCTTTCAAAGCCATTTTCCTCACTGGGTTAAAACAGAGGAGACTTCCTTATCCTGCCGGCTCAGGCAAACTGGCCCCTTCAGATTGGTTGCCGTGAATATCCTAATGTTTGGAAAACTGGCCCGTTTCCAAGTTTAGTTTGATGCTGCGGTAGGCACCTAGCACAAGTGTGCTCCGTGCTGGTCTGGTCTGGTCTGCTGGGCCTTGGTGCCGGAGCTCAGTCCAAACCAGCGGCCTCCTGTGGGTTTTGTTGGACACCCTCAAGGTCGGGGATGCATCTGCTGCATACCCTGAGCCCCCCATGCCTGAAATAGCCCTTGGCACACAGTAAACCCCCAATCGTTCCATAGTTGTTGAATGACTGAAGGGTGACATAAAATTCAGTGCTCTCTCTCTTTTCTTTTTCTTTGGTTGTGACCTGTAAGGGGATCGCAACCCTTGGCTTGGTGTCACCCGCACCGTGCTCAACCAGTGAGCGCACCGGCCATCCCTATATAGGATCCGAACCCATGGTGGGAGCACCACTGTGCTCCCAGCTCCGCACTCTCCCGAGTGAGCCACGGGGTCGGCCCCAGTGCTCTCTCTTAATGTGAATTTAATTTATTGTAATGAACCTAATTTTAAACATGTTGCTTTACAGGATATGTAAAAGCTGATCTTTTATAGGCTACCATGTAATTGTGGAAAGGCTATAATAAAACCGTGTAAAAGTACCGTGCAATACTCCGAGGACTGAGTACTTAATAAACACTTGGTATAGTGCTAAGTGCTTTATACGTATCATGAAACACAGCCCTTACGACAAACTCACGAGGTAGGCGTCATCCCATTTTACAGACGAGGAAACAAAGCTCTGCACACATTACATATTCCGCCCTGGTCCTCACAGCAGGTGTGCGTCAAGGTCCGAATTTCTCTCTCACACCAAACCAAACTAGACACCTCTCCTTTTCATATATAACATGTAAGAGGAGGGGGGAAAAGCAGTATAAAAAAATCGAAAACTCAGAGGGGTGGCTTTAAATGGCATTGAATTGTTTAATGCTGGAGAACCCAAGGAAAACAGTGCTCCGTCGAGCCAGGCTCTGCTCTGGGTCCGTCAGCCCTCTCAGTGCTGAAGAGGCAGCTCACCTCATCCCCACTTAACCATGGTGTAGCATCCAAGCCCAGGCTCTATACTGAACTATGGCACCAGATACGTGTAGAGACATGGGCGAGAGCGTGTTTATGGTAGCAAAAATTCTCAGAGCACATCTGTTAATTAAGCATTCATGCAGGTTACCCTCAAGATAGAAAATAACACTCAAGTTAGCATCCTGCCTGATGAAGATTCTCTGCTTGCGTGGCTTTGCTTTGCATTGAAGCTGCCTCCCAGAGACAGGACATTGGTCCCAGCCCTGGAGAGATTGGTCATCCTACTCTTCAACTTAGATGCATGATCTCCCTTGAATCTCGGATCCTGGGGAAAGGTCCTGATCCCTCTAATTTGGCTCTCCCTGGCATTCCAGAGAGATTCAAGGATCCGGTAGATCTCTTAGCAGGACACTGCTGTGTATGGGAGAGCGATGGGTTTTAAAGCTGCTGTGAAGTCTGTGATTGAAAAATCAGGAAATTCTTGAATGCCTCTGGGTTATCAAGTCTGAAGACCCTAATTGAAGAAATCAAGTTAATGAACTAATTCATTATGGGAATTTAATAAAACCACAGGTAATTTCGAGTGTTTTCTGGTCAAGTGGTGCCCCCTGGTGGGAGCCACTGCTGCTGTCTTCCAGGCTGCGCTCTGCGGGGAGTTCACGGTTCAGGCCCAGCCCAGTGACGCTCTGTGGATGGGCTGCCCAGGGAGAATGTAACTTGTGGAAGTCTGTGGGTTCAGCTGTGTCCCCCGCAAAAGATATGGTGAAGTCCTAACCCTGGCTACTGTGAATGTGGCCTTATTTGGAAAAAGGGTCTTTGCAGTGTAATGAGGAAGTAGGTTGAGATGAGGTCATTATGACAGGTGTCCTTGTAAGAGGAGAGACCCAGGGAGAAAAGGCCCACGTGACAACAGAGACAGAGCAGGGGGGTGCATCTACACACCCAGGACCGCCAAGCACGGCCACCACCACCAGAAACCAGGAGAGGGGCACAGAACAGTCCCACTCAGGGCCCTCAGAAGGAACCAACCTGCCGACACCTGGATTTTGCACCTCCAGCCTACAGAACTGCGAGACAGTAAGTTTCTGTTGTTTAAGCCCCCAGCCTGATGTGCTTTGTTATGGCGGCCTGAGCAGACTGAGAACAGGAGGAATAAGAAATTTGGGGCCGGAAGACCTGGTTTGAGTCCCAGCTGTGTGACCTTGGACAGATCATTTCGATTTCTCTGAGCCTCAGTGTTATTAACTGAAAAATGGAGAAATGCAGAAGTCACTGTTCTCCGACCCCAGGGTTCCTGTGAGGATGAGTGTGACATTGTGTGTGAAATCATTTCGTCCATCCTAGAGCACCAGGCACGGCTCCATCACCACATGCAGGAAGGGGCAGGAGTGGTTAAGAACGAGGCTGTGCAGTTAGTTTGCCTGGGTCTGTGAGTGAAAGTATCGTGGAAGAGTTTATCGTGAAGACTTATTCTCCAATGAGCTGCACGCAGTGGTGTCAGGAATGAAGGTGTGACAAGTTGAGGGGATGTCCCACCATCCATCGCCCTGTAACAAATCACCCCACAACTTAGTGGCTTAAAACCATAAACATTTATCATTTCACATAATTTCTGCGGGTCAAGAATCTAGAGCAGCTGAACTGGGGGCTTCTGGCTTGGGGTCTCTTGTGGGGCTGCAGTCACTGGGGCTGGGGTCCCCGTCCTGGGCGATGCCCTCACACGGCCTTGCGGGGGCTGCGGTGCCTCCCTGAGTCCCCTCCTCGGGTCTGCCCCTCCTGCCCACCCCACTGTGACCAGCCTAATGAAGACTAGGGACCCTCCTTCAAGTAAAGCACAGATGAGTTTACACAGAACGTTCCAGGTGGCATTTCAGGAGGCTCCAAGGTTAGGTAGCAGAGAACTCTGTGAGAGCCCGATCTGTTTATAATCCTTCCGTGGCCCCCACCGCCATAGGACAACGCGCTCTTTGGCGTGGCCATCGCCTGACTCCAACTTAGTTTAATAACAGTGATGTCGTCGTCACAGTGAGTGTCTTCTGTGAGGTAGGCACTTCTGTCTTCTCTTTCTAACCCTCAGAAGACCCCGCGAGGAGCAGGTTTTATTGTCCCCATTGTGGAGATAAGGGGAAGCTCGGCGCTGACACGTGGCTGGCTCGGGGCCCAGCGCGCGGGGGGTTGGAAGAGGCGACTCCTCCGACTCGCTCCAGAGCCTCAGAGCAACGTGCGCTTTCAGACACGCGTGGGCTGTGCACAGGGCCTTCCTCGTCCCTCCCATCTCGTCCCCATCTCCCACCTTCTCCTCTGACCATTGTGCTCTGATCGCGTGTTCCTTCCTCAAGACTCAGAGTGTCACCTCTGCCACGAAGCTTCTCGTGGATGCCCTGGTCACAGCTGGCAGCCGCACCGTGACTTCCTGGGGCCCTTTATGTGTTCCACAGTGACCACCAGGCTGTGCTGTAATTCCTCACACACTTGCCTGTTTAACGCCACTAGACCGAGTCCGTGATGGCATCAGGTGTGCCTTTCCGACGCTATTGTCGCTGGCACTTCGCAGGCTGGGTATTCGATGTGTATTTGTGGAGTGAGTGAGTGAGTGAGTGGCGTTTTCTGCAAGAATGGCCACCAGCAGGCAAATTACCCCGCTTTTGATTAAACGCCGCCGGGATCCAGGGTGTCTGAGGCATGGCGGTGTGATGCCACACCTGAAAATACTCTTCCGTCTTCCATTCATTAACATTTTGGCATCCAAGGGGAGAAGCCACAGAGCTTATCTGTGCCCAGCTTTAGAAGTCTTCTGTCCCATTTTAACAGACAAGGAAACTGAGGCTCTGAGAACTAAAGTGTCTCTACCCAAGGTCCAATCATGTGATACTCCACTTTGTTAAAGTTTCAGTGTATTGATTCCAAATACATAAAAAAAAAAAATGTAGTGATTGTCTGTTCTGTGCTCAGCACTGCTGGGAGCTGGGGCTGCCAAAAACAGCACACAGGGTTACTGCCCGTAAGGAGCCGACTGTCTGCTGGAGGCGATGAGCCTGTACCCTACCATGGGACACAGAAAAGTGGGATACGGCCATCTGCTTTGTAGGGGACGTGACGTTTAAGCTGGGCTTTGAGGGATGAGTAGGAGTTTTCCAGGAATAGAAAAGGAATAAACCATGGAGAGGGGACAAGTGTGTCAGGCTCGGAGGACTTTGGACTGGAGCAGCCAGAATATAACGGGGGTTGCTATTAGAGAAGGCTGAAAGGAAGGGGCCAGACTGGGAACAGTTTTACACGCTATGCTAGGAGTTTGATCCTGACAGTCTGAAATTTAGTCTGATCCTAAAAGTGTCCCAATGCTTCTCCTAGATCCTTGGTTTCTTATAGACAGCATAGTTGCGGTCTTGCTTTGTTAAAAACAAACAAAAAAACCCAAACAAACAAAACTAACCTGACAATCTCTGCTTTTTAATTGCAATGTTTAGACCATGTGTTTGATGCAGTTCTTGATTCAGGTGGGTTCCATCTGCTGTCTTGCACCGTCAAAGAACAAAATTACAACAAATTTAAAGATCTCCGTTGCCTTTATTGTGATTCTAGAATCAGGCAACATGTCATTCCATAAAACAGAATAAGTGTTCCAATGAGTCCTGCAGAGGAGGTTGGCTTTATGGAGAGAAACAGGCTGAAGGAGGCAGAAACAAAGAACAGAACGCGGATTGGTCATTTCAAAGTTGCCTTCTTTGTGAGGTGGGGACAGAACAGCCGGAAAACAACTGGCTAGTGAGCATCAGGTTTCTTCTGGCTGTCTCTTTTGTGTAAGGATTAAAGCAGAGGGAGCTCTAGCATCAGACCTATTGAGGATTTAAACTGGCCTGTTTGGGACATTGGCTGTTATCTCTTTTGCTTGACTTAGTTTAGGTTTGGTGATGTGGAACTCAGCGGGGGGGTGGGGACTCTGTTTCTATTTTTAGTCGGGTTTTTTCAGGCTAGTGCAGGAACTTAGTCCCAAACAACGGCTTCCTGTAGTTTTTATTTAACAGCATTTCCCCTGTTTTAGCACATCTGTCCCTTGTTGTCGTTTTTTTTTTTCTTCTTTTCTGCATTCTTTTGCACTTTACTGTTGGCTGATTCACTTTCTGTTCTATTATTAGTTTTCAGCAGTTGCTCAGCGTCTACCATATGCGTCTCAGACTATCACAGTCTTTCCCGATGCACCAGTATACGTCTGTCTCTGTTGCGATACGGTTTATGTCCACCTGCCTTATAAACCCCACAGTATGTGGGTTTTTCCTTTTTGCTTTAGCCCAGAGGTCGGCAAACTTTCTGAGAAGAGCCAGACACTGAACATCTCAGGCTTTGAAGGCAATACAGCCCCTATTGCACCTGCTTCACCCTGCACAGAAGCAGCCTCAGATAATACCTACATATGTACGAAACCAGGCAGCAGATAGGATTTTTCCTGTGGGCTACAGTTTGTGATCCTGCTTTAGATAGCCAAAATGATGTATGAAAGAGCAAGATTTTAAAGTATTTACCCACATATTGACCATATTTGGCACCCTCCTACGTCCTTCTTTCTTTTTGTGTTTTGAGGTCCCGCATTCCGTCTGGTTCCTTCTCCTTTCCCCCGAGGAGCTTCGTGGAACATTCCCGTGGGGCAGGTCTGCCAGCGACACATGGTCTCAGCTTTCACTTGTTTGAAAAAGCTCTATTTTGCCTTCCTTTTTTTTTTTTGGCTGGCCGGCACAGGGATTGACCCCTGGACCTTGGTGTTATCAGCACCATGTGCTTTCATTTTTGAAAGACATTTTTGCTTCGTATTGATAAAAAAAAAAAAAAAAAATCTGCGCTGACTGGGTCAGCTAAACTGCAGTACCTTGGAAGATCTGGGCTAAGCCAACAGTCACGTCCACCTGTCCTGGAAAACGTTATCATAAGACAATTTTTACTTAGAATCAGGTGTGATGGCACCAGAAAGTCATAAAACAACCTAGAATGCTTCTTGTCACCCTTACCCTAGATCCCTGCATGTGGGATGTAACCCAGTAACAATCCCATATCTATGCGTCATGTACGACCAATAGAAAACTGGGTATAATGGTAAGGCAGGGCTGTCCTCCTCCTCTCCTGTGACCCTTCCCCCTTCTTGTGATTATCAAATGCTGAGCTCAGCTGGACCCCTTGTGGGTGCATTTCTCAGAGTGACCCGACCTATGGGTTTCTCTGGTTGCAATCGTCACACTGGTGCAATAAATCCTGTGCTTTACATGTTCAGCCTCAGTCTCTTTTTCAGGCCAACATTCCAGAATTCTAGGCCGACAAGTTTTTTCTTTCAGTACTGACAGATGTCTTTCCATGGTCTGCTGACTTCCATGATTTCTGCCAAGATTTAGCTATAATTATGATCACTTTTTACCTTGTATAAGTAATTACTTTTCTGGTTGCCCTCAAGACTTCTCTCTTTGCCTTTGAGTTTTCAGCAGGTTAGCTGTGGTGTGTCAAGGGTGTTTTTCTTTGTGTTGATCCTGCCTGGAGTTCTCTGAACTTCTAGGATCTGCATTTTAAAAATCATCTTAGAAAAATTTTAGGCATTGTATCTTCAGGTGTTTCTTCTGTTCTTCTGTTTCTTTTTTACTCCTTCTGGGACTCCAACTGCATGTATGTTAGACCGTTTGAAATTGCTCTGTCACCATCACCACCCACTTTTACAATGTTTACAATGGGCAGGTATTCTAAGAACCCTGTATGCATTAACCCATTTAATTAGCACATGAGCTCTATAATATAATCATACAGATATGACTGTCGTGATAATTTTACAGGACTTGGGGGAGGGATCCAGATCACCGTGGAGGAAGACGGTCCAAGTGTGGAGCTCCTGACGCCTTGGTCTAGGACTACGAGTGCTGTTCCGGTGCACGAGCTAGTAACTCCATGCTTTAAGAGCGTTTCAGGGAAATGAGTCCGACCTTGCTCACTCATCAGACATTGTCTCCTGTATGGCAGGAAGTAGAGCGGCCAGCAGAGGCTCGTGACACCCTTCCTGGCTCTTCCTCGCTCTCTCTGCTGACACGAGGCACCGGTGTCTGCTGTCCTGCCTTCTGTGGGAGAACACAGGCTCTGAGCTCCAGGCCACCCCCCTGTGCAGAGGCCAGGCTTCTCCCCTGCCCCACTCCCTTCCCTCCTTCGGGCTCTTCCTGCTTTGGTGACAATGACAGGCTGTTGGGCTCACAGCTTTGGGGCCCCAGGCCTGCAGCCAGCAGCCCAGCTACTTACTCCCTAGCACCCTGGGCTTGTGAAGTTTCTGTACCTCTGTCCTCTGTCTTCTCCGTTCCATACTCCCGAGAGGTGGGTCTGTGAGTGCCTGACTTGAGGCTCATGTACACTGAGCTTCCCTCGTTCCAGCCTCTCTCTGGAATGCAGGTGCTGGAAGTGGGGATTTACGTGCGCCCGGGACGGCTCTGGTTCACAGCTCTCGTCCTGCTGTGATTATTAATCGCACCCTCCACGTTCGCTCACAAAAGAGGACTTGTTTACCAGATATTGCTATATGGTCATCTGAAGTTTAAGAGACCTCGAATCCAATGTATCGCTGCTTTGCCTGGTTTTGCATCTGTTAAACGAGAACAGTTCTTGTAAATGTTATGGAGGAGGATGAAAGTTAGAAGGAAGTGCTTTGAACTTGCTAGAAGAAAGCTACGGAAGAAATCCAAGGTGCTGTTATAGCTTTTATTATGCCCGTTGGTCTGTAACAGACGTGCTCTGATTTTGGCACTAGCTAAAACTTTGTTAGGATCATAATTTTGTACATCAAGTTACACATTTTATGGGTTTATTTAAGGTGTCGTCTGTCTTTCTGAAGATCTTAATTGTCTTCACTGGTCTCTCACTGGTTTCTCTCCTAATTCCTCCCACCCTCCCCACACCTCTCTTTTGGTAAAATGGGGCCTTCTGAGGGTGAAGACGGGAAGATAGAGGTTTGTTCATTATCAGCTGAAGAGCGATCCTGGGTGTCGACTCATCGCCTGGCAGTCAGTTGGGGGATGCGCAATGGAAGCCCCTGGCTTACCGCCCAGCCAGACCCCACGCTGGCCTCTTGTCCCTGTCCTCTTCACTCTCACACCGGGCCCACTTTTCATATCCACATTTACTTTCTTTGGGGAAAACAGAGAAATGCTTTGTTTTCATGTGGGTGAGTGGTCCTTGGGAGCCAGCCAGGGGCAGAGGGAGGTGGTTTTAGAGCCAGCAAGGGTGGCTGGGGGCTGGGGGCCACAGTCTCATCCAGCTGCCCTGCAGTGTGGTCAGCCCCGGCCAGCCTCTCTGTGGTTCTGGCCCTGACCTCAGGAGGACTCTACCGCCCAAGGCACAGGCCCTGAGACCCAGCCCGACGGGTGCCTGGAGTCACCACTGTGCTGCATGACTGACACGGTGGTGTGACAGGGCAGGTGATGGGCAAGCTCCTCGCAGGCTGCTGATCCCGGCGTGGTGCAGCCATGGGCCTTCCCCTGCAGAAGCACTGGTTTCTATCGCAGGGTCACCGCTGTGGCTGTAGCAAGAGGTGGCTTTGGCAGCGGGACCTTGGAGGACAGACAGCCCTTTCCTGAGGAGCTCTCCTTGAGGGCTGTGGTTGAATGGAGCTCGATACAGGCATCTCCTGATGTCCCTGTGCGTTAGGTGCCAAAAGCCGCCAACAGTCCGTGGCTTGGAACCCGGAACGTGCACTGGCAGAAACCATGTCACGCGCTGTGGTAAGGTGGCAGCCAGCTCGCGGACACCTATTTAACCCACGGCAAAGCCTGACCAGGTATGGAGGCGGCGTCAGGGATCCAGAGACATTGGTGGGATCACATCTCACTGTATCACTGACCTGGCAGGAGCAGCAGAAACCCCCTCCCTCCCCACCCCATCTCTCTCTGCAGAAAAAAAGACTTTCAAGGCCTGAGAAGCCGGGGTCAGGGGTCAGGGGTCAGGGGCTGGGGAGGGGGGGGCTGGCTCTGGGCCTGAGGGACGGGCGGGAGCTGTGCTGGGACCTTCATGTCATTACATAGAACAGTGCTTACTATTTGTCTTAATCTAGCACTAATGAGGCCTCATTTTAGAAAACTTAGAAAATACACCTAAGCAGAAGGAAGAAGATTTAAATATCCCATATTCCCACCAATTTAGTAATAGGGACTTCCAGAGTTTTCCTCTTGTTAAACAAGAGTTATGGGAAGCCACTGTGTGGGGCTGAGCTCCTGCCCTAGGCCCCAGCAGAGTGGGGTCTCGCCTGCTAAATGCCACATGACGAAACCAAAACCATAAGGAAGCAGAAAGATCCCAAAACAGACCTGTTTTTCCTGAAAACAGGAGATTCCAGACTACCTGAGCCAGCATAATAAGGAAGTCCCTCTGCTTTAACCGCTGCAAAAAAGTGACCTGAAGCAACTCGCTGTTAACCCGTCAGCTTCTTTTTCTGTTGTTCTGTCTCCTCGTCCCACCTTACAAAACCCCCTGTTCTGCTGGTTCCTGGGGGCTCCTATTCTGTTTTGTAGGATGGATGCCCTGATTTTTGAGTCATGAATGAAAGCCAGTAAGATCTGCGACTAAACGTATTGTGATTTTACCTTCTGACACTGCGTGTGCACGTGTCCACAGATGCCCACGTCTGCAAACGCTTTTCATGATGTTTACAACTTGCCCTTCCTTTGACAATATATCATGAACATTTTTCATGTCATTAACTATTTCCCTACAGCATTTCACAATGGGTAGATAGACCAAAATTTATTTGAACAACTTCCTATTGTTGGACTGTTGGGTTTTTCTATCAAAAAATAATGCAGTGATGAGCTCCTTGGAGTTGCAGTGTTGCAAAGCATCCAGTTTCCTTTGGATCATCCTAAAAAGGGATGACAGGTGTGCGGGAGTTAAGACATTTAATGACTCCTTGCCCAAGTACCTTCCCTCCCAGTGTGGGAAGGTTTACGTCTACGTTTCCAACACTGGACATTTAAAATCCTAAAAACTCTTTGCCAAGTTGATAAACAAAAATGGTATTGGGTTTGGTGCATTTTTTTTTTTTTTTCTGAATTGGTGAGTTTGGACATTTTTATGTGTGTATTAGCTTTTTTGTGAGTCCATTCCTTCCTCTTTTAAATCCCAGTACTGGCCTCCCCGCATTCTTAACCCCTTTAGAACGGAAGTGAGTGGTTCCAGGTTTATTACCCTTTGAAGTGTAAACACCTCACTCCGGGCAGATGACCCCGCAGACCTTGCCGGGGTAATTAATTCTCTGTTTCTGACACTCAGTGGTTGTGCTCCAGTCCCTCAACTTTTGACCGGCTGTCCCTGAAGGTGCAGAATCATGAACATATTCATGTCATTTCCTACTGTGAGGGGTGTCACCTGTTTGGAACCGTGAGCTTTTAGGTACTAGGAACAGGAAATTTATCTGGATCAGTAAAATAACAGGAAATCATAGAAGGCCTTAAAAGCCGAGAGACGGGAAATATCCACCCACTGTTAACAGATATTTGGGTTGTTTCCCGTGCTGGGCTCCAGGAGATAAACTTGGTACGAGTGTTCAGATATGTGTCCTCTGGTGGACACGCGCTCATTTTGTCCTGGGTATTTACCCAGCCGTGGGATTACTGGGTCAGCGTGTGTGTGTCTAACGTCAGTGGATGATGTCAAACGGTTTTCCAAAAACCAAAAGAGAATTTACACCCCGCACAGCAGCGTAGCACAGCTTCAGCTGCTTTAAATCTTCACGGACATTTGGTATTTACAGACCTCCAAATTTAGACATTCTGTTAGGTCTCATATTTCTTTAAATTAGCTAATGTGTTACCACATACTTCAAAAACTTCATGGAAAAACAGAATGAAAAGATAGTACAAATGTTTCCATGAACTTTTTGAAGACCCCTCGTATAACATTAAATTTTTCTTTTTCCATTTTCACTTTGTTGAGTTTTAAAAATGTATTTTTTCACATCTTCTCTCTCTGATCTGTGGAGACTGTACTTTGTGGGGACCTCTGTGAAGTCTTCATTTCCCCTTCTAAGCCCCTGGTGACCCTGCGCTATTGACGACCCGGGCTGAGCTCACCTGCCGTCTCATCCTGGGACATCTGTGAGCTTCATTCCACGTCACGTATCTGCTCACAGTGCCCCGATAGCGAAGCCTTTGCTTTTTCCAGTCCAAAGTTGGCCGCGTCCCCCAGAGGTCGAGCCTGAGCCTCCTCACGGGGACCCTGAAGTCCTACACTGCCCACGGCTGGTCACTTCGTGATTCTTGGTTTGATGTGTCTCCTACTAATTCCAATAATCATAGAATCATGAGAGTTTGGGGCTATCAACGATTAAACCTGTATTTCCCCAACTAGAATATAAATTCATGAGGTCCTAGCCAGACCCCCTTTTTATACAAAGCTCAGCTTTCATGGTGTTGGGGTACAATTCAAGTCACTTGCCCAGGAGGCGTCAGGTGCTGCGGTTGCCAGAAGGGGCTCCTCCTGCAGCCTGTTTCCGGGCAGCGTGGTCACCACTGCGCCCTTTGAAGTCATCGCAGCTCTCACCTCCTGCTTGGAGATTTGGGGAGAACGGTGGCGTGACAGTCCAGCTCCATACAGCAGATCAGGGCATGCCCCGGCCAAATGAACCCATGGGTCCCTGCACATCTCTGGCCTCCCTGTGGCCGGGACAGGACCCCAGTGTCACAGGCAGGACACATGGCCATCCAGGCGATTTAGGTTTATAAGGGTGGATTTCTTTTTCTAGAGGAGCCTAGATAAACTCAGAGGTGACCTGTGATTCTGAACACAAGCCCCGGCATACAGTGAGAGCTTAATAGATGCTTCCTGGCTGTGTGACGATTGCCTGGCTTGCCTCGGCTTAGCTGTGGGATGCAGCTCCGACCTTAGAGAAGTCGCCTGCTCGTTGCCCTCTCCTTTGCCACCTCGATCCTTCAGGCCTTTCTCCGATTTCCTCAGCCTGGTTTTCATTTCCTGCCTGGGCTGTTTTTCACGCTCTCAACAGAGCTAAACATATGGTGCTCCTCAAAAATAACCAGGCTTTCTAGTGCGCTGTGGTTTTTATTTCTTTTCTTTTCTTTTTTTTTTTGCAAGAGGCAGGACTCTTCAAACGTTTGGTGTGACATTTAAAGGTGGGGTGGAAATCATGGGCAGCCAGATGCCCCGGGCAATTGGTAAATTCCTCCAGCCTGGTCAGATTTAAGCGCTGTGCTAGAATTTGTTTTTAAAAAGAGCTTCAGTGTGGAGTGATTTAGCATTTATTCTGTTTACAGCAGCAGGTGCTTATTTTGAAGCTTAGCAAGGGTACGAGGTGGAGGTGAGTCACGACGTCAATCATTTTTTCTAACTTTTGTAACTTTTTTGGTTGAAGGAGCTTCGAAGTCAGAGAACAGAAGGTCGTTGCTCTGTGGGTGACTCGCTGCGCAGGGAGTTTGGAGCAGGTGGGGGTGCCAGATGCAGTGCAGGGCCCCAGAGGGGGCAGGGGCCCGGGAAGCCCTTGACGGTCGGAGGCTGGCGGGGTTGTCACCATGATTTAAAGCCCCAAGAATATAAATTATCAGGAGGTAGGAGGCTGGTGCCACTCAGAGCCTGAGAAGCCTCCATTAATTAGCACAGGGGAGCCCCAGTGAACTCCTCCGCAGCTGGTCCCTCCTGCTCTGCTCAGACAAGGGGAAAAGCCCCTTTAGGGGAGGGGGCTGTTCAGGCAGCCTGGCCTGCCCCTCCTCGCAGAGCTCCCCGGTGGGCTCAGGTTCTGTCTCTGGACGGATTTGACTTTGCCGGTGGTGGGGACATGGGAACTTTTCATGAAACGATTTCTGTTTTGCTGGGTGAACACAGTGGAGCGCAGTCAGCAGTGGACGAGAAAGGCTCGTTCCTTCCTTGGGCCATGTGTGCTTTGTCTACAGAATGTCTCCAGCATGTCTGTGCTCCAGCCGGCGCCAAGAGCTCAAGTCTGCCCCTGCACAGCGGTGGGGACCCTGTCGGAAGGTCAGCTGGAAGGGCCTCAGCTGCAGGCAGACATGGGGCTACAACCCTGGACGTTTTCAGTTTTAAAACTTACTCTCTGCAGCTGCCCGCCCCCCACCCCAGCTCAACTCCTCCCTGCAGCTGGGGCAGAGGCTTGGGGTCTTCAGTGCTCCTCTATCAAGCAAGAACCCCCTGCCATCGATACCAGGAGCGATTATTCCTCTGCATTCTCTTCAGTTCCGCACTCTCTCAGGCTTTGTTTACAGAAGAACCAAGAGTCACACCGAGGTCATCTGTGATGAACTTCGTCACATGCTTCTCCTGTTAGGCAGGGGCTCTGCAGCATCTCTCAGCAGAAAACGGTGGGAGAAATGACCTCTCGGTGCTATTAGGAGCCAAGGGATAAGACCCAGGCGTCTCTGTACTTTGGCCAATTTACAAACGTGCCCCCCTTGGAATGCAAAATTCCTTTTAAAAACCACAGTGGAATAGCCCCACGCCTAAGGCAGCTCAGGGGTGAGCTCATGTTTTCATGGTGCAGGGACAGAAATTCCACTTCTGGGAGGGGGAGTTGGTGGGGTCTGGGAATAGGAGTAAAGACAGAGTGACAGACAGACCAAGTACCTCTCTGCTCTTGGCCTTCTCGCCCAGCAGACACAGCCTGTCCCCGAGTCCCTCTGCTTACCGTGTGTTCTCTGCTCTGCCCCTGTCAGCCGTGCGGCCCTGCACGTGTCACTCTACTCTGCTGCACCCCGTCCTCCACGTCTGTAGATCAATAACGCCATCGTGAAGGACTCCTGCGCAGAGCCAATGAGACAACAAGGGTCAAGCTCTTGGGATGGCGCCGGGCCACGGCCAGCTCTGGAGCTGTTGTCGAAACATTTTCTATGCATCTATGCACAGTGTTCATTACTGTTTCACTCTTAGTCAAGGACTAGTTCTCATTTCTTTTCTCGTCTTTGTATTTTGAGCTCAGGCTGTGTGAGCTCCATCTACCTGCCATTGTGACCTCCCAGTCTGAAGGTCACTTGCACTTTGGGAACAACGCTCCCAGCATTCCTGTAGGAAACAGGTCATGTTGACCTGATCCTCTCATGGCTCCAGAATTACAGGTTCCAGACACAGACCGATCTCTAGTGTGGTGGCTTCTTTTTGTTCCCTGTGAAGCATCCTGGTCACTGTCCTCACGTCATCTGATGCTCCCAGAGCAGCCGGCAGGGGCTCCGGCCAGCTGTTCCCAGCCAGGATGACAGAAAACGTCCGTGGCATGGACGTTCCCCGCGCACTTACGGAAACAGAGTGTGAAGGACAGAAGTTGTGTACTGTAGCTGCTGAGAGCTCGCAGTCCCTACGCCTGTCATGAGACCGACTCGCTGTGTTAGCCGGGCGAGGCCATCATGGCCAGGCACGAGGGGAGGCTCGTACCTGACACGGGAGAGGGAAGACGACGGAAACCCTTTGCCACTCCCCTCGCTCTACAAACCTCATCTGGTTTCGGTCACTTGAAGCAAAATTAGTCTCAAGCCCCTCACCGTACCCACCGCCACTGCCACTGGAACTGCCAGGGCTGAGGGATGTTAGCAGGAATGAAACCTCAGAAGAGCATCCTTCGTGCTCAGCGCACAGACCTGGAGTGTGTGGACAAGCTCACCATATCTGGGCACCTCACTGGGCGGCTGCGAGCGGGGACAGTCCAGGGGCCCAGGAGCCCCAGCGGGGTGGGTGGTTGGGATGGTGGCCTAGCCCAGCTGCATCGGACGAGAGGTCCGTGCCCAGGCTCGTCTCAGCTTGGCTCATCTCAGCTCAGGGGACCCTTCAGGCCTCGGTGGACGCTGGTGGTTTGGTTGGGGACAGGTGTGGAAGGCTCCATGCCTCTAAACCTCAAGTGAGGGGTAGCTGGTCTGGAGGCTTTCCATCCACAGGGGTAGCTTAGCTTGTTTCCTGTGAGAGCCTGGGTCTCTCAGTGGAGGGAGAGGGCCCTGTGGATAGGGTGACCAGCCTGTCCTGCTTAAAGCCCCACAGCCTAGGGAGCGCCCCAGTCCTGGGCACACTGGTGGGGTTGGCCATCTCGTGGGATGTGGCATGTAAGGTGTTCGTCTCAGGCTGGATCCCTGCGAGAGCTGTGTGGCCCTGGAAGTGGCAGGGCACTTGAGAATACGGCTCCCCTGGAGGAGACGGTCCCCCCCTCTCTCTGCCGGAGCTGATGGTTGTTCTGCTTAACATCCCTCACAACACAGCACCTAATGCACGGGAGCCCGGCCAGGCCACTCTCTCCACTTCCAGGGCAGCAGGAGTGATCAGGGTGGACTCGTCCCGAGCACGGTGCCTTGGGGTGGCTTCCCGGGGCTCCTACTCCCCCACCCTGGTCTGGGCAGGCAGCATCAAGTCCGCAGTGGCGGGCACAGCCGACCTTTGCCTCTATCTAATTGGCCTCCGCCGCACACACAGTCACTTCCTCTGCCAGCAGCAGAACTCATGAAAAGAGACACTTTCTTTCAGACCTTCGAAAAGTTCGAAGGAGCATATTTCCTAGGGAACTCTGGCAGCGAAGGCCCCGGGTCTCAGGGTGCCCAGGAGTCTGGCCATGAGTCACCACTGGCCTGGGCCCAGCGGCCCTAACCCGCACCCTGCCCTGTCACCGATTCTCAGTGTCAGTGTCCTGGGCTCCTGGGGTTCAGTCCCCACTAAGACCAGCACTGTTCTGTTAGGGGATCAGCCTGTGCCCTTCAACCCTGCAGTCTGTCTTGCAGAGAGAGCTCTCCTCACACCCGCATGCAGACGTCCAGCCCATCCTTGCAGTGGACACACGCCAGCTCCCCTGCCCTGGCAACACAGCGAGTCAGTCTGTAGGGACGGCAAGCTCTCAGCAACTATAAAGTACAGCTGTCTTTCACTCTGTTTGCATAAGAACACAGAGAACGTCCTAAACTCTGTGACCGTGAGTGGCACTCGGCCCCACCAGTCACAAATGTCACCGTGGAGCTCTTCCGGAGCAAGATCTGCTTGTTGTCATCACATCTATGTGGCCACTGCACTCACCCTTCAGGGGACAGATGTGGCTCTCACTGTCTCTGTAAGTGGGGAGTTTTGAGGGGAACTTCTCAGCTGTGTCCTCAGAGTGTGTGGCCTCGGACAAGTCATGCATCTCTCTGCCCCTCAGTTCTCTGAGACCTGGTGTGGTGAACACATCTTTCAGGACGCTTGTGAGGAGGAAACGAGACATTTCACTAAAACATCTGACCCTGGCTTTACAGTCTTGCAGTGGTGACCTGCTGATGAAATAAATTTGGTGGGTTGAGATCAATTAAAAAAAAAAAAAGATGTAAAATACAATAGATATTGAAGATGAGGTTTCTTTCTGGGGTGATGAAAATGTCCTAACATTAGATTATTGTGATGGTTGCAAGACTCTGGAAATATATTAAAAGCTATTGAGCTGTACACTTTAAATGGGAGAATGTATATAAATTATATCTCAATAAAGTTGTTTATAAAAAAAAGATTAGAGAGCACTAAAAAAACCCATCAAAGTCTACGTTCGGGAATTGCGAGCTTTATTATAGTATGTTAGAACTCAAGGGAAAATGAGATATGAAAAATGGCGTGAAAAATATCAGGCTGCTTCACATGTGGTGAGGTAGACATTTCATGAGATACGTGTGTGTGTGCATGCACGTGTGTGGGTGTGAGCTATACACTGGGCTACAATAAAAATGTATTTCTTATGGTGGGTTGTTGTCCAAAATATTTAAAGCTTTGCCCAGCACCTCCGCGGTCAGAGCAGGCATTTAGCAGTGGGTACTTTTACACTTTCCAGAAACACAAATACTCGTAAAGAAGATCACCCCAGGCTCGGTCATCGACTTCAGACTGCTGGTCTATCTTCCGACTTGAGAGCACAAATTCTGACCAGCTGCAGAGACTCTATGGCCCCCTCCCACGTGCACATGGACACACACATGTGAGGGCGTGTGCACACACACACACACACACACACACACCCACACACACACACACAATTAAATCAAGCTCTCTTTCCCATATAAGTAAACTACACACGCGCCAAAAGAACAAATAGCTGGCCTGCCCCAAAGAAAATGTGCAACTGGGCTCCCGGTTTTGGAGGATTTGTGTGTTTACTTCGCGGCTTCTCTCCTTGACTCCCTTGCTAATTTAGTTTAAATACCACAGTTTACACTAGGTGGGAGGTCGTCTGGACGGGTCTCCTGTCAGGCCTCCCAACCCCATCCTTCTCTAGGCGCCAGGGGCTGGGGGAGGGGCAGATGATTTGACCACGGGCAGGAACAGGACTGATGCTGGGTGAGTGCAGGACAGGGACATTAGCCATGGCCACCACCGGGACGTGGACTTTGGGCTCCATGCAGGTAAACAGATGAAGTCATCCAGTGCCTGCTGACGTTTTGAAGGAAGCTGTAAATAGCCTTGGGACTACTCTTGCACCAGGGATGAAAAATCATGTTTGTCTTGCTCTCTGAAGATTCTCTTTCATTTTTTTCTCTGCTCCTGGGGCACCATTCAGTGACTTCGGAGCGGAGTGCGGTGGATGTGTCTGGTGGTAAGAACAGGTCGGGAAAACAGGGCTGGCTGCGGATGGTGGGTGGTACACGGTAGATGGTGGATGGTAAATGGTAGAACATAGATGAAAGATGGAGGATGGATGATGGTGGATGGTGGGTGGAAGATGGAGGACGGAGGATGGAGGATGGAGGGTGGAGGTTGGAGGGTGGACTGTGGAGGATGGAGGATGGATGGTGGAGGATGTAGGGTGGAGGATGGTGGATGTAGGGTTGAGGATGGAGCATGGTGGGCTGTGGATGGGGGATAGAGGATCATGGATAGGGGGTGGAGGATGGAGGATGTAGGATTATGGGTGGTGGATGTAGGATGTAGGCTGGAGGGTGGAAGATGGTGGGTGGAGGATGGAGGATGGTGGATAGAGGATGGTGGGTGGTGAATAGGGGATGGAGGATTGTTGCTGGAGGATTGGGCTTGGAGGATGGTGGGTGGAAGATGGTGGGTGGTGGATGGAGGATGGAGGGTGGAGGATAGTGGATGGTCGGTGGGGGATGGGGGATAGGGGATGGAGGATGGTGGATGGATGATCGAGGATTTAAAATGGTGGATGTAGGATTGTGGATGGAGGATGGAGAATGGAGGATGCTGGATTGAGGATGGTGGGTGGTGGAAGGGGTGTAGGTTTGTGGGTGGAGAATGGAAGATGGTGGGTGGAGGATGGGGGATGGAAGATGATGGATAGTTGGTGGATGTAGTCTGGAGGGTTATGCATGGAGGATGGAAGATGGGGGGTTAGGATGGAGGACGGATGATGCTGGGTGGTGGATGGAGGATGGAGGTTGGTGGATAGTGGATGGAGGATGGAGGATGGAGGATTGAGGACAGAGGATGGTGGATGGAGGATGGAGGATTGTGGGTGGTGAATGGGGGATGGAAGATTATGGCTGGAGGATGGAGGATGGTGGGTGGAGGATAGGGCATGGATGATAGTCAATGGAGGATGGTGGGTGGTGGATGGAGGAATGAGGGTGGAGGATAGTGGATAGTGGGTGGAGGATGTAGGATGGAGGATGGTGGATGAAGGATGGAGGATGGTGTGTGGAGGATGGAGAATGGAGGATGCAGGATGGAGGATGGAGGATGAAGGATGGTGGGTGGAGGATGGGGGATGGAGGACTATAGGTTGAGGAGGGAGCATGGTAGGTTGAGGATGAGGAATGGAGGATGGTGGATAGGGGGTGGAGGATGGAGGATTGTGGGAGGAGGATGGAGGGTGGATGATGGTTGGTGGAGGATGCAGGATGGAGGGTGGTGGGTGCATGGTGGGAGATTTGGGTTGGAGCATGGAATACGGAGGATGGTGGATGGAGGATGGTCGGTGGAGGAAGGTGGGTGGAGGATGGAGGATGTTGGGTGGAGGATGATGGGTGGAGGATGGTGGTTGGTGGGTGGAAGATGGAGGGTGGAGGATGGTGGGTGGAGGATGGAGGTTCGAGGATGGAGGAGGCTGGCAGGAGGATGGAGGATGCTGGCTGGAGGATAAAGGATGGAGGATGTTGGGTGGAGGTTGGTGGATGGACAATGGTAGGTGGTGGATGGAGGGTGGCGGATGGAGGATGGAGAATGTAGGATGGAGTATCGTGGATGGAGGATGGTGGGTGGCAGATGGAGGATGGAGGGTGGCGGATGGAGGATGGAGGGTGGCGGAGGGAGGATGGAGGGTGGAGAATGGAGGATGGTCGATGGAGGATGGAGGATGGTGGGTGGTGGAGAGAGGATGGAGGATTTTTTTTGGTCGACGGAAGATGGAGGGTGGTGAATGGAGGATTGAGAAAGTAGAATGGAGCATCGTGGATAGAGGATGGTGGGTGGGGGATGGAGGATGGACTATGAAGGATGGTGGATGGTGGGTGCTGAGGGGAGGATGGAGGATGGATGATGGAGGATGGAGGATGGTGAATGGCGGTTGGAGCATGGAGGATTTAGGATGGTGTGTGGAGGATGGGGGATGGAAGATCTAGGAGGGAGGATGGCGGGTGAAGGTGGAGGATGGATGATGGTGGGTGGTGGATGGAGAATGGAGGATGGAGGGTTGAGGATGGAGGATGGTGGTTGGAGGATCATGGATAGAGGGTGGAGGATGGAGGGTGGTGGATGGAGGATGGAGAATATAGGATGGAGTATTGTGGATTGAGGATGTTGGGTGGGGGGTGGAGGATGGAGTGTGGAGGATGAAGGAAGGTGGGTTGTGGTTTTAGGATGGAGGATTTTGTGTGGAGGATTGAGGATGGAGGGTGGTGGATGGAGGATGGATGATGTTGGATGGAGTATCGTGGATGGAGGATGGCGGGTGGTGGATGGAGGATGGAGGGTGGAGGATGGAAAATGGGGGATGGAGGATAGTGGAGGGTGGGTCGAGAATGGAGGATGGAGAATGGTGGGTGGAGGATGGAGGATATAGGTTGCTGGATGGAGGATGGAGGATGGAAGATGGACGATGATGGGTGGAGGATGGTGGGTGGAGGATGGAGGGTGGAGGATGGAAAATGGTGGGTGGGGGATTGAAGGTGGAAGACGGAGGATGGTGAATGGACGATAGAGGACCGTGGATAGAGGATGGTGAAAGGTGGGTGTAGGGTGATGTGTGGTAGATGGACGATGGTGAGTGGAGCCTGGAGGATGGTGTTTGGAGGATGGAGGATGGTGGGTGTAGGATGGAGGATTGTGGGTGGAAGATGGAGGATTGAGGATGGTAAGAGGAGTATGGTGGGTGGAGCATGGTGGGTGGGACATGGGGTGTGGAGGATGGTTGGTGGTGGCTGGAGGATGTTGGGTGGAGGATGGTGAATGGAGGATGGAGGATGGTTCCTGGAGGTTGGTGGATCTAGGATGGAGGTCTGTGGGTGGAGGATGGAGGGCAGTGGGTGGAGGATGGAGGACAGTGGGTGGAGGATGGAGGATGGAGGGTGGAGGATGGAGGGTAGAGGAAGGAGGATGGTGGAAAGGGGATGGTGGATGGAGGATGGTGGGTCGAGGATGGAGTAAGGAGGATGGAGCATGGAGGATGGAGGATGGTTGGAGGATGGTGAGAGATGGTTGGTGTAGGATGGAGTATGGAGGATCGTGGATGGATGATGGTGGATGGTGGGTGGAGGATGGAGGATAGAGGATGGTAGGTGGACGATGGAGGATTGTGGGTGGAGGATGTAGGATGTAGACTGGAGTATCGTGGATGGAGGATGTTGGGTGTTGGATGGATGATGTAGGGTGGAGGGTGGGAAATGGTGGGTGGAGTATGGTGGGTGGAGGATGGAGGGTGGTGGATTGATAATGGAGGATGGAGGATGGTGGATGGACAATGGTGGATAGAGGTTGGAGGATGAAAGGTGATGGGTTGAGAATTGAACATGTAGGATGGAATATCGTGGATGGAGGATGTTGGGTAGTGGATGGAGGATGTAGGGTGGGGGATTGAAGATGGTGGGTGGAGGATGGAAGATGGTGGGTGAAGGATGGATAAAGGAGGATGTTGTATGGAGGAATTTGGGTGGTGGATGTGACGGGGGATTATGGGTGGAGGATGGGGGATGGAGGGTGGAGGATGGGTGATGGAGGATGGATGATGGAGGGTAGAGAATGGAGGTTGGGGGATGGAGGATGGTGGATGGAGGATGGTGGATAGAGGATGGTGTATGTAGGATGGATGATGGTGGATGAAGGATGGTGGATGGAGGATAGAGGATGGAGGATGGTGGATGGGGGATGGTGGATGGGGGATGGTGGGTGGGGGATGGTTGGTGGGTGGAGGAAGGTGGGTGTAGGGTGGCGGATGGAGTATGGAGGGTGGCGGATGGCAGATCGAGGATGGTGAATGGAGGATGGCAGATGGAGGATGGTGGATGGAGGATGGAGGATGCTGGATGGATGACCGATGGTGGAGGATAGAGGACGGAGGATGGAGGGTGGAGGGTGGAGGGTGGAGGGTGGAAGATGGAGGGTGGAGGGTGGAGGGTGGTGGATGGAGGATGGAGGGTGGAGGGTGGAGGATGGTGGATGGAGGATGGTGGATGGAGGATGGTGGGTGGAGTATGGTGTTTCGAGGATGGAGGATGGAGGATGGAGGATGGAGGATGGAGGATGGAGGATGGTGGGTGTTGGATGGAGGATGGTGGGTGCGGGATGGAGGATGGATGATGCATAATGTGGGATGGTGGATAGAGGATGGAGGATGGCGGATAGTGGGTGGTGGATGATGGATGAAGGATGGAGGATGGTGGGTAGGTGGTGCCATGTATATGATGGATTGTGTGTTATGGATGGTGGATGGCGGGTGGTGAATGGAAGTTGATGAATGGAGGATGGAGGGTGTTGGATGATGGATGGCAGATGTTAGAAGGTGGATGGTGGGTGGTAGGTGGTTGATGGTCTATGTTTTAAGGAATATAATATTAGGTAGGTCCCTGACCTTCTAGTTTAGCTGCCTGCAGGGAGTGATTTTTCTGCCTGCTACTTATAGCACAGCTTTGTTCCTCAGTTGCTGTAACCTCAAAATAATAGCATCTCAGGGCAGCAGTGCTGGGGGAGCCTGGTTCCTGCCCTCTGACCTGTGACAGGTCCACGTGTCCTCTGCTCTGCTGCTGTGGTCAGCCGTGATCATCACAGTGAGATGGCTTTAGGTTCAGGATCTTGCCTTCAGCTCATCCCCTCTTCTTTGTGCATTTTCTGTCCTACACTTGGCATAAGGCCCTGGAGGGTCTCTGCAGAGGACATGGCAGACACATCCTAACTGAGCACTTGCTACGAAGCCAGTGGCCTGCATAAGCGTCTGTCTCAGGAAAGGCACAGACAGGCTGAGTCATGTTCCATTGAGGGGACATCCAAGTCAATATGTTCTGTAGCTGGATTCAATCCTGAATCAGGGAAAATTGCTATAAAGGATGTTATTGGACATTTGCAGAAATTGGGATATGGATTTTAGAACAGATAGTTGTATACATTCTAAAGTTCTTGAGTCTGAAAATTATACTGTTATTTTCTAATAGAATATCCTTTTTCTAGGAGGTAAATGCTCCGGTATTTGGGAGTAAAGGGGAATGATGCCCCTGAAACTTCCATATGGTTCAGAAAATAATAATAATAATTTTATTATTTTTATTATAGATATAGAGAGGAAGCAAATTGGTAAAATGTGAATAATTGGTTAGTGAAGGGGATTAGTATGTCCTTTGTGCTATCCTGAATCTCTCCTTAAAGTCTGAAATTATTTCAAAATAAAAAAGCACGGGCTATGGGCTTCCTAGGACCGTGTTTCGTCAGGTGTGATTCTCAGCTGTCTGCACTAGAATTTTCCAGGGTGTTTAGAATACAGTCCAGGGGTCCCGCCAGGGGCAGTCTGCCCCAGGAGGTTGGGAGCAAGGCCCAAGGATGTGCGTTTTCCACAAGCCTCTCAGATCATTCTGATTCGGATGGTTGGCGGATGCCCTCCAGGCAGATTTGCTCATGATCTCGGTGGCATGCCTCTTCAGGGACTGTCCCTCACCTGCTATTGCAGCCCCTGGCCCATCCTGGCCATCCTTTCCCTGTGCACATTCAACTCTGAGCTGTTGAGGCAGGAGCTGGGGCTGGTTTGGGATTAAGTTACCATCCCAAACCCAGGGAGGGTCCCACGTTTGCTTTGCTGGACACCTCAGCTCTTCCCTGTGTCTCTTCACTGACACAGTGGACGTGGTGTCCTCAGAGACAATCTCCGAGTCATCCCATCCCCCCAGGAACCCAGCAGTAAGACTGTTGACACAAAGGGAGTGGCTCACGGAAGGTGGCGGAGGTGACGATGGTGATGTAACCATTCCTAACAGACTGGCAAAGGAGGAGCCAGGAGTCAGGTCATGCAGACAAAGAGCACCAGGTAAAGGGAAGGACGGGGACGAAATGGGGGGCGAAGCTCACAGAGCGTTTGAGGTTATTCATCCGTTTGTTACCGAATGTTTTCTGGATGCCACGTGTGTGCCAGGCCCCTTGCGAGGCACCAAGAATACGACCAAGTGCAAAAGCAGCCAGAGCCCCCTTCTCTCACGGAGCCCTCCAGGGCGGAGCCCATAGTCGACCAGGAGCGCTGCAAGGTGGCCTTGAGCTGGGATGAAGCCCGAGGAAGGGAGGACACGAATGGAAAATCACACGGTTTAGAGAGTTTGGCTCCAGCTGATGGGGTTGGGGAGGGATTTCCTAAATATCAGAGAACCCATTTTTCTGCAGATAAAAACTGGACTGTGGGTCCCAATAATAATAATAAAACAACAGCAGCAGTAATAACACCCGAGGCTTTGCACTGGAGCCCTCACTAGTGCAGTGTTGGAGCCCCCTGAGGGTCTCTCTCATCGGGCCTGTGGAGTCACCAGGGGTCCCAGAACCGCCGCATCCTCCCCCAACCCGGTGGTCCCTCTGTTTGGCAGGAGGCGACGCCCCTGCTGGGCTGGGCACTTCGAAGCTCTCCAGAGGGGCCGCGTCTCCTCGTCTCTCAGTCACTTTCACTCAGCGTTTGCTTGTCCAGTAGATGACGCCCTCGCGCAGCTGAAGGGCAGAGTGTCCCTGCCACTCCCCAGCCAGTCACCTGCTCCTGGAGGCAACCTGCTTCTCGTTTCTCGTGAGTCTTTCCACAGATGGTCTCTGCACACGAGGGCACTTCAAACTCTTCGTGAAAAGATTTGTACTATTTTTCGGTTCTATTTCTCCACGGGCTTTTTGGAGCACCTGTGCTAAGGCCCCTGTTCTAGTTCATTGTCAGAAGCAATTCCAGTTCACCCCAGAGGCTGCTTTCTGCCTTGCTTCATTCCCTGTCCTGAGGAGTCGCCTCATTCCTTCTGTGACCGCATGGTGCTCCGTGGTCCACATGGCCTGTCATTGAGCTAATGACATCACCCCCGTAGATGGTCATTTAGGTCATTTCCAAACTTTTCCCATTATCATTATTATTATTATTATTTTTAAAGATGACCGGTAAGGAGATCTTTACCCTCGACTTGGTGTTGTCAGCACCACACTCTCCCAAGTGAGCCACAGGCCATCCCTATATGGGATCTGAACCCGTGGCCTTGGTGTTGTCAGCACCACGCTCTCCCAAGTGAGCCACAGGCCATCCCTATATGGGATATGAACCCGTGGCCTTGGTGTTGTCAGCACCACACTCTCCCAAGTGAGCCACAGGCCATCCTTATATGGGATCCGAACCCGTGGCCTTGGTGTTGTCAGCACCACACTCTCCCAAGTGAGCCATGGGCCATCCCTATATGGGATGTGAACCCGTGGCCTTGGTGTTGTCAGCACCACACTCTCCCGAGTGAGCCACGGGCAGGCCCTAAACTTTTCCCACTATAATGTATATACAGAAGTAGGTGGCATCGCTGGGACCAAGGACATGAGCTTTGGCATTTTGATGGGTACCACCAATGGACATGTCCACCTGCACGCACGTGTTTTACCACATCCTTGCTGCCATAACAGAGGAACAGTTTTTTTGATGTTTGCCTTGTTGTAGGTGAAAAAATGGTGTCCCCTTGAAACTCTCATTTTCATTCTTCTTAGAAATGGATTTCAACATCTTTTCATATGTTTAAAATCTATTTTTATTTTCTTTTGGAGAAACAGTTTGCACTCTCCCTATCCCATTTCCATTCCTTTGTTTTCTGGTTTTATTTCTGGCTGCTGGCTGGTGCAAGGATCCGAACCCTTGACCGCTTGTTAGCATCACCACGCTCTAACCAGTGTGCTAACTGGCCAGCCCCGCTTCCCCATCTTCTACTAGATTATGTTTTTTTCTTTTATTTACAGGGAGCTCTTGATATATAAGGTATATAAGGCTAAATTATCTCTCTGCTAGTGATGCGCGTTGCAAATGTGTCTTCCAGTTTGTCTTCTGTCTTTTGTCTTTAGTGTATTGACGTGCCCTGAGGACTATGAAACATTTGCATGGAGTTGAACCGATCAATCTTTTCTTTTATGGCTTCTGTTTTGTTTCATAGTTAGGAAGATATTTTTTATGCCAAGATTACTAAAAATGTATCCCATGGAGTCTTCTAGTGCTTTCATGATTTAATTTTTTATAATAAAAATTCAAATCCATATTTATCCTGGTGTAAGATACGAGGAGAGAATTCAATTTTGTTTTTTCCCCAGATGGTCGCCCAATTGTTCCAGCACCTCCTTTTCTGCACTGACTTGGAGGGCTGTTCTTTTCATATATTAAATTTTCACTTATGCTCGGGTTTATTTATGGACTTTTTATTCTGTCCCATTTATCTGCCTGTCTATTTTCCATCAGTACCACACCATTGCAACAGTTAATTATAAAATATCAGTATTTGGCTGGCATGACCCATTATAGCTTTTTCTTCAGAAATTTCCTGACTGCTTTGTTTTTATATTTCTATATAAATGATCTCTAGGATCAGCTTATCTAGTAGAAAAATCTTATTTTATTGGGATTTTTTTTTATGGGCTATTTATGGACTAAATTAGGCAGAAATGTCATTTATGATGTTTCCCAATTCAAGAATACGATATACTTTTTTATCTGCTCAGGATATTTTCTGTGTGTCCTATAGTAACATTTTAAAGGTTTTTTTTTTTTTATTTATTTTTTTACATATATAGAATTTACTTATTTCTCCTTAAGTTTTTTAAAGTAATTTTTCTATTTTCTGTTGTAACGTACTCTTTTCTTTAATATATCTTCTACCTGGCTGTGATTTGTACGTGTTGAAGGATATTGAATTAGCTATTTCCGTACATTAATTTTAAATTCAGTCACCCAACTGAATTTTCTTGTTTGTGAAACATGCACACTGATGGGTTTTTTAATCATTAGAAATTAATTTTCTCTCTTTCTTTTAGTATTTATTTGTGGGGTAAATTCTACTGTTATTCCAAATCAATTTCAGTTTTCTCTGGTGGTGACTTAATGTTGAGTATTCTTTTTTCGACAGCTGGCTTTCAAATACCTCCAAATTTAGGCCCTACTAACCTGTCTATAATTCCCCCACATTATAGTTAATTGCCCTAGTACAGTGTCTTGCACGTAGCCTATGTGTACATGCACATGCACATACATACCTGTATACGGTATGAACATGTCCTCACTGCCTCTGGTAGACAACAGTTTCTACTCCGGCTTTCTTCCTCCCTAAAGCCGCTGTTCCACTTTCATGTAGTTATTATTCCAGAAGACCTGGCATAGGTTTGGGCTGTTCTGGAGCTGTCATGGGGTTTAGGGCTCTTTTAAAAGTCAAGTTCCAAGTGTTTCTGGTAGCGTTGGGGCTTCCCTCAAAATGTCTGGGGAGCAAGCGTGGGCTGCATGTAGCTGATCTGCAGGGCATAGGGTGAGCTCCTGGGATGATGACCTAAGGCTGTGCTCATCCACCTTCACAATCTGTCCTTTTCAGTGATTTTAGACTGACCAAGGGAGGAGGCTTAGGCACTATTTAGCAATCAACAAAGAGAATTTAAATACACACACACACAGACACACACACACAGACACACACACACACACACACACTATTTTCTGTCCAGCTCATTAGGTGGAGGTGCGAGGTCTGTGCTGACCTCGACCACAAGGTGCAGAGGGTGCCTTTTCCCGGGTTGTCCAAGTGCATTTTGAGTGATGCAATCCAGAGCCAGGCCCAGGACTCTGTTAAGCGTCTGACCACCCGGACACTGGAGGGAGAGGCCAGGGAGGGTCCAGGGTAGTGGATGAGTGAAGCCCTTGGGAAAGTCCAGCCAGAAGACGGCAGGGGGATGGACGCAGACAGTCGGCTTAGCCCACCCTACGGCCCCCTTCTGGTGCACGGCCACCACGGCCATGCCAGCAACAGTGCAAGGGCAGGACAGGGAGTTCCAGCCGGTCGTGGTTTGCTCATAACCTCTGGGATCAGCCCGACTTGGAAGTGGGCTGCCTACAGTACAGAGAGGTGGCCTTAAGGGAGGCTCTTGTCCATGGAGGTCAAGTCCTAGAAAGGGATTCACCAGAGAGCCCTGAGGCGAGAGCAGCCAGCTACAGTCCCATGAGCTGTGGGGATCGATGTTCTGTCCCTAAGCAGGGAGCTGAGTGGCCACCGTGGAATCTCCAAGTCCCATCTAGGAATCAAGCACTGTGTGACAACTGTTAGGTTGAATCATATGATATTGCTAATATCCAACTGCTTTTACCTCCAAAATAGACAGTTTCATATGACTTCATCTGATAATAGTGTTAAAGTTCTCTACGTCTTACAAGATACTTCCGTGCAAACGGCTGTATTTAATCCTCATGTCAACCGTGGAAGATACGCGGGAGATGCGTCCGTCCTGCCTCTGCTGTGCCAGGGGAGGCGCGTCCAGGACATCCGGGCACCAGCCCCACCCGGGGCGGGGCAGCCTGATGTGCAGAGAAAGGAGGAGCAGAGCATCCGTCATGCAGTGAAAAAAGAAAAAAGTTTCATTTCGTAGGATAAACATTGACTAAATTTCTGGCATTTCTCTCCCTCTTGCAGTGGGTTGTCATGACTGGTTCTGAGGCACCCGAACCCTGGAGACCAACTCTCTAAACATTAGACAAAAGTGACTTTTTAGCATGAAGATAACAAACAATTGTGATACATTTATTACCCCAAAGAGAAAGAAAAAGAAACCGCTCCCCAAGGGCACACGGGTACAGCCCCCTCTGACAGATGCATTATTTATAGTTCAGCGGGAAACCCTTAAAAAAAAAAAAACCTTAACAGATAGGAGAAGCTTGTGATTTAAAGAGACTCTATAATAGATGAATCCATTGTGTGGCAAAAAAAAAAGATCAGTCCCCAGTCTTCGTGTTTCATAATTTTGGACTTTTCTTTTACCCCAGACACAGAGGGCTGAGTTAACCGCACGTCCTGGCTCAGGGCACATGAACCATCACTGTCCTGTACAAGACCCTACACTGGCTTCTGATTTTCATTTATTTGTTCCTTTTTATCGGTGTTTCCCACCCCCGTTTTCTTCCCTTCATAGGCAAACATTCCCCAGCTGGGTCTGCATCTGTATCCGTCCTTTGTTTGTAGACAAACACAGTTTAAAAACAATATATTTTATGCATAAGTTACACACAAATGCAGTGTATAAAACATACACTGTAGCTTCTCTGGGCATGGGCTGCCCGGTGGTTGACAGGGACCCAATGACCCTCAGGAAGGACATCCCGGGGGAGGTGGACGTGAGACACTGTGGCAGGGGACAGTGATGAGCCGCCTTTCGTCATCAGCCAGTCGGAGAGGATCAAGGGAAAGTCCTGAGTCCAGGTGCTCCTGGGAACGGTGAGAGCACGCAGGAGGGGTGAGGCCGAGAAGGAGCCAGGTATGTCCCTGAGTAAGGTGCCAGGGAAACGTCTCCAGGTGGGATGTCCTCTTACCCGGACGTGGACATTTTCTCCCCCACTGCATCTAAGGCCCTACTCAGCCTTTGCTTCTCTGCGCTCCATTTTCCACAAACCGCGCACGCCTGTGGCCTTCAGGGACAGGCCTGTTGGAGCCCGTGCGGAGGCCGGGTGTGGTCAGTGAACTGAGCGGGGCCCCGTGGAGAAGGGCTATGGGGGCATGACACATGCGGGGACGTCTCCCCACAGCCTGCGGCCCGCTCCCAGGTGCCAGAGCGTTGGAGATACTCCCTGGAGGACTCCGGGGGGCTTGCATCCCAGGCTGTGTTAGGGCTTCCCTGTGCCATCGTGAGCTTGCTCTGTGGCAGGGGCAGCTCCTGTCCTTGGGGAATGAGCTCTGGGCTCGCCTCTCTATCTCTCCTGTGAATTCTGGGAGCCACTCAGTGTCCCGTGAGGAGCTCCCCGTACCTGACCTGGCTGGCAAGATGCTGCGTGAGCAAGCTCTGTCTGACGCGGGGGGTGGGATGGTCACAAACACCCACACCAAGTGGTCGCTGGTCAATTTGTCCTCTTGCCAGGGAAGGGGAAGGTCCAAGTCCTGGGGGCCCAGCGCAGACAGGCTGGCAGGGAGGTGCTGGGGGCCGGGGGCCAGGCCCATTCTGGGAGCTGACTGGGGGGGTTCCTGCCTGGGGGTGTCCTTTCCAGCTTTGACTTCTTCCAGGGGTGGTTGTGTCATCCCTGCAAGTGTGGGGATATTTTGCTCTGCTTTTAGATAAAAAAATCCAAGAGAACATCACCACGTCTCAAGAGCCGGCCTCTGGCTGCACCGTGTCCTCCTCCAAGTACTGATTCCTGTGCAGGCTCACCTGCGGAAGGCGTCGTGGTCCTGACCTCGTGCTTTTTGACCTCCCGCACCTCCCAGTATTTGTGAGTCCTGGAAGAGGCCAGTGGAAACCCAGCCCCTTACTCCCCCCACCCGACTCTGTTCAAGCCCAGGAGGTCACACACCTGCAGGTGCTCTGTCCCTTGGAAGACGGACCCAGTGACGAGGGCTGTCCCTGGGTGCAGCCTGGGTTTGGGTCGGGAGACTCTGGGGTCTGGCCCAGAAGGGCAAGTGCACAGGTGCCCTGACCCCCAGGCCCCTTAGCCCACAGGGAGGACAGCGTGGGACCCAGGGCCTGCGGTGGCTCAGGTCTGAGGGGGGTTCTGTGGCCACCTTGCCCTACTGGAGCACTTTATGTTGTGAGGAAAAGCCTAACCCCCTCGGAGCCGCTTGAGGAAAAGGGGACTTCACGGCCTCACTTAACTGGCAAGGACAGAAGTGGAGCGGCCCTGGCGGTCTTGGCTCTGAAGCCTACACGGGCAGGTGGGACCGGCTTTCCCCTGCCCTCCCTCAGCCCTGGGGTGCCACCGGGAGACCCAGCTCCTCCCGAGGTCAGGCCTCTTCCCTGTATGGCAGAAGGACACATGCATCGCCTCCGTGTGACAGCGCACAGCAGAGGGGAGCTTTCCACTGTGCACAGAAAATACCAGGCGCGGGGCCAGTGGCCAGTGTCAAGTCTGGGGCAGGCACCGCCGGGGTCGGTCCCACCAGGAACACGGGGCGGGGGGTGCTGTGGGGGGAGGGTCGTGTGGGGTGGGGAGGGGCTGAACAGACGGAACAGTGAGCCTGCCCCAAAGTCACTAAAGGTCCTGTGTGACATCACCCCCAAAAGGTCTGATGCTGTTCATTCTGATTCCCCATGAACACGGCAGCCTAATAATGAGTAAAACCCTGGTCCCGTGGAGGGTCCCACATGCCCCCCTCCCCTCCCCCTCTCCACCCTCCCCTCCCCTCCCCCACCCCTCCCTCCCCTCCCCCTCCCCTCCCCTCCCTCTGTCTTTCTCCCTCCACTCCTGCCCCCGGCAGATTCACTTGATTTCCTGGCTCTCTGGCTGGATCCGAGGTGAACAGGCGCTTCCAGCCCCGACCTCGCCCGAGCGCTCAGTCGCCGGCCCACAGGCCCAGGCCCGCAGGTGGGAGACCTGCAAGTGCACAGCAGAGGTGGAGTCGCCGCCTCTGCTCGTTGTCGTCCCGCTGTTTGCGGGTAACTGTCTCTCTTTCCCCGGCAGGCTCTGTTTTACCTGCTGTGTCACATTTGAGGATTCCCTCTGCCCTCTCCAGCGTGACGTTTTAAACCTTCAAATCCGATGACTTGCTAACTGGATTCGTGGGCTGCCTCCTCGATTAGAGAAGCGCATCCTGCTTCATCCACAGAGCGAGGCCGTGGCTCTTTGTGGGCAGCGCTGGTCGTGTTTCTTCTGCTTCCTCTGGGGCCACACGTCGTTGCAGCAGATGCCAGTCCCGGCCGAGCTGGCGCTGCCTCTGCACTGAGCATGCAGGTTCTGGAAGGACACAGTTTAGGGCCGAGAAGGAGGAAAACCACATTTGTGGACAGCGGTTCCTACATATCTGAGGCTAACACTGTTTGGAAAGATTAAGCTGGGTCAGAGAGCTGGGTTTCGGGTAGCGCTGGTAATTTTACTAAGATGCCCTATTTGAAATGTTCCTGTAATCATGGACTGCTGTACGGGCACCTGCCAGCCGGGTGTTTACTGCAGGCAGTACTGACAGCCTGGTGCCTCGTGCATGGGACTGACACATGCATGGGGGTCACTTGGCACCTCACAGGCTAAGAGCCCCCTGCCCCCGCCCCAGCCTCCCCAACACCAGCATCCGGAGACGTCCTCCTGCACTAAGGTGGACATGGGGGCCTCTTTTCCCAGCTTCAGCCCAGACGAACCAGAACCACTGGGGGGCAGAGTCCGTGGCTGGAGACCCTCAGACGATGCCTATCATGGCAGCGAGAAATGCTTGTCAGTGCAGCAGGTGGTGGGCACGGGGGCACCTGCTGACTTCCTGCTCTTGTCTTCCAGGGTATGGCATTCTTGGTTGACAGGTCTCTTCTTCCAGAACTTCATCACCCGCGGCATCTGGCTCCGTGGTTTCCGATGAGAGGTCAGCTGTCAATTGTGGTGGGTGCTTCCCATGTGACGAGCCCTATTCTCTTGCTGCTTCTGAGATTTCCTCTGTCTGCCCAGATATTCTACTCACAATAGAGTCTAGGCAGACAGGAAGCATGAACCTCATGCAGCAGTGGTTATAAAAACATCCAAATCGATGGGTAAAATTACATATGCATTTATAATTTATATAGCAATTATGTACATTGTCTTTAACATTATATATAAGTTATAATTGTGTATGTATAACTTTGCATCCACTGCATTCAAGGAACTTCATTCATTTGCTATTGTAGGGGAGGAAAAATTTTACCTCTACCCACTCAGGGTTTTTTGACTGAGCCTGAGAATTAAACTGATGTGAGACAGAGGAGCAGGGAAAAGCCCACACACTTACACTTAATGTAAGTTTTTCATGACTTGGGAGCCCTCATAAAGAAACGAAGACCCAGAGAAGCAGCTGGAGTCAAACGCTCCCATGCCGAGTGGACAAAGAGTAGTAAGCTGCGAGCACGTGGCCAGGCAAGGGGGCTGGCTCGGCAGTCAGCGGTGGAGCCGTGGCTAGGACATAAGGACTGTCCACACGCTGTGTCTGCCAGATTTCCCTGCTTTGGTTCCTCCCCTCTGCTGATGGGACCGTCTGTCCATCTGTCCGTCTTCCTGCAGGTGCATGGGGGACGCTTCCCCGTGGGGGCTCCAGCTCCTGCTTCTGAGAAGGTCACGGCGCCCTTTGTGGCTGCTGTTGGCCTTGAGGTGTCTTTAACTCAAACACATCAACGTGCTAGAGCCGCATAGTTGGGGGCAGCGTGTTCTGAACACCTGCACGCTCCAGTCTAATCCTCAGAACAGCAGCAGGAGGTCGCTGTTCCCACTGTGCTGCCGTGAGCCCTGAGCACAGGCTCGGGGAGGTCACAGACTGTACCAGTCTCACACGGGTCTTCTCTCTCTGTCCCTCTGAGATCCAGAAACACAGCAAGAGCAGTAAGGGTGTGAGGACTGGAGCGTGAGGGAGACCTCCCCGGGGACATACCCGTAAACAGAACGAAGTCCTGCCCTGCTGGACATTTCCCTCTGGGGGGCAGGTGGATGCGCCATGGCAGATCAGGCCCTCAGTGGGCATGGGCTCCATGCTGGGCCCCTTGAGCTCAACCCTTCTGTCTCCCTCCATCTGTCCTCCCGCTCCCCTCTTTGACAAGCTTCTCTGCTTTCTCCAGGAGTCCAGACCCTGATCACTCTCACCCAGACTCCTGCAGTGACCTCTGGGTTCTCCTGGCCTCTGCCTTGGAGCCTCTCCCTGGTCCCCACTGCCACATCCTCCAGGTCCAGACTCCTCTGGCAGGTCTCCAAGACCCCGCTGGCTACACGGGTGCCCATCCTCTGCCCGGCACAGGTCCCAGCTTGAGTGTCCCCCACCTTCCCTTTGCTTGTGTTTAAAGCCCTGTCCTTCCTGCCTCCTGCCCATCTGCAGGCGGCTAGGACGGTGGCTTTTGGGTTAAAAGATCTGTGTTAGGTTTGTTTTGCCACTTGGCTGGCTGTGCGCGACCGTACTCACTTAACTTCAGACTCAGGAATGTCCTGCAGAACGAGCTGGCGCTGGCGGTTACATGGTGCTGCAGGAGTGCCATGCAAAGCCCTTCGAACAGGACGTGGTCATTGTCATCCTCTGTTCTGTAAGGCCCAGCCCCAGATGTGCCACCCTCACGAGGCTTCTTTGACTTCTCCAGCTACACAGCCTTCAAGTCCCACTGCACGGAGAGCCCACATTTGGTCCTGGGTTACTCTCCGCGTGGTGGGTATGTTAGACGTGTCTCTCACTAGATGGCACACTGTGAGGACAGACTGCAGCTTTCCTTATTTCTTTCATCCACCCACAGCACTTAAAATTCTTCTGGTCAGAGCTAAGGGGAACCTAGAGGATTTTCTTTATCCACAGCTGGTCCAGGTCCTTTGAACCCAGGCTCCCCAAAGCCTGGCAGCCCCCATGAAACTCAAGGCAGGGGCTTCCTTCCTGGAGGGTTGCTGTCTCCTGGGCAGATCCCCAGAGCCTGAGGCCACTGGAGGAGATGGGCATGGCCCCCGCTGCTCACCTGCAGGCACCTGGCCGCACCTGAGCCTACTAGGTGACAGGGGCTGTACAGTTGTGGTTTGAACAGACAGCCAGCCCCCTGCTTTGCACACCCTGTGGAATCTTCATGGACAACATATTGGAGCAGGAAAATAATTTGTCTGTTTTTTATGAAACAGGCATGTGTTCTGTTTAATGAAGGGAATTTGAGACACAAGCTGGGGAGATTACGTGAACTGACTTCTCAGCAGTGAAATCACAGCTCCCTTTTCACCAGTAAATTAAAGCCATGTAGCCAGGCACTGGCCCTATTTGGTTAGCGTCAGGGAGCCGTTCCACAGCGGACATGGGGCTGTCTCTGATGTTGGAGCACTGGGGAGGAAGCTCTGTGTAGGAACACCAGCTTGTATTAGAATATACCTGAAAAATTGTACCCACGTTGGTTTTGATAAATGGCCGATATTCTCATATTGCAGGTGCCACATTTCTGGCTGGTCAACGAGTACCCTTGAATGTTTCCTCTTTTTGTGTCCTAAGCAGCTATTTATCTGTAAGCTGTGAAAGAGGGGGTTTTCTATTTAATGCAATAAGCTATTTTAAAAGAATCTCTCTGTAAAGCGAAAAAGTCCTTTTGCAGTGAAGGAAACCCTCCCCCTAATCGGTCCCACTTGCAGGTGGGGTTCCCCTTGCTGTACACGATTTTGATGAACTAGAACGCATGCCCTGTCCATGTGGTTGCTGATGGGGCACTACCTGGGGGTACAGCTGTGGGGTGTGGCGGGAGGGAATCATGTAGTTTGAGGGTCTGGTGCATCCTGCTCCCATGTAGTGTACTCGGGAGTCCTGCAAGGCCGGGATCCTCATCCCCTTTTGCAGGTGAAGCACGTGAGTCTCAGAAGAGTCAGGTGCACGTCCGAGGCTGCACAGCAGGTCCGGGCCCTACCAGGACGTGGTCTGGGCCACTTTATCACCCAGCCTGGAAGGAGGCCCCGAGCATTCACTGCCCTCTGCCTAGCACCCAGAAAAATATGCTAAACATGGAAGGGTCATTTGGGCTCTGGATTCCAGGCCACCCTCGCTCCTAGCTCTTTGCAGCCACCCTCAGAGGCAAGTCCTCTTATCCCTCAAGAGTGGAGTTGCGCTGTCTCTGGATGAGCTCCCAGGGCACTCTGCTGTGGCCTGCAGGGTGCTACTAGGTGTTTCTCTCCTAGCCCTCCTTCCTAGTATGGCGTGTGCTCACACATGTGTGTGCTAGTGTGTGCACATGTGAATGTGTGGAGCCAGGAATTAAGTTCCTATCCAAGCATGTTTTATTAGAGGTAATTTATTTGGCTCAAACTATTGCATAAAGTGGATGTGCTACAATTTTTAACAGCAAAAGTAATCACAGCTGGCCCAGACCTTCCTGAAGTGTGCTCTGTGCAGTGTCAGTACCTCAAGACACTAATGAGGCGTTCTTTGAAAAACATGTTATGTGACCCAAGCATTTGGGAAACAATGAGTCAAACAAAGTTAAACGCATTGTTTAAACTGCAGTGAACCGTTCAAGATTCAAATATGCTAAAGGGGAGGCCTCCTGCTGTGCTGGTGGGACTGTCAATTAGCACAGCCACTATGGAAAATGGCGTGGAGGCTCCTCAAGCAACTAGATGGAACGGCCAGACGATCCAGCAATCCCACTGCCGGGTGTGCACCCAAAGGAGTGGAAGTCATCACGTGGAAGGGACACCTGTACTCCCGTGTTCATCGCAGCTCTGTTCACAATAGCCAAGACATGGAACCAACCTAAGTGTCCATCGATGGATGGCTGGATAAAGAAAATGTCGTATACCGACACAAGGGAATACTACTCTGCCATAAAAAAAGAATGAAATTCTGCCATTTGCAGTAACATAGATGAACTTGGAGAAGATTATATTAGGTGAAATTAGACAGGCACAAAAAGAGAAATACCCCATGTCCTCATTCATAAGTGGGAGGCAAGGAAAATAAATAAAAAAGAAAGATACAACAGTCACAATTCATTGAACTTTCAAAAGGAGAGAACGGACTGAGGTTACAAGGTGGGAAACGGGGAGGGAGAGGGGGGTTTAAGAGAAATGATCAAGGGCCACAAAAAATGATCACACTGTGTAACATTGAATATACTAGTTATCCTGATTTCAGCATCTCATATTGCTCACAGATATTGGTATTCAACACGGTACCCCACAGATATGTACAATCGATTATGCTTCAAGAAAAAATAAATAAAATAAAAAGGATTCATTTATGCTAGTATATGTTTGTATTAGCTATTTATGGCTATGTAAGGAGTTATCCTAAAACTCAGCAGTTGGAAACGGCAATGCACATTGATGCCACCATGCACAGTTCCTGGGGGTCGGGAAGGTGTGAGCAGCTTGTCTGGGGGGCTCTGGCTCCAGGTCTCTCATGAGGTTGCGTCAAGCTGGCAGCAGGGCTGCGTCCCCTGAATGCTGGATGGGGGCTGGAGGAGCCACTTCTGAGGTGCCTTGTGTGGCTGGCAAGCGGGTTGCTGGTGGGAGCCCTTGTCTCTCCTCTACGTCCCCTCTCCACGGGGCTGCTCCAGGGTCCTCGCGGCATGAGGGGTGGCTTCTCACAGAGAACGATGCAGAAGCTGTGGTGCCTGCAGCAGCGAGACTCGGGAATGACATATCATCACCAGAGGCAAGATCTCTGGGGGCCACCTGCAGGCTCCTTTGCCACCTGGACATTTGTGCAGCCGCACGTGGAGGTGACGGTGTGTTGTCTCCCCAATCTTGCTGCAGCTCAGATAGTTGCAGATCCCCTCGCTTCTCAAGGAATGCACAGTCCTGCCGAGAGCTGGCCCCTGGTGGCTCACTTCCATCCCTGGCCTGGGTGAGCTGCTGCCCACTGCCCACCACCCTGCCTGGTGCCAGGAGATGCCTCCCTGTTATGGTGTGTGCGTGTGTGTGCACTCATGTGTACGTGTGTGTGTGTGTGTGTGTGTGCAGTCGTGTGTACATGTGTGTGTGTGTGCTCGTGTGTACACATGTGCATGCACGGGAATATGTGGAGCCAAGGGCATGGCATGAGGCTGGTGGGACGGGAGCCCATGCAAGTCAGGGGAGGGCCGGGAGCCCCTGGGCATGGGCACTTAGCCGCCCCTTGAGGGGCTCGCCCAGGCTGCAGATTGAGCCAGCACCCACGCTGGGACCACTCTCACCTGGTGGTCCCCGAGCCCCTGAATTCCAGCTTCTCTCCACTTCGTGGTCCCATCTTTACCTCCCACCAAGGCACACCCAGCTCCACTGTTTCTCCTTCATGTAAAAGCCACTTTCCTGGCTCTGCTTTCACAAAAGCTGCAGTGGTCAAATTGGAGAGGAGTTTTAGAGCTGGATTCTGAGTCACTAGGTTGTCCCTGCAGACACAGAGCTTCCTGGGGGAGACCGTGTTCCCTCCCCGCCCAACCCAGAGTGGACCACGCCCTGGAGGCAGGAAGAGAAGACATGGAACGACCTGCGTTTCTATGTCAGGTTAGAAGGAACGTTCGTCTTCCTGTGAGGACTTTGCTTCAATCCCAGGCCCATCTCCATGTGCAGAGGTGGAGCCTTCCTGCAGCCAAGTTCCCCTGAGCGCTCCTGCCCTCGTCCCGAGAGACCAAGGCTCTCCTGCTTTGCTTTTGTGGAAACCCCCCACCCCTAGGCCTCCCGCACCCGCTCACACCCTCTTAGCAAATGTCCTTGCTGTGACCCTGGCTGGGCCCCTTCACCTGCCTCCCTGTCCTGGAGGAAGTGTGAGGTCACTGCATGAGCATGCGAAGGCTCCGGCCCTACCTGTCTGGCCCTACCTGGGGGGATGCAGGTGGAGGACATTCCTGACAGCCAGGCAGTCTGGACACATGCTTGCTGTTCTCTGTTTTCCATGAACTTGCATGTGGATATGGGGAGGCCAGAAAGTGCTCAGTACCTCAAGTTACCCAGTCCTAGAGTGGGGAAGGAGATACAAGGACATCGGCCGCAGCTGGTCCTGAGCAGCTGCACACGGTCCCGCCGGGCAGGGCACGCTCTCTCCTCTGATCCACTTTTCTACCCACCTCACTTACAGCGGCGTCCTGGGCCAAGCCTGCTTAGGTCTGGAAGTCTTTCCCCGTGAGTCATGTCCTTCCTTCTCTGAGGAGCAGATGTTCCCCTTGGGATCTGGCGAGAAGGAAAAGGAAAAGTGTTCCGAGACGGGGCAGTTCTGGAGATCAGCAGCTCCTCCCCTGCTCTGGGAATCCCCAGACGTAAGGGACACACTTCTGTTTTCCCCGCACAACTGGTGATTAAGCACCAGGGTTGTTATGACAGAGGACAAAGTCTGTTTTCTCGCTGTGCCAGCAAGAGTAAAGACCGGCCTTGTCAACACTGCGTTTATCTTTCGTCCCAGCTGGAGGGGGCCCCTCCCTGCTCCAGCAAATCCTCCGATACGTTTTCCTAAGACGCTGCGCAGTCGCCCTCCCTGATCTGTCTTGTGCGGCTACTTAGCACATTTTTCCTTGGTGAGGGTCGACAAGCTGCAGCACGGACACAGGACGCACGGCGGCCACCGTGGGGCGCCTCTCACGGCAGCTCCCACAAAGCCGGTGACAATGGGTGTGGACCGTCGCTTAGCAGCCCGTGAGAGGAGGAGGCCGTCACTGCCCGTCTGTGGCAGATGGATCCGGGGTTAGGAGCAGACATGTGACTTTTGGCTGATAGTGGTCTTTTCTAGAGTCGCTGGGATGGGCTTGCTCCCAGGTTTGTGGGGCTGCGGGGCAGGGTGACTACCTGCGTTACCCAGTCACCTGGGCCAGGGGTGCAGGTGTCCTCAACCCAAGATGAGGGGAGGTAAGTGTCTTAAACCCTCTCTGCTCCTTGAGCATCCTTGGGTATCCACGGTGCAGTTGCAGAGTGACCTGCAGGAACTTGACGCCTGTTTCTTTGTGGGGACCAGATGCCCCCCACCTGGGGACGTGCCCCTCTTGTCCTTACTGCTGTCAGCATCCATCACACTTTGTCATCGTCTGTCTCCCTGACAATATCCTAATTAGCGTTAGTGCAAGAAATGTGTTTTAAACAGAACCCAGCTCCTAGCGGGCACCCAAAGAGTGTCTTCTGAGAGAATGTGTGGAGGAACCACGGTCCTGCAGCAGGTAGGTGGCGGCAAGTGTCACCGTCCCCGTGAATGCAGAAGGGCCCAGCAGGAGCCTCTCTCAAATGTTGGAAGGACCCAGGCCCCTGTGTCAGGTCCAGACCACTGGTGGGGGGCCAGTGAGAGGCGGGGAGGCTGGAGATGGGGAGGAGAGAGACGAACAGGGTGCTGGGGACGTCTTCTGTGCATCAGGAGAACCTCGATCACATGTGCAGGGAGCATTCCTTGCTTTCCCCGGGATTCCAGCTGGAATAAGATGCAGGGTGTTTAGGAAGTGAATGAATACTGTCATAAAGTCATATCAGAGCTTCACCCAGGAGAAGAAGTGACATCCTCCTGGCTGCCCACCTCACTTCTGTTGGAAGACCAGGAGCAGGAGGGTGGCCGGTGGGCATCGAAGGCTGCTGAGGGGACAGCAGGCCTCCTGGTGCACTCCGGGCTGCTGGCCTAACCCCCAGGTTCCCTTCATCTACACTAGACTATACCTGCAGAGAAGAGCAACTGACGGGAAAAGCAGCTCCTGTTAGGCATTTGGTAGACAAACGAAGCGTGATTTCCAGGGTCTCGGCTGACTCAACTTGGCCTCTAACACCAGCGCCCATTGTGCACCGTTTTCAGTAGAGGAACTCGGTTAAGCGAGATCTGATCTTGTACCCTGACATATGCAACGGCGTATGTGGATGGCTCTGGCTGAGTGGGAGTGGGATCCAGAGACTCGGTCCCCTTCCCCACCCCCACCCCTCCAGCAGGGCAGGCGCTGGCAGGTGAGCTCAGCTGGAGACCCGTTCCTGCCCTTCTGCAGTGGCCCAGGGTTCCTGGACCTCATGGGAGGTGCCGCACAGCCCCCACGGCCAAAGGACGTCTCCCCCGTCCTCTGTTCCAGACGCACCTACTGGGAAGGGGAACTGTGGACTCGTACGCCTAGGAGGGCACTGAGTCTCCAGTCCAGCTCCCGGCTTTAGGGCAGAGGGGACTCGAGCCCGGATGAGCTTGTCCTGGGTGATACAGGAGATCACTGCAGAACCTGGACCAGAACCAGGTCTCCTGGTGTCAAGTCCAAACTCCCGGTTTGTTCTCTTGCACTCCACGTTGCTCGCTTACATTTTAGAAAGATTAAAAAACGAACAGTTACACAAAGAAAGCCTTTCTCGTTACACACCAGTCAGCGGTCCGCATGGTTCTCCCGACCCGACCCTTCATCATGTTGTCTGGGTCACGGTCTGATCCTCCTGTGTGTCCTGGGGACTTTGCATGGAGTGTGAAAATGGTAAACACACAACCCTGGCAGGGCAGCATCTTGTCCGGGGTGGTGCTTCTTAGCACTGGCTTTTAGAGATGGGGTGGCGGTTCTGATGCTGAGGGACAGAAAGGAAACCGTTGTGGAGTCAGGACCTCCCGATGGCTGTTGTGGCCTCCAGGGAGCCCTTGGGAGAGGGTGGCTTTCCCTGCCTGTGAATTCTTTTTGTACCAGGGCTGTGTGTCAGCCACATACTTTTCTCCAGCTGTAGGTATGTCATGGGATGTGCAGAAATGCACACTCAGAGCACGAGAGCGCGTCCTTTCTGGGCCCGTCATCCTCCGCACCACGTGGGTCGACCAGCAGCCAGCTCGTCAGCCCCCGTCAGTGACGGAGTGCGCTTCCGTGGGAAGGTTCTGTGCTTTGATGGCTGAACTTTGAGCTACGACATGGAGAACTGAACAGTCTCTGCAGCTGGTCTGTCCCTGCTGACACAGGGAGGTGCTGGGTCTGCTCTGGGCTGGTTTGGACAGGGTGACAGGGTGACATGCCTGGACAGACCAGCGCCCGCCACTGGCTGAGGGCAGGGGTGGGATGGGGCGAGTGATGAGCTTGCAGCACAGTCTTGTATGTGCAGGGGCTGCAGTCAAGGTGCTCTGTTGTTCTCTGTACCGAAGTTTGACTCAGATGTTTGACAGCCTCCTGACGTTTCATGCCACAGTACAAATTCAATTCTGCTCACCTGAGAACACTTTGCAGAGTCATGAGTGAAAAGACACTCCTTCACGTGTGCTGGGAAGTGAGGCAACCGTCTCCTGTGTGTGCGGAGGCCGGGTCCTCGAGCCTCCTGAGAGCTGAGCCCTCGAGCAGTTCCTGGCACACGAGCCCGGTGTGACCAGGCAGTACTCAGGCACGGCCTCCCCACCGTTCTCTGGAGCTTGCCTGATCCTGCAGAGCAGAGGGCGTCCTTGGCGTGGACTCTGTCCGTCTAAACAGTTGCCTTCCCAGTGTCACCTTCAGATTCCTTCCCGGCTTCCTAGGGAGGACGGACGGGAAAGGGCCTGGGTCTCCACCCAGCGAGGAGGAGAAGAGGCAGGAGGCGGGGTGGGCAGGGGGAGCACGTGGTGGGGGAGAAGGGCAGGTGAGAGTGGGAGTGATACGTGTGCATGAATGTGTGCATGCGTGTGCCCACACGTGTTCATATGTGCGTGTGTGCATGTGTGTGTGTGTGCACATGTGTGTGAGCGTGCGTGTATGTGCATGCACACATGTGACAGAGAGAGTGGCCGAGCAGAGAGTGCCACACCTTCTCAAACCCCTCACCTGTCATTTCTTGTAGAAAGAGGATGCCCATCTGGACGGTGACGGTCCAGCTTGTGTCCACTGTGGTGGGCGCTCTGGCGTTGGGGACGGTCCTGAAGCCACCATTGCACAGCGGAGCAGCTCCTACTCGAAGGCAGAGTTCACCTTGGGTGCCCGCGAGCTCCTTTTCACCCGTCGTGTTATGGCCCAGGTGGAGTCCCCCGAGACCTCTCGTCTTCACCCTAGCGGTGTGGTCTGGTGGCACACGGCCGCGTGGAATGCCCCAGACTAGGGGCGATTACCGTCTGGATGCACCACGCCTGTTTGTGTGAACGAGGGCTCTGGGGGAGGAGGACCCCGAGGACGTTCCAGCTGCCCCACAGGTTCTGCTCAGCACACGGGTCCTGAGGGTCCGCCTGCGGGATGCCCGCCGGTTCTGGAGCTTTCAGACAGGTGAGGGCAGACAGCACCATTTACGGGGACGTGTATTGCAGGATAGGACCGACTGCCCGTTTAAAGACACCTCCCAATGCTCCTGCTCGTATCCTTAGACCTTGCTCTAGATGTGTGGGGGTGAGGACGGGGGCGCTGCTGACCGTAAGCACAAATGCCTCGTCCCTCCCCGCTGTGGATGAAAGTGGCAAATTGATGCTGTGAGCCGAGCCCTGGACAAGGGCTCGGGGACCTAGGCCTTTCACCTCTCCAGGAGCCTCAGAAGGAAGCTGTGCAGGAGTGGTCCCGAGCCTGCCCTGCCTGGACGAGTTCACTTGTGGAACCAACGTCCAGCGTGCTGGGGACCCACTGAGGGAGTGCGCGGGGCACCGGGTGATGGGCGGCTGGGGTGCCCACCTGGCCCTTTGTTATTAGTCTCTCAGATGCAGAGGACTGCTGAGGGTCGTCTGGGCCAGTGGCCCCCAACTTAGTAACGCACTGGAGCCACACGTGGAGCTTTAAAGGTGGGTTCCTGAGACTCATCCCAAACCTGATGAGCAGCAGCCCCAGGCAGGGAGCCTTGTCCCGTGTAATGCTCTGTGTGACGCTCTGTGTGACACTCTGTGATACTATGTGATACTATGTGATCCTCTGTGTGATACTGTGTGTCACTCTGATCTGCATGATGCTCCGTGTGACACTCCGTGTGACACTCTGTGTGATGCTCTGTGTGACACTCTGTGTGGTGCTCTCTGTGACATTTTGTGTGACGCTCTGTGAGATCCTCTATGGTGCTTTGAGATACTCTGTGTGATACTGTGTGACACTGATCTGCATGACGCTCTGTGTGATGATCTGTGTGACACTGTGTGATGATCTGTGTGACACCTTGTGATGCTCTGTGTGATGCTCTGTGTGACGCTGTGTGTGATGCTCAGTGTGACGCTGTGTGACATACTGTACAATGTGTAAGGTACTCATTGTACTGAATGTCATACAGAAGCATACAGCGTGGAGTTGCACACAGTGAAGGGAACCATGACTGTCCTTTGCTGCCGCCCCGTGGAGAGCCTGTGGTGTGAGATGCCATCGGGCGGGCAGGGGCCCTGCTTGTCTTGCATCTGTCCTCAGAAGAAACTGAGCTGCTGGAGGAGATCTGTGAGTCTGGACACAGAGGGGTGACTCCATGCTCCCGGAGGGGACTTTGCTCTGATGTGTGCCTGAGGAATGCCCAGGATGCCCAGTTCTGTCAGCAGAGCCCCGAAACGCTCAGGGCCACCTGCCCCTCTCCTTGGAGTCCTGCTAACGTGGCAATGGCTGGTTACCTGGGACGACCGAAGACGCAGCTGATTAAGCGCGTGGAGCGCTGCACTCAGATGAGCAGCTGGGGGTGGGCTGACAACTGGGTTTGTGTTTTGATGAGACAGAGCCCAGGAGCCACAGCCCACTGGATGACAAGGGGCTTCCAGAGTGGAAATGGCCTATTTGAAAGTTTGAGGCAGGACAACCTGGCACAGGCGAAGGGCAGATTTCCCTGCAGTCTGTGGCCGCTGAGACAATGCCTGTGATGAGGGACAGAGAGCAGGGGCAGAGTCTGCAGGCCCTGCACAGGCTCATGGGACTCTGTGTGGTCCTGCTCGGTGAGACACAAATAAATCCAGACGGGCACGAGCTCTACCCTGGGAGCTTTAAATCCTGATGAAGCTTAAGTCAAGAATCACAGGCCAACAAACCCCATGTGAACATCGGTAGGGTCCCCAATATTGCGAGCAGGCCTTCACCGGCTCGGAAGTCAACCCCAGGGGTAAGACGCGACAAGCACACCCTTGGGCCGGGGTCCGCACAAGGGTCCTCTTCTTTGGGCTCTCTAAGACAGAAGACATCATCGTCATTTCACAGATGAGGAGACCGAAGGCCAGGACGGCTGAACAACCTCTCAGCGTCCACCCCAACAACAGGCAGAGCCAGGATTCAAGTCGCCTCTGCCTGAATCTGTGCCCATGGGCAGGGAAGGTGGGTGGGAAGGGCCTTGGCCGGGTCCGCTCCCGAGGCCCCTCAAGTTCCTAACCCTCCACGGCCCTGAGCAGCTCTGAGTCACGCCAGGATGGCCCATGGAGGCTCCCTTCCGAGCCTGGGTTGGCCTGACCCGCCTGCCACCCCCAGAATCCACATGCTGGAGTCCTGACCCCCAGGACCTCAGAGCGTGATTGTATTGGGAGAGGGGACCTTTAAAGAGGAGATTAAGTTAAACCACAGTCTTCAGGGTGGGCCCTGACCCAGTCTGCCTGGAGTCCTATGAGAAGAGGAGATGAGGACACAGACACACACAGAGGGACGACCCCGTGAGGACACAGGGAGAAGACGCCGTCTGCAGGCCGAGGAGAGAGGCCTCAGGAGGAACCCGCCCTGCCACGCCTGCATCTCGGGCTTCCGGCCTCCAGGACGGTGAGAGAGTAAGGTTGTCACTAAGCTGCCCAGCCTGTGGTGCTTTGTGGCCACAGCCGCTGACACGCCAGGCTTCACTGTGAGGCAGGCAGAGGCCCCGAGCAGCACTGCCCGAGGTTTCTGTACCCTCTGCCACCAACTCCAACACCACACCTCTGGGGTTCCCAGGGGGAGCCAGTGACGACGGGGTGGCCTCGGATGTCAGTGCCACAGGAATCCAGAGGCATGAAAAGCCGCTTTGAACCAGAACCGCCAGAGGAGGCTTCAGAGGTAGCTGGAGGAGCAGGAGGACCGGGACGCAGAGGGGAGGGACAGGGAGCCATCCAGGCAGGCGGCAGCTCCAGCCAGGGCTGAGCCTGGGCTGTGAGATGAAGGGGCCCAGCCAAAGCCCCCGGCGCTGGTGCGGGGTGGGCACGAGGAAGGCCGTGCTCAGGAAGCGGAGCCCGCACAGGGCAGGGGCTGTCTGAGGTCGGGACCCCCAGAGGAAGCCCCTGAGAGCAGAACTCCCGAGCGTGTGATTCAAGAAGGCAGAGCTCCCACGGGGCACCCGCAGGGCCCACAAGAAGCCAGAAGAGCCAGGCAGGAAGGGAAGCCAGTCTGCTGTCCCACTAGGGTCCAGCTTCTGTGGTCTGCTGGCAACTCTGGGGCACGAATGCCACCTCCAGGGCTGTCCACTCGAGGAGAGGCGGCGATCACGTGCACGTGCATCTCACGCAGACACACTCCTTCCCGCGCAGCTCCTTCGAGATGGTGGTTTGTCACAATTCCTAAGGAAATACTTAGAAGAGGGAAATTAGTGGACAAGCGATCGCCCCCCTGCTGAAATCGACCCCGAGGCCATAACTGGTGTGTAGCTCGCCGTCCCGGCTGCCTGTGCCAGGTCTTCAACTCTGTGCTCCCTGCCTGCCTGGGGCGTGACGGGTCTTCACCCCGGGGCCCTGCTCCCCGCTGCCCATCAGGCTGTGGTGCTGCACCTGCCCTTTCATGGTCAGAACTAGGTACGGGAGCACCGAGAGACCTCCCAGGGGTCCTCTGAGACCCAGACGTGGCTCACTGCCCGTGGTGCATGCAGCAGCTCTCCCTTCCTGTCGCGCCCAGAGTCCACAATTTCCAGTTGAGGAAGCTCTTTTCTTTGCCTGCTGGATCGCCAAATGACCAGGTGGAGGTTGTGTCTTCGAGTTTAGGGGACTTCTACTGTGTCCCTGGTGGAAACACCCCTGCTCCGGGAACCGTGACCTCCAGAATCTCAGAACCCAAGTTCTGAGCCATGTTTCTGGGCCAGAAACATGATTCCCCAAGGGCACCCCTGGGGGTGGTGGCGAGTGGGGCCACTTCTGCTTCACCCCTCGTTCTGGGGCTCAGGCACTTTGTCTACTGGCAACAGCATCAGACAAGGGCCACCAGCTGAACGTTCGCTCTGCGTGCAGGAGAACAACACCAGTCTCACCATGTACCATCCCGTGTCTGTGCCTCAGTGGCTCCTTCAAGGGGCTGCTGCAAGGCTCCACCAGGCTGGCAGCAGCTGCAGAGGCACAGGTGTCAGGACCAGCGGGTGCTGTGGTTTCACGCCCCTTGCTGCACCTCCCCTGCCATAGACTGGGTTTCTCGGTCTAAGGTGACGTGTACGGAACCACAGGTTGGTAGATCACACACCCTATGGGGCTTGGGTAGTGGTGCTCCAGGGGCTGTGCGGCTGCCCTTTCCTGGGGAGGTGTCCTATGCCACCATTTGCCACCGTGGGTCAGGTTGGTCTCCTCAGGGTTGACACCATCTTGAGGGCTCACCAGTGGGCCCTGATGTTGGCAGGCTGGATCCTCCACGGTGGCATAATTAGATCAGCTTTCTCGAGATGGAGGGGCCCACGGCGTCGGGTCCGTGCATGGCCTCCGTCCTGGCGACTTACATATAGGCCCGTTATACAAGCACTGGGGTGGCTGGGGACCAAGCTCGACCAGCCCCGTGGGCTGTCTGTCTGTCCATGTGGTTGCCCAGCGCCCTTATACAATGGACGCTCCTCAGTGCACACTCACACAAAACACAAAGGTCCTCGCACCTCATGCCCACTCCCAGCAGTCCCTTCCCCAGACCTCCAAGGCCAATCTTCCAGGTCCCCGACCAACTGGCCAAACCCCTCACTCTTCCCCGAAGTCCATGTTCATCCACATGTTCGTCCTTCCACGTGCGTGGCCAGCCCAGAGCTCTGGGCGCTGGAGCATCTCCCCTCACATGGTCTCTCGGCACCGCCCCTCAGTGGACTGCGGTAAAGTAGCACCTACCTTTGGCTCCCATGGACATGCAAGGTCAGTCTGATTTTGAAGCAAGTCTACCTTGTCCCCTCTGCTGGTCAGAGAGCATGCTTCTCAGGCATAGCTGTGAGCTGGGTGGGGCACTGGTGCACGTGGGCTGGTGACTCGGGAGCCATCTCTCCTGTCTCTGCACCGCCCGGCCCATCTCTGGCTGCACCACTCCCATGGGTGACGGGCTACTGGTTCCACCCTACCTTGTGGCATGGTGGTCTCACACTGCCCAGCATGTGATATGGGCAACTATATTCCCACGGTCTTATATGAGGTCCCACGGTCAGATGCCCTCTCTCCACCCAGGCCCCACAGCATGCCAGGAACAGTCTTGTGAATGCTGCGTAACTCTGAACACATGGGTCCATTCCTTAAGGCTGCTGTCCCTGCGCCTGACCTTTGATACCCTTGAGCATTTCTGTGGCAGAGCAGGACTGTTCACTGAGGCCGAGGCCGGGGTCTGGTTTTCAACAAAAGGCAGGCAGGAGCCTTGTTCCAGGACCCTGGCGGGGCTGGGGGGGTCTGTGCTGTGACTCTCCCATCAGGAATTTCCTGAGACTCCACATGGCGTTAATCTCCATCACAGATATCTGCAGTTCCAGAGTCTTCCAGCTTCTGGTGGGTTGTACGGCCCAAGCAGCCTGGACCTGCTGCAGGGGCAGGGCTCTCTTTGGCTCAGGGACCCACTCGACTGGTTGCCTTCTGTGTCACCTGACACCCGGGTCAGAGGGGTATTCCAGGTGCCATGTGTGCTGCCTCTGACACCCGAAGAGCCCCCGGGCACTGTGCTCCTTTCCCAGCGGTGGGACGTGTGAGTCACCTTACCTCGTCTTTAACCTGGAGCAGCATTTCCTGGAGAGAGAGATGAGTGTGGGGGAGATACTACTGGACGGTGGTCTTCACCAGTCCCTGCTCTACCTGGAGGATTACGATGGCGTTTCGGGTCCCTCGGTATCTGTGTCAGCTCAGACCCATGTCTAATAGTCCTGGAAGTGTCAGGCTAGTCTCTTCTCCCAGGGCTTAGTTACTTGGGCAAATGGCCCCAGGTCACTTTGGGAAAACACGAGGGAATGTTTATATATGTTACTTGTGATGCTGTTGCTGAGTCTGTCCTCAAGGGGATCCAGAAAGCTTTCAAGTCAGCAGCTGCAGGTGTGATAAGGATTTAGATCTGGAAGTTGAATGGAAGAGCAACTCTTGGTCTTTCCTATACAATCCGAGAAGCCCCCTAGTTGACCCTCCACCCACCTGCCACTGAGAACTCCATGATCTCACGGCCACCATGTCACACCTCTGCAAGTGAAGTCTCCTTGATTGCCATTCTGGTCTTGCTGCCATTTAAGGCAATTACCTCCAATTTTCCTTTGAAATTTAGGTGATCTTGGCCTCTGCAATTTTTTGATCCCGCTGCTATCCTTACGGATATTAGGGAGCCCAGTTCTTTGACACCATCTCTCACTGTCAACTCTGCCCCCCAAAGTATGTCCATCTCCAGTCTTTTCAAAGACGTCAGTGTGGCCATCCCCGGGGTATTCCTGGTGATTGTGGTGGAGGGTGTGTCCTCCAGGCTGTCCCGGGGACATAGACGCTCGTCCCTTTCCTGTGAGTCGTCTCTAACCTCCCTGCTCTCTGAGACGACTGTCCTCCCCTCGATGCTGTGATAAGGAAGTTGGTGCCTTCTCATTTAATGCAGGTTTTCTTTGTCAGATCTTCAAGGTGGCGTCTCAACAGAGTCCTAGGACTGGCTCCACGTGTCCTTGTCACAACACGGGACCCCGAGTCCCACGGGAGGACTCCCATGTCAGTAAATTCCCCCCATCCAGACTGCTGATCTCCCCGCCCCAATGCCAAAACCCTCAAGATCTATTTTTGCACATTCCCCCAGTTCTTGGTGGTATTTGCTAGCCAGGACTGCAATCCCCTCGGCATGTGAACTGCATTCTGGAGCAATGGGTATATGTTTCCATCCGAGTGGTGCTGAGACCTTAGTCGGGTTTTGTCGTGAAATCAGTGAGGGAGGTAGGAGGGAATCCTGTGGAGGGCCAGCACTGTCGTGCAAGCCACCTGCCCAGGCAGGGTCTCTCGTGGATCCGTCTCTAGGAGAAGGGGTGCACTTTAGATTAGGTTACATCGTAGTCCACATGGGCTCAGGACAATCCGGGGGCTCAAAACCCTCAGGTGCGGCCACTCAGATACTCTTTCACTAGTCTCAGGATCCTGCTCTTTCTTTTACTCATCAGCGTCCTGACTTTGACGTAGAAAACCTATCAACTATTCCAGGTGCCCCGCTCGCTGCCTCTAAGACCCAAAGAGTCTCCCTGGGCAGGGGCTCCCCGGAGAGGTTGGAGGTCGGGCTCGGCTGCCTTCAGCGGAGTCCGGGTCCTTATTGCAGGAGCACACGTCCTTCTGGGCTCTGTCCCGAGGTCGAGCGGAGCAGGCAGAGAATCTTTCCAGAGACAGCCCGTGGCTCAGCCTTCCCGGACCCGGCTCCCTGGTTCCATGTCCCTCTGCCGTCTCTCCGTGAGAGCAAAGCCGCCAGGGCTTGGGGTCCAGAAGAGCCAACTTGAAGCCAATTCTGCAGGTCTCACCATGAACTGGGTGGGCTTGTGGAGAGGGTGAAATGGAACGCGTGTGAATGCCCTTTGCGGAGCATTGACTGTTGCAGAAGTTAGATTGCAAATACCCTCACTACACTGTCTTCTAGTGATTTCCTCAGTGTTCCTCGTCTCTGGTATCTTTTAAGTGTGTGTGGAAGCCACTGTCCCTGCCCGGAGGGCCAGTGTCCCCAGCCCTCCCCAGGCACACTGTGAGTCACACCCCTGGTCTCCTTGACAAGTCACGGTGACAGTCTTGGTGGCCCCTGGGGCAGCTCCAACCCTTTCCTTGCTGCATGAATCAAGGCCCATGCCAGCAGTGAGGGGATGCTGGGTCCCTCTGTCCCTCCTGCCTGGCCCGTAGAGGTCACAGCTACCAAACCAGCCCCAGCCTGCTGCTGGGTTTTGCAAACGAGTTTTATCGCCACACAGCTGTGCTGTGCGCATACCTATCCTTGGTGGTGCTTTGAGGCACAGTGGCAGGCGTCAGTATCCGTGACAGAGACTGTGTCCCGCAAAGCCTCCAATACTTAACTCCTGGCCCTTTGCAGGAAAAGTTTGCCGATGCCTGATTTAAATCCTCAGCTAGTTGAATTTTTTGTTACTATCAGCCGAATGCATCTTAACTGGTCCAGGAACTCCCAAGAGCTCAGCTTGAGAGGTCAAAGTATTGTCTCCAGTAGCACATGGCGGGACAGGGCCACGGGCTGAGGTTTGGAGGCTCCCCACGTGGCTGAGCCCCATCTTCAGCCTGCTCCTTTGTCCCAGGCCCCCGTGTGGCTGCAGGGTGGGCGCCAAGCCTCAGGGTCGTTTATTCCACAAGAACGTCCAGTGAGAGAAGGTGTCGATTCCATGCCGTGCATTTCTTTTTAAAATTTAGGGCAAAGAGACATTCCAGAGGAGTCTCTCAGGAGGCCTCCCATCTTCCTATCACACGTGCAGCCCTTAACCAGTCCCGGGCACACACTGGTCACTGGCTCAGGGCGAGGGTCCTCCCCAGCTGCCTGGAGTTAACTCAGATGGACCCAGCTCTAAATGCTTTTGACATGAAGGAGTTGCCCGTGTGGGCAGCGCTGTCCCTTCCGTCCTCATCTCGTCTTTATTTTCATTATTTATTCGTACCCGAGTTAGTGTTAGCCTCCCTCTCTGTGTTTGTGCCTTCTCTACTCCAGGGGGCCCCGGTTTTCTGAGGGAACCAAGGCACTTAACTGGAGTGTGGAGGTGTGTGTTCAGAGAGTTAATGGGAGACGAGCTGAAAGACGCGGTGAGGGCTGGGTCACGGGGCAGCAGCGTCCCCACGTAAGAGGGCACTTCACAAAGCTCGTGGAAAAATGGATTAAAGGATAACACGAATCTTTCCATGAACTGGGTGAAGTACTGTGTATTTCAAAACACTTCCCTCTGCCCTCTGCGATGCATCTATGCGTGAAGTTAGCTGTGCCCCCCAGGAGCGGCTGTCAGAAAGCTACACTGGGCAGTGGCTTAAGTGGATACTTCATATGTCATGCACATTTGCACAGGGAGCCGGTTAATCCTCACGTGAGACGTTGGAGGTTACTTTTCACTGGTGATGTCAGTGGGGGTCAGGACACGTGGCTGGCCAGCAAGCCTGCCACGTGCAAGGACGCCACGGCACCTGCCTCAGACGCTTTCATGCAGGATGCCCGCTGGGGAGTCTACACGGACAGAGAGCAGGACCTTGCTGAGGCTACAGGGCTGTGTGCCTGCTTTACACCTGTTGGCACTGAGTTTGCACACGCGGTGGAATCTCATTTTAACACCACTGGTGTTTTCTGGTCAGTGTGCAACACATGAGCACTGTTGACATGTACACAGAGGGCGTGCAGAGCTGAGCACACTGAACGTGCAGGGTTTGAAGCAGAGAATGACAGGGGCCGGTGTTCCCTGCTGCACCAGCGGTGCAGGAAGATGGCTTAGAGCCACAGAGCAGAGCCAGGTAGCAGCAGGAACTGGGGCTGGGGTTGCTGCAAGGTCAGACCCCGGCCCCCAACGCCTCCCAGCCCTGGCACTGACCAAGGACTCGGAGCTAGGGGGGAAGGGGAGGTAAGCCAGCGCAGCCCCTGAGCCACACCATGTTGTGACAACTTGGGGCGGGGGGCACAAAGACACCCTCACAGAAACGATGTTGAAGCAGGGAGTGGGGATCGGAGCCCCGGCTCCCCCAGAGGGATGAGTGCTTCCAGAGCAGGTCCTTGCTTCCTGTCCCTGGGAGAGAGAACCAGGTCTACCACGAAGGCCTTTGAAAGGAGCCCACGAAAAGACCATTTTCATGTGGAAATTCACAGACCCGCGAGGCCCCGCAGAGCCCTGTCCAGAGGGGTGGGCACTGGCTCAGCGGGTCCTGACCCCGCTCTCCTTTCTGCTTCTACTTTCCCTGGCTGGGCACTCTCACCCTGTCGCCCTCCCGCGACTCCTTCCTGGGTCTGGCTTCTTCCCAGTGGAAGTGACACCTGCTCTGGTCAAAGCTCCTGAGCGGTGCAGCGCGCTGTTGACTGCTTCCTGCGGCGGGTCTTCAGAAACTTCCAGAGAGTGGAGTGAAACTAACAGGCTCGTTAATAGCCTGCTCTCTCCTGCTCTCTTTTTCCTTCCATCCGTCTTGCTCTTGCCCTCTGGTGAGCCTTACAGAACGTGCTGCGGGCACCTCCAGCCAAGGCTCTTCCTCCGTTGCCAGGTGGCTCAGACCGGCTCCCTCGTGACGTCTGCAAATGACCGGGGCCCCGTGATTTCTTTCTCAAGATCCCCACCGCACTCACCATGCTGTCCTGAAGAATGAAAGTTGGTATCTGTGAACAATGACAATTATTAGAATAGTGACCATTACCGGACACTCAGCATCTGCCAGGCACTCGCTGAGCACCTCACACGGAATCACCTGCTCAGTCCTCACAGCTCTTTGAAATGGAGGTTGCAGCCTCCCAGTTTTACACGCGTTAAGACTGAGGTCAACTGTGTGCCCAAAGTCACTTAGTGGGTTAAAAGGTGGCCCTACAATGATATATCCAAGTCCCTTGGACATGTGAATGTGACCTTATTTGAACAAAGTCTTTGCAGATGTGGGACGAAGTCACCCTGGATTACCAGGCTGGACCTTAAGCCCAATGACAAGTGTCCTTATATGAGGCAAGAGGAGAAGCCACATGAAGACAGAGGCAGAGACTGGAGTGATGTGGCCACAAGCCCAGGAACGCTGGCAGCCCCAGGAGCTGGAAGAGTCAAGAAATGATCCCCCTAGAGCCTCTGTGCAGAGCACGGCCCTGTCACACCTTGATTCTGGACTTCTGGTCTCCAGAGCTGTGAGGGGATCCATGTCTGGTGTTTTAAGCCCCCCAGTTTGTAGCAATTTGTTACAGTGGCTCTAGGAATCTAACTCAGTCACAGATCTCATTAGTGATGGAAGTGAGATGCTATAAAAGTTAAAGCTGTTATTATAATTGAATTTTAACCAGTCATTATAGAACAATAATCAGTGCCATCCAAAAAGAATTGGATGAACCAGGCTAAAACAAAAACCAAATATGTTACTAGTGGTTATGTCTGGATAATGGAATTATTTAATGTTTTTCTTTGGGTTCTCCGGAATTTTCCAGAGTTGCTAACGAATATGTAACCAAATTTTAAAAACTTTCTTAGAAAGAGGTTCCAGACACCCCTGTTCTGGACCGACTGATAAGGTGATTGGGCGTGTGTGTCACAGTTTCCTGTGAAACCCCCAGGGACAGGGTTCCTGCAGGGTGCTCTTTTGGGCAGTGCTGGCCTCCTTAATCCCCCCCATTATCTGCAAAATCAAGCCTAGAGATTTCTTCAGTGTCACCAAGTCCACTGATTAATTACTTTCATTCAGAGATATTCACACACACTCACTCATTGGGTGGTTGTGTCCAGAAAGGTTGCGAGTCATTGAAGTTATAATAAATCGAGTTCTGCTGAACATGCAGCAGGACAGTTGCTTCTGCGAGGCCCACGCAGGCATTTTTGCGGGTTGATTTCTCTCTGTCCTGGCACCTGCTGTAGGCTGCCCTCTCTGTTCCTTATACCAGATGTCCTTTAAGGGAGAGGTCTCTGCAGCTTGCTTATCAGCCATTCATGGGGTCCTCGAGCTCCCCCACCCATGGCGGGATGCTTCAGGGAGGAGCCAGGCCAGGCATCAGGAGAAGACCTGCGGGAGGGCTGGGGCAGGGTGGGGGGCAGGCGCGGGGGGTTGGGGTCCAGTGGTGCCTGGTCTGTGCGGTGCAGCTCCAGCGCTGGGTGCACGGCCTGGCCCTCGGGGTGACCCTAGCATGGAGAGATCCAGCCAGGGCAGGATGCTGGACAGGCAGTCGGGTGATTCCTCATCCTAACAAGGCAGTTGTTTTGCTTAGTTTTGTTTTTTAAGCGATCGAGGCCGTTTAAAAGGGAGGGTCCAGCTCTGAGCTGAATCTCTCCCCTAGGTGGCTCCATATCCTGACCCCTGGATTCTTTCTTTTATGTTTACATGCAAAGCTTTTTAAAAAAATTTGTGTATAGTAAATAAAGCATTATAGATGAAACTGTAAAATATTTCAAATAATATGTAGGCTAAAACCAAAAATCTGAAGCTGGCTATAGGTTTGATTCTGTTTTTCAAGGGTTCTTTTTTTTGGTGGCTGGCCAGTTTAGGGATCCGAACCTCTGACCTTGATGTCACAAGGGTTCTTTTTAAAGAAACATTGTCCATTGTTTTGAGGAACAATTTGACATTAGACTAACAGGAATTGGCAGAATTTTTTCCTCAAACGCAACAGTCCTGTGTGTCCAGTTTAAAAGTGCATTGTTCTAGGGAGTTTGCAGAATCTCCAGGAGGGCCGAAGAGCAGACCAGGATGCCACCCAGCCAGGGATTAAGGAGCTGGGACCACCCAGCGGGGGAGGAGGCCAGGCCTCAGCCCCTCCCCCAACATGCACTCAGCACCTGTAAGTCGGGACAGGACACTGGAAACTACTTCATGACGGCACCGGGGAACACCCCCAAACATCGAGGACACGGTGCAGCACACGCGAGGCTGTCACAGGGCAGCTCAGGCACTCGCTTGGTGATGGCAGCTGGAGCTCCAACTCCTAGGGGAACCTGGGAAAGCTGTACCTTCTCTGACCTTCTACCGGAGCTGTCCTCAGGGTTTTTGAGACTGACTTAATTGGTAAAATATAAAGGCTTAGAGTGAAGCCGGATGTGCAGGGCTGAAGAAAATAAACAGTGCTTTGTATGTCAAAGCTCCTTTCTGGGTAATCTAATCTGGGAAATAGCGGCTTCAGCCTCAGCTGCTGGCGGGAGGCTGAGAAAACAGCGACTATAAAGTGAGATGAGGCTTGTAGCTGAGCCACGTGGAGCCCCGGGGCTGGGGAGGAATCACCAGCTATTGCTGTGGAATCTGGTGAGGAGTAGGCAGAGAGAAATCTGCGCAGATGGAAAATGTGCATTTTCTCTCAGGAAGCTCCACTCCCTGGGGAAGGAGCAGCCGTAACAAAGCAGGAGCAAGAAGCCTCCCTGGAGAGAAGCTGCTCACATTTGTACATTAATCACACTGAGATCTATCTTGTCTCCTGTGGGAGGGTCCCTACCCACACCCCCAGCCCACAGCCCCAGAGACAGCCTTGCACACAGCAGCCCGGCTCAGTAAATATTTGTATGAATTGCATTTTAAAAGCTGCTTTCTTGGATGACATCCCTCCCCCAACCACCCCAAAGGCTGTCCTCACATATCTCTTTGTGTATATCCAGAATCCTGAGTGCGTGGCCCAGGGAGGCTTCAACAGGAAGAAACCCATTCTAAAAGCCCGACTTGCATGGATGTGTTTTACTGCCCCGTGCTCCATCCCACAGGCCCCACCTCCTGAGCTACGTGGCTTACAGGGCAGTCTCTGCAGCTGCGGTGACTTGCTGGAAAGCCCAGCTGTCCTCCACCCGCACCCCAGGGCACTGAGACCTCCAGCAGGGCCTTCCTCCACTGAATGAGCCACAAGAGAACTAAAAACTGAGGCCACATCCCATCACCTTCTCCAGACAGCTGTGCCCAGTGTCAGGGCTCTGTCCTCCCTCAGGGTGGCCCCTGCATCCCACACCCCAGGGGCAACCGTGGGTGTTCTAAATGTGAAAGGGTCCTTCCTGGGTTGTCCGGTTAGAGCTGCTTGGACTTTGTAAGCGTGAGGCCTCTGCTCAGCCCTCGGCAGAGAAGCCGGCCCCCTACCATGCTTGGCGAGCTCAGCAGGCACGAGTCGTGATGGGGTGGGGCCTGGGTTGGTCCTGGTCCCTGACAGCTTGCAGAGCCATGAGGAGGGGGCTGCTGGGCTGTGGCTGCTGCTGCTGGGCCATGGCTGCTGCTGTGCTATGGCTGCTTCTGTGCCATGATTGCTGCTGCTGGGCCATGGCTGCTTCTGTGCCATGATTGCTGCTGCTGGGCCATGGCTGCTTCTGTGCCATGATTGCTGCTGCTGTGCTATGGCTGCTTCTGTGCCATGATTGCTGCTGCTGGGCCATGGCTGCTTCTGGGCTGTGGCTGCTGCTGCTGGGCCATGGCTGCTTCTGTGCCATGATTGCTGCTGCTGGGCCATGGCTGCTACACGTACCTGCAACAGCCAACAGGAGCCAACACCAGGGTCATCACGGGATGGGCTGGGGATGGTTGGAATACATTTAGAGGTCTAGACTTTGCCCCTTCAGAAACAAAACCAACCAACCAAAGTGATCCTCACTACCTCCACCCCGCCACACCTGAGCACTCATCACAAAACTTCTGGTGGGTCCAGGAGCGTCCAAGCCCTGGCTGTGGCGTTACTCAGTGGTCACCAACCTTTCGCAGCAACACGGAGTTCAGACCCTGAAGTCCTTTGGGCTACTTGGGATGTTAGCCGAAGTCCTGGTGACCCTGGGGCTGCTTTTCTGAAGTTCCAGTTGTTTCTATAACACAGCCACTGCCAATTGCTCAGACAGCAGAAATACCAGGAGTGTGGCTCTCAGCTTTAGAAAGATGAGCTGCACCTGGGGGAGTTTGTTAAATGCTCAGGTCATACACACCTGTCAGGAAGACCAGAATTCAGAACCTGGACAACACCAAATGCTGGTGAGGATCTGGAGCAACAGGAGCTCTCCTTCCCTGCTGTTGGGAATGCAAAATGGTGCAGCCGCTCTGGAAGACAGTTTGGTGGTTTCTTACAAAACTAAAGACAGTCTTACCATCTATGATCCAAGAGTGCTCTGGTAACTACCCAAAGGAATTGTGCATGCAGAAGTATATAGCATCTTTATTCATAGTTGCCAAAACTTGGAAGCAACCAAGATGTCCTTTAGCAGGTGAGTGAATAAACTAACTGTGGTACGTCCAGGCAATGGAATATTACTTAGTTGTAAAAATAAATGAGCTATCAAGCCATGGAGGAAACTTAAATGCATGTTACTAAGTGAAAGGAGCCAGTCTGCAAAGGCTGCACAGGGCAGGGTTCCATCTATAGGACATTCTGGGAAAGACAAACTATGAAGACGGTGAAAACATCAGGGGTTACCAGGGGTTGGGAGGAGGGAGGGATGAACAGGAGGAGCACAGGGGATTTGGGGGGCAGTGGAACTACTCTGTGTGATTCTGTGATGGTGGACGCGTGTCCTTACACATGTGCCCAAACCCACAGAACGTCCAGCACCGAGAGTGAATCCTAACATAACCTGTGACTCTGGGTGACAATGACGTGTCAGTGCAGGTTCTTTGGTTGTGACAAATGCATTTCTCTGGTGGGGCTGGGTGTACGTGGAGGCCTCAGAAGTCCTGCCACCCTGGCCTCTTCCCCTCAACTGCTTTGCTGCATCTGGGCTGCGGCTGGGAAAGGAGCCCCCCAGGTCAGCTTTGGTCTGAGACTAGGTCTCTGGATGTTGATGGTGGGGGGGGCTGAGGGGAGGGGGTACCTGGGGACTCTGTGCTTTCTGCTTAATTTTGCTGTGGACCTAAAGCCGCTCACAATGGTTACTATTACTGTGTGAGCTTGAATGGGGCAGGGGGTGCCCAGACACTTGTCAAACATCATTCTGGGTGTGTCTGTGAGGGTTTCTGGATTGGACGAACACCGAATCAGCTGAGGAGTCAAGCAGATTTTCCTGTGCGTCATGCGTCTGCTGAAGACCAGGACAGAACGGAGCGGCTGGCCCTGTGGCGAACGGGAGGGGGTCCTGCCTGCCTGACGGCCTCGGGCCGGGACACCGGCTTTTTCCTGCCCTCAAACATCGGCTCTTAGGTCTTGGAACTTAAACCACTGCTCCGGGGACCCTCAGGACTTCAGACTTGGACTGGAACTCACCCGGCGGCCCTCCTGGGTCTGCAGATCTTGGCCCACAATCAGGTGAGCCGGTTCTTTGTAATGGCAGATCTCCTATCGGCTCTGCGTCCTCTGGAGAACCTTGCAAACAATAGTATATATATTTTTAAAAGTTCATGTTCCTGGGATCGCCCTACCCACCCACAAGGGAGCTCCGCCTACTAATCTGCATTTTGGCTACTTTCCCATATTCTCCGATGCCAGTGCTATGTGGGTCACCCTCTGAGAAGCAACACTCCGACTTCTCACTGTGCTGGCAGAGGCAGAGAGAGCTGCCTCCTGGGGACCCTCCCCGCCGACTCCCACCCTCCCCCTCCTGGAGGCTGAGGCAGCTGAGCACTCTGGCCTGGGGAGCCGGGCCGGACGTTTCAGCTTCTCATGTCCCTCGCTGTGGCCCTGCCCTTGGGTCGGGTGGGTCATTGGCAAACTGGGGAGAAGACCGGGGAGCACTTGCCTTCCTGGCAGCAGGTTTCCTCTGGGCAGAAGCTGGACCATAGCAGTGACCTCCTTCCTGGCCGGTCTCCCACCTCCCAGCTCCCCTCTGCAGCACCTGCTCATGCAACACCATCCCACAATGTCACCTCCTTCCTCAGGACCTCAGGGACCTTTCCTGCCCCTGCTGCCTGCCTTTAGGACAAACCCAAATGCTCGTCTCTGTGCAAGCCCCTCCCCTGCACTCGCCCCTCCTGCCAAGGTGTGGGGCGACTGCTGCTTCCCAGCACTCCCCACCACCCAGTGCGCTTGGCCAGGCTTCACCCCACTTCTGAAGGGAGACACTCTGTGCCGCCCCTGGACCCTCCAGGACTTGTTAGCTCCAGAGCGTGTTGCAGGGTAATGACCGAGAGGCCTGTCGACCTGGGTTAGCTGCAGCGAGTGTTCCGACCCGTCCCACCCACGTCCCAGCAGAGAGGCCCAGAGCAGCGGAATCGCTGGGGCCAAGGGCAGGTTTCACCACTCAGGAGCTGTAAGGCCAGGGACATGTCCTCAGTTTCTGAGTTTTTGTTTCTTTACCATGAAATGAGAATAATGATGCCATGTCCCAGGACTTCTGGGAGGAGGAAAGGACAGTGGTCACCGGTGTATGTCACTTTGAGAGCTGTAACGTACCAGCCAGTGTCAGCTGCTGTCCAGACACAGGCAGACACGAGGGCCAGGGGGGTCAGCCACTGCTGGCCGGAGGCAGAGCCTGGAGGGGGCCCTGGAAGATCCCACCCAAGAGTCAGGAGCACGGAGGGAGAATGTTGGGTTAAGTGTGCAGAAGGGGGGTCTACAGAGCTGAGCAGTGGCAGAGACCGAGGCCGTGGAACCACCTGGGGCAGAGGCTGGGGCCACAGAACCATCTAGGGGTAGAGGCCGGGGCGGCAGAACCATCTACAGGCAGAGGCTGGGGCCACAGAACCATCTACGGGCAGAGGCTGGGGCCACAGAACCCTCTAGGGGCAGAGGCCGGGGCGAGGAAGCAGACACGTGGCAGAGGGAGGGCTGAAGACAAAGACCCCATCTGTCTGATTTAGAGAAGAGCTTCTGGAACACTCTTCACCGAGGCCAGTGCTATGGCCAGAAACATCACTGGGGCAGCCGAAGATCAGGCCCCCAAGGTCAGGTGTCCGGAGACTGAGGGTAACAGTGTCCCAGTGAGGGCACGCGTGTAGTGCAGAATTTGAAGAGACCGAGTCGTGGGACGAGTGGGAGCTTTGGCCTAGTGATTGCTTCTGTGCCGTGGACTGTGACAGCTTGCATGTTATTCAAGTTCCTCTATGAGATGAAGTGACAGCGTTAGCAGACGCAGCCTGCGTGGTGTCGAGGACAGGGCTGTGCTTGTGGTAGGGGGTCAAGACAGCTTAGCCACAGCAACCATTGCTGCTCTTAGAAAGGCTCCTGAGGCAATGCACAAATCTCAGAACCCTGGGTCTTCCTCTGTGCAGAATGTGGGCGAGGAAAACGCGAAGCCTCCAGATGCCTCAAGATGGAGAGACGCTTCCTCAGGCTGGAGCTGGGAAAAGAGGCCCAGCCAGTGTTGGTCCCTGTGGCCCCCACGAGGTGGGCGGAGGCTGCAGAGGGTTTCTTTTTAGGGTCAGCCTCTGGAGTCCAGGTGACTGGGTTTCCATCCTTTCCCAAGGCTGCTTTTCTGGGACATGGATCTTGAAAAGGGTCCCACAGTCAAGCAGTTCATGTCTAATATGAAGCTTCCCGAGTTGGGCATGTAGATGTAGCTCCGTGAATTTGGGTGAAGCTCCTGGTGGGAACATTTGGTGGGTGAGGGGAGCTGGGATGGACACAGGCCTGTGGGGTGGCCCTGACGCATGGCAGGGCTGTGACGAGAGTGACATCCAAGAGCTGAAGGAGAAAATCATGGACACAACACGTATGAAGTTGGCATGAAGTTGGCATGGCCATTTAGACACACTGGGGAGGACGGAAGGGGCAGGGGGGATCCTGGACTAGCTCCTCAGCCACAAGCTCTTCCCCACTTTTTAGTCCTCTCTTCCGGGCAGCCTGGGCCACCAGGGTGGACAGGGTGCAGTCCCGTGCCTGCGGACGCACGTGCCAAACATTCCTGCACTGCTGGGCAGCGCGCAGAGTCTCTGGAGAGTCAGCACAGGAGACACCGTACTCGGGTCCTGCTGGTCAGAAGACTCTGCCCTTGGGAGTTTTTCCCTCGTCAAGCACGACATCCGACCTCACAAACGCATGGGAACATGCGCGAAGGGCGCGGCCTCCTGCAGCCCAGGAGCCGAGGGCGGCCGCTGAGGGGGCTGCGCAGCTGCTCAGCGCCTGCATTTGCAACAACCTAACGCAGAACACGTGGGCATTTCTCCTGGAAGCTGTCGCTCGGGTAGCAGTCTGCGTGTTCTCCTGTTATAGAGTTTGATGTCCTGTTAGAAGAGAAGGATTTCAAAATTAGCATCAACATTTGAGAGAAATAAAATCTCTTCCATATGCTACTTAGCCCAGATGGCACCAAAAAAGGCAGAGCTGAGCCCGGAAGGTTCCGTGTCCAGCCCCCGCCCTGGCCCACCCAGGCGTGTTCTCAGCCTGCCGCCTCCGCGGGGCCTGATTTTGGCTTCTGTGTCCCCGCACCCCACTTCTCCACCAAGGTCCCCCAGTGTCTGTCTCAGCGACAGTGTCCTACACTTGTCCCCTCCTGGACCTCAGAGCCGTCCCTGCTCTCCCCCAGGCTCTTCCCCTGACACTGATTCTGACTTGGGGGCCACGCCCTGTTCTCTGGGGTCTTCCCTTGCCCCTCGGGGGCTTTTGAAAACAAGTTTTAAAAGGAAGAACAGAGGGCCGACCCCGTGGCTCACTCGGGAGGGTGCGGCACTGGGAGTGCAGCAGCACTTCCACCGCGGGTTCGGATCCTATATAGGAATGGCCAGTGCACTCACCGGCTGAGCGCGGTGCAGGCGACACCAAGCCAAGGGTTGTGATCCCCTTACCGGTCACAAAAAAGGACAAAAATAAAAAAAATAAAAAAAGGAAGAACAGAGGGGGAAGAACTCAATAGCAGAAGGAGGGTGGGGGGGACCTTCCCATAGGCTCCTCCACCCCCTCGACCTGGCCCCATGGGACAGTGAAACCAGGGTCATCTTGGGCCCCATTTGGGGTCGTGGCCTATAGATCAGAGGCAGAGGCAGAGGGAGGTGTGAACCGTCAGGACAAGTGAGCAGGGAGCTGAGCCCCCTCCCACCAAGGCTGAGGCCCACCTGCGCCCCACCCTCCAGGCTGCACCTTCTGGACCCACCCTGCAGGCACAGAGAAGGGAGGGAAACCTGTGCTCATGCCCGTCTGCTCCCGGTGCAAGGCCTGCTGGTTCTCAGCTATGAAACAGGCGTTTGACTTGTCCTCCGCCTGTCTCCGCGAGCCAGGTTCTGCCGAGGCCCAGACGATGCGGCTGGGAGGAGACCCCAGCTGCTCTGGCCCCACCTCCTCGTTTCTCAGATGGGGGAAGAGAGGCCCAGGCTGGGAGGGGACTTTTTCCATCTCCCACCGTAAGTTGCTGCAGAGATGACAGCCCGGCCACTGACACAGGCCAGGGGTGCGACCGTCCACTAGCGCATCTGTCCACCCCACTCAGATATCTTCCCACACACCAGCTCCAGTCAAACAGGGTCAGAACCCGTGCTCTGACACACAGGTGGACGAGGCAGGAGTACGTCCCCGACGGAAAACGGGGCGAGGCCTCTGGCGTGGCCAGGCTGCCCTCGGTGCAGTCTCCGCCAACCGTCGAGGGGTTCTGAGCTCCGCCCTCTGGCAGCTGATGTTCCCTTTGAAAATAAAGAGGCGGGAAAACCACCAGCGGAGCCCCTGCTAACGTTCCAGCGCAGGAACCGCTAAGTGACGACGCCGGCCCGCCTGGCCGTTTCCTGCATGGTCTCCTCAGAGTCAGTAAACAGACAAGCGTGTTTGCAAAGCACTTGGAAATTCAAGCTGGGTGTTCTGCTGCGAAGGATTATCAAGGTAGGACCCTCTCTAAACACTGGCCTCTGACAACGGGCTGGCAGACAGAAATACCAGCAGTGAATTTCCCACCTGTTCTTTATCTCAGGGAGTTTGGGTGGTTCCATCTTTACTTTGCAGCACCCCCGCTTCATACTCATTTAATTATGGAATCAGTAGAAATCAATTAGAATACTATGACTCAGAGAACAGGGCAGCTGCAGGGGTCTGGGTGCAGGGCCCTGCACGTGGTTTATCGCCCTGCTGCTGCCGTCTTAGAACTCCTAGTGAGTTTGGATGCATGCCCCGTATGTCATCCACCCCTGAGCCTTGCAAATTATGTGGCTGGTCCTGTCAGGGAACCTGACTTCCGATCTCAGCTCAGACTTGTGCGTGATCTTGGCTGCACCCCACACCCTTTGAGTCCCTGTCTCCTCATCCGCTGTCCATGGGCAAGGGCTGCATTGTATTTACCCGTAAAGCCCCAGCCCGAGCACGGTGCCTGATCACGCAGGTGCTCCACACATACTGTAGGATGAATGAACTGGTGTCAATTTGAGAAGGAAAGCTGACGGATAGAAACACATTTCTAAGAGTTACACGGACAAACATCAAGTGGTCATTGTGGAACGAGGACAGCAGCCAGGCCACCAAGCATCTATTTCCTGACCACAACTCTGGCAATTTACCGAACAGTGGATAAGGAGAAAAGAAACCAGCCTTCAGTGGGTACACCCGGGGCTGATGCCAGGCGTCCCACCGGCTCTAAACAATTCTTTGCCTTCACCTATGCTCTTGCAGGAAAAGTCTTCTCAGCTGTAAAGAAAGCTGCGCCAGAAGCTCTGGATCGTGCATTTCAGGCCAAGGTCTCGTTCAAATGCAAGCTGGGAAAAGGCCCACTTGGAAGAGCTGTCTGCCTGTGGAGTCTTATTCCCAGCTAATAGTTTGGTCTCACTCGAAACACAGGCAGAACTACAGGCTGAGCCTGGGAAGCAAGAGGACTTCTCGGAAGGAGGTCTCCAGGCGAGTGTGGGTCTGGACCAGATACGAGCAGGACACCAGCGCCAGCCAATCCTGGGCGTTTGAAGGGCTGGGTTCGGCCCGTCTCAAGACTTTCTGGTCATCTTCCCTGCCTCTTTCCCTGCCCCAGGCTGTGTCTCAGAGACCGTGTTTGGGGGGCCTTTATCACTGCCCCACCTGAGACGTGAGCACAGAGCTCTGGCCCGTGCAGAGTGCTGCCCAGGTTCCTGCCATGGCGAGGAGACCGGTCAGAGCACAGCAGCTGCCTGCCGTGTGTCAGGGGAGCTCCGCGTAATTATTTTAGATCCTCAAAATCCCTAAATGTGGCTACTATTATACCCACTTTAAAGGCGGGGAGAATGAGGCTGAGAGAAGTGATATAATTTGAGTTCACTTAATTATCAGTGGTGCAGTCAGGGTCTGAAACCAGATCCCTTCTGCTCTAGGACTGGGTGTCTTTCTTGTCTTGCTTTGGGGCTTGACTGTGGCTTGCCAGTGGAATGGGGTGTGTGTGGTGTGGGCAGTGGCTCTGGAAGCCCACGAGGACCTGCTGCCCCTCAGAGACAGCCCCCCTGGGGCACGTGGCACAGGCTGGCCCAGCGCTGGAGCCTGGAGGTGGCTTGTTATCCGGCACCGTTGCAGCAGCAGCAAGTCACGCAGCCAAGGCAATGGATGCACCCGTTCCATGAGCGCCTGTGGGTCGCCCTCCATGAGAAGCGTCCAGCTGGGTTCTGGGGACACAGTCCTGTTTGCCGATCCTTCCTTCTCTGCCTGGCTTGTGGACGCTCCCGTGAGGGCTCCGTTCCAGTTGCCACAGTTCCCTGTGCTCTTTCCCTAACCCTTGCTCCCACCCATCTCCATGGCTTCCATCCTGCGTGTCTGGAGCACACTTTTCCTTTCAGGGCTCCAGACAGGCTCAGCGAAACGAACCTAAATGGCTTTCCTTTGCCACGAGGCATCTCCAGACCCCTCAACCCAATGTTACCAAACTAAACTCACTCGTTCTCTCCCAACTCTGGGCCTTCTCCTTTGGTAACCACAGAGGAAGTCTTGTCCCTGCAACTCACACCCGACCTTGGCAGGGCTTCTCAAGTCGTAATTAAATGCACCTTCTCAGGAAGTTGCTCATGTCCCTCTGCAGGTCAGCTCCTGAGAGCATCCTCGGGTCTGTGTGGGATTATGTCCATTCCCCTGCAGAACAAGGCCCCATGCTCGTGGCTTGCAGGGATCTCACCATCTGGTTTTCACCACCTGGGCCTCATTTCTCTGCTTGGGCATCTAACTCCCTTCACCCACGTGGCTCTCTCCCTGCATAGGGGATGTACGTGTAGGAGGAACATGGCCTGTTTCCTGGAACACATGTTGGAACGCTGGTGTCCCGGCCCCTCTTGGGCTCTGACCCACCCTCTTAGGGGGCTGCTTTGCTGCTCCTGCTACACTGTGGCCCCTTTCTCTGCCCTTTCTCCTGTGGCATGTCCCTCCATGTTCCAAGCGATCCCTGTGCAACAGAGAAAAAGAAAACGGAACTGGAGAATTGAGGTGAACTTGGATCCTGGAAACATGAAAGGGGCAGGAGGGAGGGGGTCCTCCCACCCCATGCAAAGTCAGAGTTCATGGCAACCCCGGGGCTGGTCTCCTACCTTTTTCTGTTTTAAGTTTTAATGCACTGCAGACTCTGACCTCCTTATCCGTTTTTGGAGATCCCCCATTTTACATCTTTTCCCAAAGGGCCCATTTAAATCTTGGCTTTGCCATTAGCAACATTTGGCTTTGAACAGCTTCAAGGTAACATGATCCCTGAGATAGTTCAAGTTCACATTTTCTTTTGTTTCCAAATTTCATGCTTATTTTTTCTGGTTAGGACCCCAGTCCAAAACCCACATTTTGGATCGCATGTCCCAGCTGCGATCCCAGGCCAGAAAGCTTCCACGTGGTGTTTGTCTTGGCTTGGCTGCCTGACCGGGAGGAATTGGGCAGTCGACAGATACGGGTGAAAGTGACCACCCAGTCCCAGCCCCGACAAGGCAGCCTGTAGGGTCACGTGTGGGCCCCGGTGGGCTCCTCCATGGCCTTGGACGTTGGCTCATTCTTCTGCTCAGCCAGATGGCAGAGGCAGCAGTTAGACACGGTCTGAGCAGACAGAGAGGCCAACCGAGGAGCTGATGTGTCCGAAAGTCTCTCTGAGCAGAAGTCATAACTACAGCCAGGCCGGGCCTATTTCTCACCTGCCCTGGACAGGCCTCCAGAAGTGGGGCCTGACTCATGCCAGCTGCCCCCCAGCCGGGCCTTCCCCGACATGCACACTTGTCTGGAGCCTCCTCTGCTGCAGCCGACAGGCCCCCAGACCCACCCCCAGACTTTCCCCATCAAAACCTCCCCCAATTCCACAGCAGCAGGGACCCCCTGAGCCACCTCTTCAGATCCCAGGCTCCACAGACCTGGACAACTTGGAGCCCAGGCACCTACCTGCACCTCAGGGGGTGTGGGGCCCAGGGCTCCACGCAGCTCCCGGTCCCGAGGGCAGGTGGGACAGCCGTATGTGGGCTGGGGATGTGACCCCCTTTCAATTGCATTTTGAGTTTTGTTGGCTGCAGTGGAACCCAAACATGCTTTTCAGTGAGAAAACATGGGTCTCATGCGCCCGATATATACCCAGAGTTCCAGCGCACACGAGAGTCCGCTGTGGAGTCGTTAGGGCCACGGGTTTGGCTCAGGCTGTGTAGCTGGGCCTTAGTCCCCTTGTCTGTAATATGAAGACCAGCTGCGTTACTGGATCATGTGGGGGTCGAGGAGGTGCATGTGGAACCCACCGCACAAGGCCCCACACGGCATCCGGGAAGCCTTCTCCGCCTGTCTGCAAGAACGGGATCAGGAGAACAGCGGTGCTGGGATCAGACGGTGGGGCTCTGCCCCGGCCCTGCCCCAGCACAGTGTGACCGTGCCACACATGACCACACCGTCATGCCTTCATGATGTGGCTTTTCCATGCGCCTGACCATGTGGAGATACTGGGCAGAGGCAGGGAGGGAAGCAGGAGAATCTGTCTCTATCAGGCTCCCCTTCAGCCTTCGTTAGGAGGACGGTTCGCACTTAAAAAGAAAAGTTCCAAAACCTCAGGACCAGGAGAGAATCAAGGCCTGCCTGGCTCTCACATTCAGGAACTGAGCAGGACACCTTGACCCGTGACAAGCCAATGCCATGTCTACTCGAAGTGTCGCTAATGCAGACACTGATGGCTCACGGGAGTGGATTCTTCTAGGGGACGACATCGTGCAGCTAACTCAGCACCATGTGGGCTGAGCAGCACTGTCACGAAAGGGGCCTGTCCGCCTGTCACAACTGCTTCCAAGGACACAAGCTCTTGTGGAGTTGCCAGTCTGTGTGTTTCTACTGTCCCCAAAACACAGCTCAGAGTGACTGGGGGCTGCAGGTCTCCAGTGCCCGCACTGTGAATGCAGTGACTTACCTGGGCTGTCACTGGCCCTGAGGTTCGTGTTCGAGGGGGAGCTTCCTGAGGTGCAGCTGCGGCAGGTGCAGGGGCAGCTGTAGGGTCCCGGCGGTGGCTCTCATGTCTGTGCATCCTTCCCCCGTCCTCCTCCCCTCATGAGGCACCGGGCCGGTGGGGCAGGCAGGCAAGTAAGGTAGGTGCTGCGGCAAAGCCCCCAAAGCGGCCTGCTTTGTGACATGTGACGGGAGGACCCGCTCACCGCTTTCCTTCTGGGATCCAGCACCCCGAAGCCTGGCGGAGTCTGAGCCACTGCCCAGGGCGGCAGCCACGTGGCATTTGAACATGTTAGATGCGGCCGTGCCAAGCCAAGACATGCCGCGACGTAAAATACACACCAGTTTTCAAATGTTCAGCACCAAAAAAAAAAAAAAAAAGGAATGTAAAAACCTTATTAATTTTATATTGATTGCATGTTGGAATGACAATGTTTTTGATATATGGAATTATATAAGACACAAGGAATTATATAAGATACACTTCAAAAAGCTCATGGAAAGATTTGTATGATCTTTCCGTTCCATTTTGCCATGAACTTTTGGAGGCAACTTGCATATGCCTAAAGTCACTTTTGTGGGTTTTCCCAGCTTTCTCAGTGTAGCTACTGTAAGACGATGTGCGCTTGCAGCATAATTCCATGCATGAGCTGGTCTGGGAAGAACTGGATTGGCAAAGAGGCTGGGATGGGGTATCTTGGAGGGTTCGGCAAACGTGTGCGGTGTGTGCCTTCTGTGTGCAGCTTGTCCTGGGGGCTCTGGGTGGCTGGAGGCGGGGGCTGGGGTCAGGTTAGGAGCTGCCCCCCTGGAGGGCTTGAGGAGCAGCCAGCCTCTGGGCAGGACCAACCAATGTCTCCCTCAGGACGTCCGCCTGGCTTGTGTCTAGAAATGTCACAATGGGGACACCCCCGTGCTCACAGCCAAGGGTCAGCACTGGCCACATGCCCTGAGGGTGACCCTGGCTCCTTCCTGACTGCTACCCAGAGACCGTCAGGCTTAGACAGTCAGTCCCACGAGAGCCAGAGAACCTGTCCTCCTGGAGTGCTCACCTCTGCGGGAGCCAGCAGGTGGTGGACGCCCCACACCACTGATGTCCAGGGTGGTGGGACAGAGAAAGTAGCTGCTGCACGTCCTGAAGGACAGCCAGGACTCACCCAGGACAGGAGGAGCCGTGCAGCGGGGGTGACCAGGACCACTGTTGGGCGGCCTCTCAGGTGAGGGGGATGGAAGGGTCCCCTCCCTCCTTCCTTCCTTCCCTTGACACTCAGGTACTAAGCACAGGCAGATCGGAGCTCCTGGAAACGTAGAAGCTGAAGGCAACCCCCAAAGCTCCCTTTGTCTTCCCTTAATCTGCTTCAGGCTCTTGCAGCTCAGTCCTTGCTGATGTTGAACTGTGACTTAACCACAGCTGGCAGGTGGGACGAGGGCACAAGGCAGGAGCAGCCCTCGCTCTGCCGGAACGCAGGGCTTGGGGACGTCCCCCTCCCTGGCCATCAGGGAAGGCCCGGGACACCCTCTCATCACTCATCCATCCAGTGTTTCCAAACTGCTGACCACAAACCCTCAGGGTTGGGAAATCAGTTGAGTGGATTTCCTCTAGTGTTATGGAAACGCGGGGGTGGGACGAGGACGGCCGCTTCTGAGACTTCCACTGACATCGAGTGTCTCCGCAAGTGTGTGACTGTGTCTCTGTGAAATGGCTAAAATCATGTTTCACGTTTCTGAAGGAGAGGGGACCATCCTGTTCAGATGGAGGGAGACGGACAGGCTGAGGAGCCGCCATGCGCTCCGGATTTAGATAGTGACAGGAACCAGCCTGTGTGGAGAAAACACCTGCCGATAGGACACACATGGCTGGAAACCGTTCACACAGAAAGCCCGACAGTGTCCCTTTCCCTGGAGCCCCAGCCACAAGCCGAGGCGGCACTGGGGAGAGACCAGCTGGCCCCGAGCCCCGGTCACACACCTCTGGCTGCATGGACTGTCTCCACGAGCTCGCCCTCCAGGCTGGGGTTGTCTTCTTGTGGGTCCGCTACAGGACCCACGAGTGCCTACGACGGGTGTCCAGGGCCCCGGGCTCCTTCTCCTGCCCAGCTCGAGTTCAGGGCACACAGGGACACTTGGTCCCTCACATGCCTGGAAGGGGGGAAGGCCCAAGAAGCTGAGCCTCTGTGAGCCAGGTGGCCAGAAGGGTGAGCTGGCCACTGAAGGAGAGGACAGCTGGGGCACAGCCTCCTACTGCACATCGGAGTGCCCGGGAGGACCAGGCACATGAAGCCTTCCAGGGGCGCAGGTTTTCCTCCAGGCCTGGTGGGTCTTCCTGGGCAAGGTCATCCTGCCACCCTCTCTAGCAGTCCTGGGTCTGGGGAGTGGGCTTGCTGGGGCTGAGGGTCCTGGGCCATGGCTCCCAGTGGAGCTGTGCTTCTCTGCCAGGGCTGGGAGGGCAGAGCCTGAAGGCCCCATGGCCCAGCCTGGGAAGTACAAAGAGTAAAAAAAAAGAGGAGCCCAGGCAGGGTCTCAGGCAGTGGGGTAGTGGCCCTGAGGGGACAGGAAGGTGGGCTCAAGGCTGAGCAGGACATGCTGCCTGTGTGGGGACCCACAGGCCCTGCTGGGGTCATTAGGGCTGTCCAGAAGCCGCTCGGCTGAAGTCGGGAGCAGAACAGGAGGGACCAGGCAGGAAGCTCCTCGCCTCCTCAGGGACCACGAGCCGAGGGCAGAGCCGAGCCCCTGTGGCGTGTGGGCCCCACCGACCTGCACTGGGTTCCCACGTGCCAGGCACTTCCAGCCACATTGCCTTCACCAGCTGCCTCATGTCCCACAGCAGCCGTCCTGTCTGCACTTCCAGGTGAAGAGGTGGACAGCCAGGTGACTCGCCGGGACCACAGAAGCGAGGGCTGCTTCTCCAGGCCCAGCTCCAGGACCCTTCCCTGCACCTGCGGGGATGGGCTTCACTGCGCTCCTGGTGTGTGTGGAGGGGGTGGTCCAAACTGACCTGAAAGGCGGATCAGAAGACAGACGGACAGATCTAGTCCAAGTCCCTCGATAGCAATGTGATTTGATTGGCCGCTGTCTTTATATACTTCAAGGATTTTTAAACTTCCCAGCAAATCTTTAATCCCAAATTTCTTATCATGCTCCTCTAAGGAGTCCCCGAGCTGAGAGCTAGGGAAGGCTGTGAGGTTTGCTGCTCCCTCAAGGACGGAGCATCTGTCACTATACTGTCTGGCTGCTGCCCTGGAACCCGGCTCACTGACCTGCCCAGCCATGGCTCAGGCCACAGCACAGGGACTGCCCGCCGCCACCCCCAGCATATGCACAGAGCCACTGGGTGGAAGCGCTGTGGGCCCAGCATGCACACCCACCCTTTAGAGAGGCAGACAGCCGGTGACTGCGTATCTGTATCACCGGCCATCCTGGCCCTCTGGGGTCTGACAGCTCCTTCCTGGGCAGGTGGCCTGCAGGCCCCACCGACCACCTCCGTGTGAAGCAGGCTGTGGTTCTGCAGAGGTCGTGGCAGGCTCGGACGTGTCCTCACAACAGACGGCCTGCGATTCCTCTAGGGCTGCGGGAGCTCTGGGGGGCCAGCCACTGCGGCCTCTTTCCCTCCACGCCAAGCTCTCCCACCCGGGATTCTCCCACCTCACAGATGGAAAACCGAGGCTCCTGAGGGCCAGTGAACTGACTGAGGTCCAACAGCCCGGCAGTGGCAGATCCCAAGCTCAAAGCGAAGCCTCTCCACGCTGAAGCGTGCCACGTGCCTCTTGTACCCTGCGGGTGATGTCCCTTTGGCAGGACAGATGGCATTCTCTAAGTCCTGCCACAGCAATGGTGAAGGGCCCCACGTCGTCTTTCTCAACTAGGGGGACGTGCCCTCCCAGGGAGCGCCGGCCTCTCCCTGCACTAACCTGCGATGTCTGTGATGGATTCTCCCACCCGCATTTCCTTGCCCCAAGGAGGGCTCTGCAGGGGCCCTGCTGTCTGGGTAAGTCAGTGAGTCAGAGTGAGATTAGCTGCCTGTTGATTGACAGAGACTATCACGTCATGGGCTGTGGCTGCACCCTGCAGGGTGGGGACCAGGCACTTCCAGTTCTGTGTGGCTTGTTTGCAAGGAAAGGGCTCCCATGTCTGCAGAGATGTTGAGACCAGTGATCTTGCTCCCACCAGGGGCATCTCTGGCCTGGAGCTCTAGGAAAAAAGTCATGACTGATTTCACTCCAGCTCTCCTTTTCCTTCATGCCTTGGCAAAGATGCTCCAGGTTTCCCTTTTGTTCTACTTGAGGCAATCATATCGGGGGGGAGGGTTTCACCAGGATGGATGGATAAGGTCAAGTCTCCAGGCCATCTGAGTCCCCCCCGTGTCCTGCCCTCTCCCTGTGCCCCACCTGCCATGGGGTCCAGGCAGCAGCTACAGGGCTCGCTATGTTCAGGGAGCCCCGGGCAGGCAGCTCGCTGCAAAAAAGTTCCTCCACTGACCGCATCCAGCTTCTCTCCTGGGACCCCGTTTCCCACTCAAGCAGGATTTTGAATTAATGAATTATAATCCTTTGAACTGACTTGATGATTCTCTCCCAAGCTCAAGTTATATTTACCTCTCTGTGTGTCTAGGTGGCTCCAGTGCGTTCTTAAATAATCCCTCCCACCCTCCTGTAGACAATCTACACCGTCGTCTTCCAGTCCTAGAAGAATGTGATTCCAACAGGACTCACTGCCACACACGGTGATAACACGTCTGCTTTTACTGTCCACCTTGTGCCAAGCACCGTGCTAGATATATTATATTCATTTTTTCTAATATTCGCAACAAAAATGAGGCAAATGATAGTATCTCCAATTTTCTGGTGAGGAGCCCAAGGCTTTTGTCCAAAATCACTCAGCTAGCAGGTGGCAGGAGCTGATTTGAACCTGTATCCCTCTAATGCTGATGTCCATGTGGGCCCATGGTGTTCCTGAGGGACAGTTGTCCAGCAGTGCACATTTACAACCACATGTGGACGATCCTGCCTGTTCGTAGCATCTATGAATGTCACACTAATGCATGAAATGGGCCTCAAATAAATCAGATTGGACGCATTTGATTCTCACTGAGCGTAAGGCTAGCTCTGGGCAGGGAAAGAATGTGTGTAGAGCTGGTGTCCCACTGCCTGGACGCATGATGCATTTTTGTCCTGAACCTGCTCTGTACTTACACGAAAGTGCAGCATATGTGTGTACTCCAGCCCGACTCAGGCCCATATTGTTGTTGTCCCAGGGGTCGGCATCAAAGGTGGACAGAATTCAGACCTTTCCATGTCCTCCATCCTGCTTCCTCTCACTGGGACTTTCCCTTGGAAGCTCCCATCTGTGCCCACTCCCGAGTGGGATGGCATTATCTGAGTTATCTTCCACTCTAGGGTCCTGCAAGCCAACGTCACCCCTGATGGAAATGCCAACCCACAAAAAGAAAACCAGCCCCAAAGAGATCTAGGTCCTCTAGGCCAAATTACCCCTTTTTAAACTCCAAGGGCCAGAGGAATATGTGGAATGACACCCTGAGAACACACCAGCAAGTCTATCCTGGGGAGACTCTGCAGGACACGTGACCTGGTTTCTTCCCCAACAGTAATTTGCAAACAAAGCAGAGCAACTAGGAGGAGGTTGTGCAGATCGAGAGACTTCCGAGTACATCCACCAATCTCAGTGTGTGGGTCTCTTTTTGATCCCGAGTCAAACAAATGAAGTTTAAAAAATTATAAGACTATCGGGGAAATGCAAACCCTGGTGAGATAAAGACTTATGCTAAGTTTTTAAGATGTGATGACAATGTTATTACGATCACATATTTTTAAAAACAGCCCTTATCTTTCAGAGACATCTATTGGAGGACTCGGTGCAGTGACATGATGTCTGGTGTTTATTTGTAGGATCCGGGTGTGGCAGAGACGGAGCGTGATCTGCCAGGAGTCGGTAATCGTTGGAGCCTGCAACGAATATGTGGGGTTATTACACAGTGCCTGTGATACTAGAACATTTTAAATTAAATATGTGTCACTGAGAGGAACTCAGGCCAACCGCATTATGAAGGATAAATTGCAAAAACATAATTTTGCACAGAAAAAACAGTTATAAAGTGATACGTATGTGACTGTTTAAAATTTAAACCTTGCAGGACAGCATCGATGACTACAGGCATATAAAGTACACATTTACAGTACTAAAGCCTTGCAGAGGAACAGAGCTTCAGATAACTCTGTTTGCAAACTCATCTGACCACTGAGGCCTTTTCACTTTTTTTTCCTTTTATCCTCCACTGAGCCAGGAGCCTTGGAACATAGCTTGGGAGATGCTGATTTAAAAACTCAGTCTCCACTGGCAGAATTTAAGCAATAGCCCAGCAGGGCAGAGGAGGAGATGTTTTTAGAATAGCTGATCTTCCTGGCTCAACACTCCACCTTACGTGAACGACCAGGAGGAGGCAAAGGAGAGAACTTTCCTGCACGGGCTCGAGGGACGTCCACGCTGCCCGGCTGTGTCCAGGCCCCTCAGAGGGAGACCCGGTGACCGTGAGTGCCAGGCTGCAAAGTTAGGTCTTCGCAACATACCCTTGTTAATGCCTTTGCTTTGAGTTCATTTTAACACCACATATTTAAGTTGGATTTTAAATCCATGGGCTGCCGGCCCCTGGGAAGCCGATCACTGCCCAGCCTCAGTCTCCTCCTCTGTGGATTATGGTGATGACGGTCACACCAAACCAGGCTAGATGTGGCGATTACACGAAGCCGTATCAGCACGGCTCTTAGATCTGCACCTGGAGCGTAGGAAGCTCTGGGCGAGTGTTTGCTCCATGAAATAAGTGAAAAAAGAATCGGGTTGTGTCAGGGCCTGCTGGACGTCCAGGGCAGGCCTGGCCTTTGTGCAGCAGGATCGGGTTTCGGCCTCTGACTGGTTCTTTCACTCGCCCTGCGCTGGCTGCTGGAACCGGGTCAGCCCGTGAATGCCCTCAGTCTCCCGCTGCACCCGTGGGAACGCTCCATCTCTGCGCTCTCGCTGCCCCTCCTGCACTTTCTGAAGCCTTCCTTTAACCCCAGTGGTTCTCACGTCACCACGGAGCTGGAGCTGGGCGGTGCAGTGAGTCACCGCACACGTGAAGCAGCGGGGTCATCTGAAATGGCTTCAGGGCTTCGATTTCTTGTTCAGTTTTTCTGAAGATACTGAGCAAGGTGCATCATTCAGAGCAGCTGAGAACGTTCTAGTGATTCTCTTTTCTTCTCCTCACCAAACAGGGGGACTCCAGGTCCTCCAGGAGAGCAGCTTCCTGTCACTCTTGAGTGATTTCATCCTTTTGCTCACACTTTAACTGCAGTCAAATCTCATTAATTTTCACTTAAATAATGTGACATTCTGTCATTCATACAAGGCCTGGATTGATCCTTGACAAACCACGTTGGTGACTATCTGTGGCACAGTGAACAGTCCAAAACTTGGAATCCAGATTTTAAATTTGTAGTGTGTGGGTTCAACCCCTAGTTACACCAAGAAGTTTCCGCACCTCAGTTTACTATCTGTAAAGTGGGGTGAATAGTAGGAATACGGATTTCACAAAGTCGGATGGTTTCAACACCATACGGAAGTAAACAACCTTTGCAAACTGCAAAGCAAATAAAAATGGCTTATCAAGAGTGTGTATTGAGTATGAAAAGGACAGGGAGAGGTCAAATACGTAAGGTGGTAGTTTAAAGCTCTATGAGCAGTCTGTCTTTTTACGATTCATATGCTAATTGCCAACACCTTCTGTAATTACCTGTGCCCTGTTAACCTCTTTTTGGAATCACTTCCTTAGTAGTACAAAATTACATTCCAGTTAGCATAGCTGCATCTTTTATAAAAAGCGTCCTCTGCTGGAATCCTTTCCTACCAGCCGTGAGATCAGGGAAGTCCGTTTGTGCTTGTTGTAAACGGAGAGATCAGGGCGGACTGCACGACTTGTAGGCAGAGATGCCAAACAGAATGTGGGCACGTGTTAAAAAATGATTAAGAATTTCTGGGTGGCCGTGGCAGAACGTCCGCCCCAGCTGGGGGCCTTCTGAACTGCGGCCCTGGTGACAGCAGCCTGCCCACGGGGAGGGGGCCAGGGACCGCGTGCTGAACTGGAAGGGAGGTCACCCACTTGTGACTCTCCGTGCAGATTCGTGCGATCTTGGAGAGTTAGAAACAGATCGACTGATGTGACGGACGCGTGTCAGGCGTCTGCTCTGTGCAGGGAGTAAAGAGCGGTCAGGAGAGGAAAATGCAGTTAGAGGCAGAGGTGAGGCCTGTGGGGTCCTCCCGGGAGGAGCAAACTGACATGAGGAGCTGGGGAAGAAGGCTTCCCAGAGGAGGGGCCTTTGAGCTCACCCTGAACTGGCTAAGACTTGACCAAAGTCCCACCTACCCCGATAGGTGACTCAGCAGCCCCTCAGGAGCTGCTGGTTACTAGGACCTGCTGGAGACCCTGCCAGGAATCCTGCAAATGGAGAGGTGAGGGCAGGACGTAGGGCAGCATCTGCGGTTTAGTTGAGGGAAGGTGTGTTTGTTTTGGCTTTCACGGTGAAGTTAGCTGCTGCAATCCCATAAATCGCTCAGCACCACTTTAACAGATCAATTTTATTTCTAAAATATGTTTTTTTTTGACAGAGTGTACAAAAGTAAAAGTCGGCAGCCAACTCGCCACAAAGGGAGGTGTCACAGAACCCCAGGGCTTGCGGATGGGGAGGCCGCCTGGTCACACTGGACACGGCTGCCCCGCAGCACTTGCCGCCTGCAGAGGGAGACCGGGGGCGCAGGGGACCTTCCCCTCTCATGGTCGCTGGCATCTCCCCCTCCAGGAGACCCGTGCCCACCTTCTCCCATCCTCTTCCTCCACTGTCCCCTTTCTTTTTCGCCAGTGTGTGTCTACTCAGATGCACGTGATCTAAATCCTCATTGAGATAAACTGGAAAAAGGACTTAAGTGTCAATGTGGAAAAGTCCTTGAAACTTTCAAGTTGGTGTACCCACACAAAAAGGGGGTCGGGGAGGCAGCAAAAACCAGGGCAGAGAGATTTCTAAGAGCTGAATGTTGAGAGATATTTGCGAACCAATTATATAAATGTGTTAATAACTGGACCCCGTGGAAGCACCTCTGCGGATAAGCAGGAAGATGTTCCTATCACAAGGCATGGAAGGGGACAATGTCAAAAGGCTTAAAATTCCACACTTTTCACATAAAATTAAAATATGGGAAGCGGGACTTTGGGGGTATAGCCATTGAGCACGAGGAGTGGAGCTATCAACTGGACCTTAAAGAATGGAGCCTCCGGTGTGTTGAGTTAACCCTGGCACGGCTGTGGGGCAGAGACCAGGGCGCCTGCGTGCACACGAGCCGCCACGACCCACTCCCCCAGCTGGCGGCCTGGCTGCCTCCCTCCAATGGGCCACAGACCCTCAGGGCTCTGCCCCAGCCGTGGCCTTCCCCGAGCACCTCCCTGAGGCTGGCGGGGGACCAAAAGGCCACCCCAGTGGCCTTATAATAAATAAACATTAGATGACTGTCAGTCTGTCCAGGCTGCTGTAAGAGAATGCCATAAACTGGGTGGCTTACAAACAACAGACGTTTATTTCTCACAGTTCTGGAGGCTGGAAGTCTGAGATCAGGGCCCGGCAGATTTGGTGTCCAGCGAGGATCTTCCTGGATCGTAGACGGTGCCCTGTCGTTGTGTCCTCACACGGTGAACGGGGTGTGGAGCCCTCTGGGGCCTCTTTAGTAAAGGTCCTAGTCCCTTTCATAGGCTCCACCATCACGACCTCATCACCTCCCAAAGGCCCCACCTCCTAAGACCATCCCTGTGAGGGGTGAGGAGTCAACATATGCATTTGGGGGGAGACAAGCATTGCCCACAGCAATGGCATTGCAAAGGTCACACACTGCAGGAGGGAGGCTGAGCTCAGTTCTGCCGCCCAGTGCTTCAGCAGAAGGATGTTCACTTTGACTGGAGCTCAGAGAATTTTAATAGAGCTTGTGGAGTCAAAGAACAGAACAGAAGCGTCGGGGCGTGACTGGTCTCCACTGTCCTCAGATTCTTCCCATTCCTAGGTCTCCGTACTAGCCCTTTGGAGGCTGTGGGGAAAGACCCGCTTCTCCTTGCCTGTGTAGAATTGGCACATTTATCCCTGTAGCCTCTTAGACCATCTTCAGGGCCCCCGACCCGGAAGCAGAAGAGGTCTCCATTGACCCCACTGAAGGAGCAGGTGCCGCTCCTTACATGTGGACTGATTTTGCCGCAAGTTCCTGGCTGGTGAAGACCCCCTGGGCTCTGCTCACACCTGCATTGGCCATCGGGGGCGTAGACTGCAACTCACCCACATTCCCATAATCACAGCCCCAGTCCAGACTGGGGCCCGCCGGCACCCCCCGCTCTTCAACACCAGGGCTGACTCTGAGCCTCTGACCTGAGGGTGTCCCCACATCCAGGGTCACAGATTGTCACTGTGTTGTCAATCCTGCGTGCAACTGGAGGCCACAAGTGGGTTCCCTCTTCAGAGCGGAGCACGCTGGGCTGCAGGACACACCCCCATCACATTTTGCTGTGAGACCAGGAGAAGCAATGGTTCTACGTGTTCTCAGGGTTGAAATATCTGTCTTCCCATCAGACATACCTGCCCACGACCTATGTAAATTTAACCAAGTCTATAGCTTCCCAAAACTTTGTGCCGTCTGTAAAGTAGGGTCATGGCTCTTCACCATGGAGTCACTGCAAGGATTAAATGTGTAACATGGGGATGCGTTGTGCTTTTCAGACCTGAGGTATTGGAGTCAGACTGTCTCTGGCTCGGCCTCCCCTGCACTCCTGGTGCCTGCGGCAGCTTCTGGCCATAACTCCACTCTTGCAATATCCCTCCTCTGGGATGCATGTGTTCAGCCCCCACTACCTACTTGTCCTAAAGCGACAAGCCTCCTCTCAAATGTGGTCTTTCCTACACGCCTGGCCAGCCTCATCATGGCTGGGGCCGAGGCCACAGACCCTCAGTGGGTTTGTCCTAGTGTCTTTCCCTCCCCTGCCTGCCACATGCCTCCTGCGTGCGCCTGGCTGGGGCTGATCTGCAGCCTGACACCCTCCTCTCCTGCTGCCTGGGAGCCTCCTGCAGGTGTGGCTCAGCCCCAGCTGACTCGGGGGGAGTGCAGAGCAAGCCTGGCCACCCTCCTTGTGGTTAGGTAGTCCTGGGAAGTGGACAGGCTTGTCTGAACCAAAACGAGCCCTGAGAAGTTGAGAAGTGGCTGGCGTGTGTGCATGTGTCAATGGACTTGCTGAGCAGCGTGTCCTGGTGCCTGCTGCAGAAGGAGTGCTCAGTGGGTGCAGAAATACGCGCAGCACCATGTCCAGAGGCTGGCGGGGGACACGGGTGTGCTGGAGACCGTGGGTGGCTGGGAGGAGGGCCCCAGCATAGCGTCCACCCCTCATGCCTCTGCGTCCCTGGGGAGATCCTATTTGCTCTTGGAAAGTGATCTCAGCTCCTGTGCTGGTATTTGAAGTTCTGCAAGCATTTAATCTGTATTTCCTTGTTTCCTTTCTTAATTATAAAATATTTCAACCTGACAGAAAAGTACAGAAAATAATATAGCAAATACTCATGTGTTCATCAGATTTTTTAAAGGTTAATTTCAGAAAAATTTAAAGTTTTGAATATATAGATCCGAATAAGTCTCCCACCTGAAATTTACATCTATTTCTTCCTTTTTCATTTTCATTTTATATATAATTATGCACACACATACATTCCATATGTATTTTAATTCTGAAAAGTCACACACACCTAGTTGAACTGTGTGCAAAATTTAGACACCCCACTAGACCATTTCCGTGTCAGCCTCAGTGTGAGGTCCCTGTGCCTGTTCTGTGCATGTGTCTTGGTGATACAGGCAGAGAGGCCGGCTCAGCTCCTGCTGAAATGGCATCATGCCAGCGTCCCTGTCGATCCTTCACCTGCTGCTACCCATGGTGATGCCTGCAGGACAGGAAGCCAAGGGGTGAAAACACCCCGAGAAGTCATTGTAAATACCTGCTATTCGGGCTCAGCACTTACCGTGACAAGAATCTTCTCATGCACTTAGTCAGCTGTGCTGTTCCTGCCAGATTGAGATAGATCGTGAAAGTAAAACAGAGCAAATGTGGAGATAAGGCTCTCATCTCACTCCAGTGCAAATGGCATGTTACTGAAAAATACTTGAAAACAAATTATGTCTGAAGATAAGATCCACGACTTGGTCTGTGCAATAGAATTACTTCCATCACGCATGTAAACAGAAGTTAGGAGACGTGAGAGGAAATGATACCTTATTGGGAAACCTGGGGTAAAGTGAATAAAATGAGAGGGTTTCAAGGAATGTGCAACCATCACCATCTATCGTTTTCTGGGATTGGGGCAGCTCTGGGCAGCACATGTGCTCACATTTAAGGTGTGTGTTCATATGTGAAACCATGTGAGGTGACCTTGAACTGGAGGATGGAGCCGTCATTCTGCCCCTGAACATGGAAGCCTGGTGTCGGGGCGTGGGGGGAGTTCTGTGTTCGAGAGGGGCATCCCCAGGCAGGTGTGGCCCACACCTGGGCTGCTTGGGATGCTTTGTTAGAAACACAGACAACAATGATGTGTCGTGATTATCAAGTGGTTCAGAAGAACAGGACTCTGGGAAGAGTTCTGTAAACATCTTAGCCAATTTTATTCCGCTTATGTTTTTTATTTTAAGAAATAAAGCTATGTGATTTAAAAAAATTTTGGAATAAATTTAAAAGAGCACTTCTAACAATTATAAACTTAAGATTCTCAGAGGTAAAAAAGCAGCACATCTTTGTCTAGTCTCAGTGTCATTAAGATAATGATGCTGTCCTATGATGGTAAAATGCACAGAGGAGCACGTGCTGGGATCTTTCAATCTGGCAGATATTGCTGTAGAAACTGTCAATTTTATTAACAGATATTTGCAATGGTGTGCAAGAATTTGCATTTTATAATAAAGTTTGATGTCTATCTCTAGAGAAGACATAAACTGGTAGAAATATTTAAATGAGAAACAAAATCATTACACACACATATATGCATTTTTTTCTTTTACCGATGTAGAAACTCTACCTAGAGAAATATTGCCAGATATAACAGTATAACACGCTCCAGTTAGCATGTTTTGATGATATTGTTAATGAATGGAACAAATTCAGTTCAGGTCATGAAGGTTATGTCATTACAATGATCATAACTCGAGAAAAATTGTTGGCAGAGAAAAAAAAGTTTGTACTGAACCTGAAAACTTAAATAAACTTGACTGTTTTAAAACTTTTCTTAAATATTTTGCAGAGATGGGCATTAGGGTATCAAAAAATCTTTTTAACTGCTTTGTTTAATATTAAAAATGTTTCAAAGATATATTAGAAAAGACATTTTTTCCAGAAATGGAAAAGCATTCTTTAATTTCTTCCAGATGGAATATTTACTAATTAATGATTTGAAACAACCATTTAGAGAGGTTTTTTTTTGGTTAGTGATTCAACTTTGGAACAAAAATATTCTACTATATAAATATTCTACTATACTCTCTTGAGCATTTGCTTGGGTGGTTTGCAAACCACAGGCAGATCCAGCCCATGGCTTGTTTCTGTATGGCCCAGTACTTTTACATTTTTAAATGGTTGATGAGTAGCAAAAAGAATAATATTCCATGAAATGTAAAAAGCATATGAAATGAAAATTTCTGTGTTCGCAAATAAAGTTTTTCTGGAACGTGGCCCATCTTATCCGTTTACATGTGGTCTGTGGTTGCATTTGAGATGGAAGGACAGAGCTGAGCAGTGTTACAGCAACAGAGACCGTGCGGCCTGCGAAGGCGACCACACTCACCACTGGGCCCTTTACAGGAAAATTTGCCAACCCCTGATCTAGATCAATTTGATGGCAGAGTATCTGGTGTTGCAAAGTGAATTCCTTAAGAATCATGAGCACGCACAGCCGCTAATCTGAGCGAACCCAACCTTTCTCTACCCAGTATTTCAAATTTTTTTATTAAACAAAATAAGCCTTGTGGGTGGAATCTGTAGTTAATGTTACAAATTCAAAGTAGCATAAATTTATGCTGATAAAACATCAATTTTTAGTTGTGTATTTTGGGCTTTGGCATAAGATTTCATTTAAAAATGGAATCCACCCCTGTGGACATGTGAAATTCATAGGAACACAAGTACAAGGGTACTTTGAAAAGTTCATGGAAAAGTAGAATTAAAAAATAATGTAAGAGCTGACGGGAGCCAAGTTTTCCTGGCACTCAAGTCCCATTCTTCGAAGTCCATTTCAATTGCCGCCTCCTTGGGTGGGCACTGGCCATCTGGGTTTCAAACGTCCCCTTCCCCTCCAGGTATGTGGTGGTCTTGCTACTCTGAAATAGGCACTTCTTGGGCGTTCTCAGGAATCTTTTCCTGTTCGAGTCTTACCTCCTGGTGGAGGTTTTAAGTTCCTAAGGACAGGCGAAATATCTGCTCCCATCACTACAGTCTTATTTCCTAACTGAGTTATGCCCTGGGGATAACTACAATTATCTGAGTTTTTACACCTTCCCCAATCTCTGGGTGTTGCCAGGGAGAGACCCTGAGCTAATGCTTGTCTTTTGGTATTACAGCTGACCGGGGATTTACAGTGAAGAGTCTCAGTGGGGTTAGGGAGAGCTGGTCACCACGTTACAGGGGAGGCCAGTGCCGTGGCCAACGCTGGGGAACCCGTACACGCTCGCTGGAGTCAGGGTCTAGATCACGGCCCCTAGCTCAGCGCTTGCCGCAGGCCTTTCAGCTCAGGCACTTCAGTCTCAGGCCGGGCGCAACCTTGGAGCTGGGCATGGGAACATGGGCCAGGCTCCAAACCTGCCACGATGTTCCTGTCCCCGGTTCCAAAGTCTTGGAGGGTGAGCGCTGGTCCTGTTCCTTCCCAAGCTTGCCCTCAACTCCACCTCTGCTTGTCTGGAAGGAGAGCTCGAGGGGGGCGCTTTTCTGCCTCTCTGGTCCTGGTGAGTCTTGACATGCACATGCAGGAGCGCACTGTCCTGCAGGTGACTCTGCTCATGGTGACCCATCCGCTCAGGAGACCGCTCAGTGGAGCTGCCGACAGCACACTGCCTGGCTGCCTTTGCTCGCCAAACATCTGCTATGCGCCTGCTAGATATCAGGGCCGGTCACAGGCCTTGGGGATACGAAGACAAATTGTAAAATGCTCCTGCCTGAACGAGCTATGGAGTCCAGCAGATGCCAACGCAGGTGTCAGGCACATGCATCGCGTGGAGTGAAATGCTTTGTCCGCTCTGTGTGTTCTCGGGCCACGCCAGAGGAGCCAGCTTGATGTTGTGAAGAACACTGTCCTCGTCCTGTCCATATCTCCATTGCCAGAACTTCAACCAGGCGTCCCCCAGGAAGGATGTCATGCTGGTGAATAATGTCACCTTTCCTTGTGGCCCAGAGCCGGCCCATCCACCCTCTGCACACAGTCTTGGTCCGGCGAGTGCGCACATGGCTGCGGGCCTGGGGACCGCGAGGCTCAGCGGCCTCTCACCCGCAGGCCTCGCACGCGCCTCTGCAGATCCGCCTGCAACGAAACCAGAGCCCAACTGATCACACGCAGACACGAAATCCTGTGCCTGAACGAGCATATTCCTGACGTCTTAAATAAAAGGAAGGGGCTCCTTTTTCTTACTTAAAACCTCTTCATCTTTCCACTGATCCGGGGCCCGTGGGTCCAGTGAGGGGACAAGTGGCTTCCCACTCCTGCCGAGCTCTCATGGCACATCCTATAGCAAAGGCAGCCATGGCTGTCAACTGAGATGAGACATGCATTTCTACACGTTGTTAGCTGAGCAGCTGGTGGGAACGTGGGCTGGGGGAGATCCTGGTTTGGGAATCAGGCAGACAGGGACAAGGAACGGTTATTTATGAGCCGCGTCCTCACGGCAAGCAGGAAGTCCCTGTCATGCTTGGTGTCCTCACCTGCAAAATGGGACTAATAACACACACCCGACAGGAAGACACGAGGCCATGTGCATGGAAACACTAGGCCCGAGTCAGACATGAGGGACGTGAGCAGTCACTGTCAGCCCTGAACACACGCACATGCTGAACCAGGCAGATGCACACACGCTGCACACATCACACACACCACAGAAATATGCACCACGCATCACACACATCACACAAATACACACACACACACCACACACCACACATATCACACACACCACAGAAATACATACCACATAGCACACACAGACCATGCACCACACACACAACACGCACATCACACACAACACACAAATATATTCCACACAAATACCACACACCATACACAGACCACACACCACACACCACACACACATACCATACACCACACACATCACACAAATATACACATGCACCACATACCACACATATTGCACACAGACCACACGCCACACACATCACACAAATATACACACACATGCCACACACACTGACCACAGACTACACACCACACACACTAACACACCACACACATCACACACATCATACAAATATACACACACATGCCACACACAGACCACACACATCACACAAATATACATACACATGCCACACACACATCACACACAACACACGAATATACTCCACATACACACCACACACACTCTGAACCATCCTGTGTGTCCCCCTGGCTCGAGCACACACCTGAGGGGATTTTGAAAGCACAGGTGGGACGACGGCCAGGTCTGGGAGGGCCTGGAGGGACTGTGAAGCTGGAGCGGATGGAGGGGTCCGAGCATGCATGGGACGTGCTGCCGCAGATTTGTCGCCGGCTCCAGCAGTGCCATGCGTGGACGCGCGCCTCCTGCAGCCCAGCTTGCCCTGCACCGCAGCAGCCCGGCAGGCTGGAGCACAGAGTGGCCCGGCTCGGCCACTGCTCAGGGTGCCTCCTCCTGTCCTGCACGTGTGTCCTCACAGAGCTGGAGCCATCACGTCCCATCCTGGGTGAGCAGACGGGAGAGGAACACAGGGGCAAGGGACATGCGGGGTCTCAGTGACTGACGCTCTCCTCCCTGTGCCCACCAGGCCCACACTTTCAGAAGATAAAAGCAAGACTCCATAGCACCAGTGCCATCTTCATGTGCTTACACAGCATGGATTTGGGGCCTGCAAAACCCTGGTGGGAAAATATCCCTTGCAGAGACACCTGAGTGTCCACTAAAAGCTCTGGCCGCAGTCCCTGTGGTGTGGTCCTTTGATGCTGTTGAAAAGCAAAAAGTGCACGAAGGAGCATCTGCGGCCACGGCTATGAGATCAGAGGCAGGGAGTGCAGCCGCCAGATGAGAACCATGGCCATCTCTGCCTTGGCCATGGAGAGCTGGGGTCTGTGCAGGACTTGAGGGCACCTGTGAACCTGACCATCAGTAACGCTCCTTGGCCAGGCGTATCTGGAGCCCCAGGGCAGAGGAAAAGCATGCCACCTGATGTGGGGCTGGCGTGTGGCCTTGCTGGAGCTGGGCAGGACCTGGGCCTTCCCATCCTGGGTGTGTGTCTTCCTCAGAGTTGGCCCCAGGCTCTGTGACGATGACAGGTCATACACACGGGGCTGGCCCCTGCTGGCCAACCACAGTATGGCCCCATCAGAAAACCCGGGACAACATACAGGACGATGGCCTGTCTTCTTTTCAGTTGTCCTTGTGCCAGCTGTTAGAAGGGTCACGTGCACATACACCACGTTCTACTTGACACGCCCGGTGGGTCTGACAATCGCCCAGAACCGAGCACACGGACACTCATGCATGTGTGTATGGACAGACGTGTGGATAGAGACCTGCACCTCCACCAAGAGGGAAATGCAGAGCACACAGATAACCTCACGATGTTCAGGCCAGATTTCACCACCAAATTAGTTTGCGCCAAGTGGATCAATACCCATTTGGTTTGGGGGATTTCAGAAATAAGCACAGACTTGCCTAATACCCCTGCTCCTACCTCCTGCCCTGACCTTTTGCAGAGGGAGAGCCCCAGCCTGAAGGTCACGCTGTTCACCGGGGTCCCCGGCTTATGCAAGGCCAGCTGGGATCTTGGCTTCTTCCTCCCAGCTCTCAGGCCATATACCTCCCTGCAGGGTCTGTTTGTCACCAAGATGCCTTACCTGACATCTTCCTGCTCCACGTCAAGCACAGCCCGTCTGTCAGCAGACTTCCCTGACCCCTCCAACGCTCATAATTTCAGGACTGGAAATGATCTTAAGGATTATCCCAGCACGGTCGCTTGCTAACTTTGCTTTATTTTTCCAGTGCAGTCACGTGTCTCGTCACATACACAGGCAGAGCTGCTCAGGTGAGCCTGGGCTCCTTTCCTTCCCGGGGGGAGCTGAGCTGCCTTCACATGACTCTGGGATACCCGACACACAGGCTGACAGCCCCTCTCACACTACAGAGGAGAAAAATTGAGGTCTGCCAGGTCACAAAAGTAGCTGATGCTTACAGGCTGCCAATGAGCTGTTACTGATCTAATTGCACAGAGTCAGAGATCAGGCCCCAGAAAGGACAGAAAGGAAACCCAGTGCCAGCAGACTGCATGTCATGTCGCTGTCCCACATGTCAGACGCTGCATGAGGCTCATGCTCGGGAATTCCCATCAGTGAGGGTCTGGCCAGCGGCCGTGACAGTTCAGTGAGTTAACCAAACGTGAACAAATCCCAAAATATACTGCATGAGAGAGATTTTTGCTTCTCTGCTCTGGAACCTACCAAATAGAGCTTGTTTAAACTTTCTGTCTTAAAAAAAAATTGCCTCTCTCTGAACTAAAAATCAAAATGCAAGAGTTTCATCTGAAAAAGATAAATTTTTAAAAGGTCACGATCCTGGGAACAGATTGAATTGTAGTGGGCACCGAAGTTTCCACGACAGGAAACAATGTATCTCTTAGCGCAGGGATATTTTTGAGAAGTCCGGCCAGCAAGCTGTGACCGTCTCTCCCAGTTTCCTGCAAGCAGCCCGGTCTTTCTCTGTGCCTTGGTTCCATCGTGGAGGTCATCCCTTCCACTCGAGGATGCTGCAGGTCGTCTCGGTTTGGCCGCTCCTTTCTGAGAATGAGTGATAACCATGAGTTGTCCCCCAACAAGCATCGCCTTAGATGACAGAATCGCTGAGCATCGGAGGGCTCAGGTGCCCCCGGTTGGTTTGGCTGCTGCCTTGAGCAAGGTGTAGCTGGACCGTGACACTGGCTTCAGTGAGAACACCTGTGAGCTCCTGGAACAGCAGCCACAGCCACCGAGAACATGAGACGGCCACGGGACCCTAAACCCCAGGCTGGGGACTGTGCTGACCGATAAGCGGGGACCCCAGCCAGGAAAGCACTCCTGCCCTGGAGTTCGACATCTGGTTCAAGTGCCGGTTCCTCATACAAACACCAGCACCACCCTTGTCCACAAGCTGAGCAGATGACAACTTCTATGGTGCGGTGGGGCTGGTGGAGGGAGGCTGAGATTTTCAATCGCTTACTCTTTTGTTCATAAAAATGTTTATCATGGACCAACCGTGTGCCAGGTGCTGTGCTTGACAAGACAGCCGAAGCCCCCACTCCCGTGGAACTCGAATTTCAGTGGTGGAAGACAGAACAAGTAAGCAAACATTAAAGACATCATTTCACACGATGCTGAGTGCTGCGAACCGTGGCATTGGGGAACAGGGGTCAGGATGAGAGGGATGTCACGATGGGAGGTCCAGGAAGGCCCCCAGGGCTACAGTGAAACCAGGGCCAGCACCCCGAGACCGAGCCAGCCGTGGAGGGCAGCAGCAAATGTCCTGGGGCCATAGGGATCTCGCTGAAGTCGAGGAGCCCCAGAGTTCAAGGAGGAGGACAGGGGCCAGATGGCACGGGGGCCCGTAGACTCTGACGTAGAGTTTAGGTTTTATTTTAAGCACAACATGAAGCTATGGGAGGATTTTAAATGAGAGAGGGACACGACCTGATTTGCATATTAAGAAGATCACCCAGCTGCTGTGTGAAGAGCGTCTTTTCAGGGAACAAAAATAGAAACAGGACTGTTGGGAGGGTGTTGCAGTAACCCTGGTGAGAGGTAATTATTATTATTCAACTTCGCAGAGGCACAAGGAAGGCGGTTTACGGTTTACGGTTTACGCAAGTGCGAGTGCACACGACAGATAACAATAATGCCCCACTTTTATTTGCATAGAGACTTTAATTTGAAAAGCCTCTTTACCTATGTCTCTTCATTCAAACTTCGCAACAACCCTGGGCCGAATTGTGATCCCCATTTCTTAGGCTGGAGCAAGGCTCCGGGCAGTGGGCACCTGCCCAGTCACAGAAGTGCTCAGCGCTGGAGCCTGGGTGACCACTGAGTCTCCCGACTCCCGACTTCCTGCTTTTTCCATGTTCCTTTGCCTACCCCATGCCCCCTCCCCAGGTCAAACCCCTGGGCATAGAAGCCAAACTAAGCAGCCAACCATCCAAAGTCCCACGGCCAGCCAGCTGTTGTCCCGTGAGGCCCAGGAATAAGCCCAGACGCCTCCCAGGCCCTGCGGGTGCCAAGCTCTGCTTCCCCGGCTGCCAGACGGTTAGAGAACAAAGGAGACAGGATGTTCCTGGCTTCCAGGCACTTCAAATCTAGTTGGGAAAACTGGGAAGACTTCCGTGAATAATGCTCTGCAAATTAAAAACCATACCCAATTGCAAAAACACTTTAGAAAGAACCCAGATTTTTGTCCTTGTGGCAAATGGATCTGAAGTCCATCGAGGAAGGAAGCTTCTCTGAATGGCCTTCTGCATGCTCTGCCTCCACCTGGGGCATCTGTCTGTCTCTTTGCAAAGGCCAGAAGCTAGATTTGTCTTTATGTTTTTACAGGAACTGGCACATTTCTGGCCTTTAAGTGGGTCCCTGCTGTAGAAGCACTTTGGTTCTGCTGTGTGACAGGGTCTCTGCTGATGTCCATGCATTAGCAGTCCTGTGGGGCTGTGCCGGTCTACTGTCTCTGAAAGCCCTTGGCCTTGGAGGAAGCTCTGGCTGCCGGGGAAAGGCCTCTTCAGAGCCAGGGCAGCGGCAGCCAGGACAGGATGGACCAGTGGGCGTGGCGAGTGCCCTGGATCAGGCAGGTCTGATGGCAGATTTCCAGGTTTTAGGAAGCACATTTCGCTCCTTTCATACACAATTGCCTGGACTCAGGCTCAGGAGCTCGGCTGAGCACGCACCAGCTGAGCACAAAATGGGAAGAGCGAATTGTGATTTGCAGCAATCGCCTGCTGCACAAGGCGGATGGCCTGGTCGGTGCATTTCATTTAACCTGCCTGGTCCTGTGTGTGTGCTACGAATCAGCTTTTCAACCAACAATCCCTTCTTTAAGTCATGTAACAGCAACAGCAGCACATGTAGCTGCCAGCCAGGCCCAGTACGGAGCCTCTCGGCTGGCAGAATGTGGTCGGGGGTCATAAACACAGCAGCTGGCGCAAAGCTCACCAGCTGAGAGAAGCTGAACATCTGCCAGAGTAGGCTTCCAGCTCCGAGCACGTGCACATGCGTGTGCCTATGTCCACGTGTGTGTGCACATGTAACTGGGGGGGGGGAGTGAGCAACGTTCCTATGAACTCTCTGCTGCTCACTGCAGAGGAACAGCCACTGGACTCAGGACTGCTGTCCCCCACCTGCTGACAGCGGAGGGTGGCATGTTCCTACCAGGGTCCCTTCAGGGGAGCTAACGTCCTTTCTGGCTGGTGACTTGAGGCACATTAACTCATCTGGCCAGCACCCTGCAGGAGCCTCTTCTCTACAGCTTAATTAAAGAACCCCAGGCAACGAGGTCAGCTGCAGGCCCTGGAGACTGACTGTAATATTTTGCTCATTAGATTTCTGGAAGGAGACACAGGCTTGCTCCTTCAGAATCCCTCCGTCCCCCACATACACAGGCCTGCATGTAGTGAACTCTGCAGGACGGATTCCTGGAGCTGCCGGCCCTCGACAAGGCTCAGCTCTGCTGGCCAGAGGCACAGGCAGGGCCCAGCAGCAGAAAGGACCTGCAGCCTTCTGTCTGTCCACTGCACCCATGCACACGCACAGCAGGGTGGGGGCTTCCTGCCACACCCTTTTGGGAAAAGTCGACCAGGGGACTTGGAAGAAAAAAGGACAAGGGCCACCCTTTCTCTGTCCCCTCCAGAGATCATTAACCAAATGGTCAACATGAACTTTGTCAGCGATTGTATAAATGGAAATCCTGTGCCGCCTGGTGTGGTACGATGAGAACGCAGCACCGCTTCTGCGGTATTCCTGCCAGCCTGTGTCGTCTGAATTCAAACACGAGGAAATGTCAGACACAGCTGCATCAAGGGTTATTGTATAAAATAAATAGCCTGTAACTTAAAATATTACAAAGACTGAGAAAGTCTTCCAGAATGGAAGACACTAAAGAGATATGACCGCTAAATGGGACACATAATTCCGAATTTGTGTTCTTTTCCTGTTGACACATTGCTGAAATTTGAACGGGATCTGAGGATTAGATGTCGTAAAGCATCGACATTAATTGATTTTGGTGGTTGTATTATAGGAAATACTAGCATGCTTGGAGTAATGGGTCATTGTGGCAACCTACTGTAAAATGGTTCGGAATAAAAATGTTCTTTGGATTATACTTGCAACTTTTCTGTAAGTTTTTTCTGGGAAAAAAAAAAGTCCCCTGACCCTCATGAAGGGAAAGATTTTGCCGAGAGAAAAAAGGCTAGACACAAAAAGGTAGCCACTACACCGTTCCATTTGTATTAAATTCTAGAACACTCGAAATTCACCTATGGTGACAGAAAACAGGTCTTTGGTTGCTGGGGCGAGGCTGGGAGGAGACTGAGCAGGAGGAGACGTTGGGAGATGTGCTGCATGCTTTAAAAAAATGTGTACTAGGCATTTTATAGTATGAAAATTGCAGCATAATAAGGTTTATTTTTTAAAAAAATCCCTTTTTCTTTCCAAGAATGTGGTCTGTGTCACCTTTTGCCCTGAAGAAATCAGATGTACCTGGAGAAAGGGTCACTCGTGTCCGAGGGCGTGAGCTTCGGGCACCTCACTGTATCAGGAAGCAAGAAAACTCACAAATGTAACGGGGCCGTGTGAAAAGAACATAGGAGGCAGCAAAGTCCCGACAGGGTAAGCACCGCAAGCAGAACGGTTACGACGGACTGAAAGACATCGGGTCAATGAAAATCTGTAAGTTCATAACGATATTTAAAACAATTGAAACTCAGGAGACCCTTTTATCACCATTAGAGGTCGTGATTACAATAACTCCTGACTCTGAGAGTGGGCAGTTAAAGGGGAAGATTTAAGCATTTATCCTGCCTTCTAGTAGAACTGTGTTTTGGAATAGTCAAGTAGTCGCATTTGATGAGATAAAATTATGCTTTACTTAAAAATGCCAACTAAGAAAGGTAGACTGAATGACAGAACTATTTCATAAACTCTGGATTTTATAGGTTGGTGTTAAACCCACCATGTGAGGAGACCTTCAGAATTATCCCAGGAACGGTGTAGCCACAAGGGGAAGACACAACTGGAAAGCAGACCAGAGCGTCCTCATTTCAGTACAGTCACGGCTGAACAGGTGTCAGGTGTCCTGTGACCAGCTGCGACTGGTCATTCTACCTACCGTGGTTTAGGTACGAGTTCTATGAAATTCAGGAGACAATCGCCAGAGATGCCCGGAAAGCGGGACATCCTGCAGGCAACTGGCTTAGTTCCTTCAACATATCAGTGTAGTTTAAAAAGGGACTTTTCTAGAATGAAAGAGTCTTTAGGGACATAAAAACCAATTGCCACCCTTAGTCCTGGACCGAATACTGTGTAGATGAAGCAACAGTGAGCCAAAAATTTTGGCAAGTGAAAAAATTTGAATATGGTCTGGTTACTTCATGGGTTCAAAATTTAGTAAAATAGAGGAGTGGGGATCGTCAACTAAAAAATTTTAAATAAAGTAGGTACAGTGATATCTCATTTTGGCAAAAAAAAGAAGTACAGGTGTGTAGTGTATATGGGTACTGGTAATGTGCATAGGTAACATGTACATAGCATTATCCTATTTCGGTTTAAAAGTAAACATGCATGTATACGTGTACATTCTGTGCACATGCACGCACGCTCATACGTACATAGAAAAAGAGCCCAGCGATGGGCTTGGTGTGTCAGAAGTGTGATATCTGGGTGGTGGGAATATATTATCTTTATTTTTTTTTTAACTTTTAAAACATGTACTTCTACTAGGTACACACTCTGCTTTTTACAATAATAAGTTTATTTTTTCAGAACTTTTTGTTCTGACCGTTCTTTCTCTTAAGCTCTGCTTCAGACCCTCACTCCATCTTGCCTAAAATGCTGCAATAGACTCATCCTTAACCGTGAGCCTCTGCGATCTGTCCCGCATCTCACCATCAGGACGTGCCACCTGGGCAGCTGTACCGTCCCCGGTGCTGCGACGGTTCCTGCCTACACCGTGAAATCAAGACCTCTCAGCCGATATTCCCCGTTGTCCGGGACCCGCTTCTGACCCGTCTCTGAGCTGGTTGCCGGTGGCCCTCACGTCCTGCCCTCTGCTCAGCCTTTCCCCCTGGGACCTTTGCTCTCAGCCCCACTGGGACACCAGCCCCGGCTGCCGAAGCCTCCCTCACGGGTGGCTCCAACACACCTTCCATGGGACTGTCATGCCTCCCACCCCTGGGCACTTTCCTACAAGGTTTCTCAGCATTTTATTTAAAATTTCCAATTTTGACATTGATGTGTGAGGTCCGTCTCCCCCAATCAGATTTGACCTTTTTGAAAGCAGAAACTTATTCAGTTTTACATCATTCAGAGGACTAGTTCTGTTTCCTGCATAAAGTAGTTCATAAACTATCAAATAAATAAATGAACAAATAACACTCTCTGAGAGAATATCCCATTTCAGTCCTGCATCCCAGGCCTGGAAAAATGTTTTAAAACGGAAAATTGTACCTTTTTAAAAATGGGATAGAATGAACCCTCTGTACTCACACATTCTTATGCAACCAAGACTGATCAATGAGCGTGGGTGACATTCTCTGATCCTCGGAAAAGGTCATCAAAACCAGGCTCAGAGGCTCACTTGGTTCTCCCTTTAGGAGGGGCGGGCCTGTGCTGCTTCATGCTCACTCTCTCTACCTGTTGCGTTTCTTCAACTTTGCAGATCCCTTCAGCTTGAGAGATCAGGGCTTGCAGGAAAAGGGGCAAGAGCCAGAACTCTCCGCTGGCTGCAGGAAACAATTGTTCTTTCTGTGGTACAGACCAGGGCCGTGGCCCTGCGAGGATGTGTTGGCAGCTGGAAGGGGATCCAGGAGAGACACAGTCCTGAACCTCAGCACAGCCAAACTCCGGAGGCTGACCTTAGAGCCCCAAAGAGTGAAGAGCTGGGACCTGCTTCCCGGAGTTGTCATGGCTCTGTGGGCCCCAATGAAAAAGTTCCCAGGGGACTCTCCAGAGCCTCCTGTCCACAGGGTGGGAGCTGCAGGGAGAAGAGGAAGGATCCCTGCTCCCCCACTGATGGGCACTCCAGAGCAGGGCCAGGCAGGCCGATGGATAACATCCCTGCAGGAAGGAGGGCAACCTCCTGAGGTGGACTGTGTGGTCTTTGTTTTACAGACAAGACCACAAGCCTAGAGAAGGTACTTGTTATGGCCTGAGACTTGTCGCCCCAGAATTCACATGCTGGAGCCCTCACCCCCAGGACCTCAGAGTGGGACTGATTTGGAGACGGGACCTTTAAAAGGTGATTATGTTAAAATGAGGTCTTCAGGGTGGGCCCTAATCCATTGTGACTGGTGTCCTTATAGAAGAGGAGATGAGGACACAGACACATGCAGAGGGATGACCCCGTGAGGACACAGGGAGAAGACGCCGTCTGCAAGCGAGTTGGCTTGTCTGTTTTGTGCTCGTTGGTAACAGAATGCCTGAGCCTGTCATTTATAAAAAACATAAATTTATCCTTCACTGTTCTGGAGGCTGGAGGTCCAGCTGCAGCAGGAAAGTACTGTGCTTCATCTGAGGTTTGCCGAGGCCCTTCCTGCAGAAGCCGAGAGCCTGGTCACCAGCACAGTGAGCATTTCCATGGGACAAAGTGTGAGATCAGGCGCCGTGTCCTTGGCATGGTTTGTGGTTGAAATGGAGAGAAGAGAGAACACCCCCCAGGAAATATGGTGTGGGACCAGGACCAGGGGGAATTCCAGGCTGTAGGAGCTGAGGGAGTTCAAGAGCCAGGCGAGCCGGGGGTCGGGGAGGAGCCGATTCTGCCGCCAGGACAGCGCTGGGCCAGAGAAGCGGCGCTTCTCACAGAGACGCGCTCTCTTTCTGCTTGGTCACCTCGTCAACCTGAGTCACCCGCTGGCTCTTAGTTTCAGTTTTTGATGAGAAAACATTGAACAGCACCTCTAGAAAAGTCTCCGTGCCCGTGACATCACTGTCAGTGTTTGGTATTTCCATGGCACCTTTTCCTGTGGCTTTTGCCGGTGACACGGGTGGGGCAGGAGGGGGAAGCCACATGGCGGTGGCAGAGGCTGCATCCCAGCGTGGCACGACTCAGGACTCCTGGGCACAAGCAGGATGCCCACCGCAGAGCCCGGTGTTGCGTGTGACCAGCCCGGACGGGGCCATGTGGCAGGATTCGCGTGGAATCCCCGGAGCGTGGTGGGGTGGAGGTCTCTGTGCGACATCACCATCTGCTGCTTCTCCCGGGTGACATTCAGAGAATGAGCCACACTCCCTTGAAAAACCCGAACCCGTCTCCCTGCCGCCTGCCCCACCCAGCTCTTCCTCACCATGGGGAAGGAATGTTCTCTGTGAAAGCCCCGAGGGCCCTTGGGAGGTGCAGCCAAGACCAGGCGACTCCACGGCCGTCAATCTTCATTATTGTCATCGCCATCATCACAGTCACCAGAGAAAGATGGGCTGCGTGTTTCATACCATTTGCACAACTGTCTAAACAAGACTGAAAGGGAAACGCTCGTCTGCTTTTAACAGCTCCGGGAAGACCACAGACTTCTCAAGTTTAAAATGAGTTGAGCTGCTCATTTTAATGCTAAAATTGAGGTGAAACTGCAGACAGCTGGGCAGGGCTGGCATCTGGCGTGCTCCTGTGGGGTCCCAGGGGGCCTGCCCTGGGGTTGTGGTGATGAGCGTTTCTCTCCAGTGTTTTCTAACTTTGTCTTACAGACCCACATGCGCCTCCAGCCCGTCATTTGCACATGAATGGAGGGTCTGGGCAGCAAAGGGGTCGAGGCCTCTAGATTAGACACACCCAGGCCTGCCCAGCAAAGGACAGGAACCCACAGCAGTTGGGAAGAGGAGGGATGCAGGTCACACAGCGATGAGTCCTGTGTCCTCACGACTCAGTATCCGAAATGCAGGATGCTCTCAGCAACTTTCACTCCAAGGTACCGGGCGAGACTCTCCAACAGCACTGCAGGTCCCTCCTTGAGGACAGTGGGGGGAAATCGAGGCACAGAGAAAGCAGGAGCCATGGTTGGGGGGGGGGCATTGTAAGTGATCTCAGTGCCTGCTGAGAAGTAAAGCGTGGGATTCTGTGGGGGAGAAAAACCACGGTGGCATTTTAAGGCACAGCCCTTGTCCCTAACACCGCTCCTGCTGGCAGTGGGGGCTTCTGTGTGACTCTCCTGTGGAGCTGGGCTCTGAGACTCCTTGACTCCGAGAAGGAGGTGCTGTGGCAGGCTGCAGGCCCAGGCTCAAGACACTGGTGGCGCTGTGTCCTGTCTCCTGGAACCAGCTGTTGTACTGTGAGGAGGCCCAGAGGCCACATGGGAGGGCCACCATAATGTCCTGGTTAACGGCCCAGTGGGGTTTAACGGCAACAGCTCCCAGATGTGCAGAGCATGTGAGCCTCTCAGGACAGCAGACCCAGGTCAGCTGTCCTCAGCCGCTGCCCGTGCAGCGGAGACAAGTCGTGGATTTGTGAGCAACATAAATGTGTTTTCAAGCCTCTGAGTTTTAGGTGGTCTGTCATGAGCAGCAGAGAATCAGCAGGTCCATCCAGTACAGGGAGCCTGACCATTGCCAGGGTGGACTCCGTAGTGCTCCGTCTCCTGTGGAAAATATTGAAGCCCCGCCTCCCGCCTCTGCAGTTCCACGATGAGAAGGGATCCACGTGTCCTTCGCTGTTTGCAAACAGCTGGGCGGCTCTTTTGCAAAAGAGACAAATTTGCTGTCATTTATAGGGGCATGAAGGAGGGGGACAGCTGGTGAGAAAGTCTTTCTCTGGCTCCGACTTGCAGCCCCTGAGCAGACCTGGCCAGGAGAACATGCAGCCCAGCAAGCCGTGTGCTTCCCGTGCACCCCACCATTAGCCGAAGCAGGTCCTCTGCTCGAGAGCAATTCTGAGCAGCCTTGGGGTCCCCGACAACCTGCTGCAGGGGCCCCGCTTGAATCAATAGGACTTCCCAGTGGTGGCCTTTTGTGATGGGCTCTTTTGCTCCTGCCTTCATTTCATGAATTTGGTGTCCTGGGAGCCTCAGTGATCAGCTGCAGTTGTCACAGCTCTTTCTCTTCCAGACCCACCTTTGCCATTTGGCCTGTGACCAATGTTGTCTTATTTGGTGTCTGCAGTTCCCCTTTTTCTCTGGACCCTAATACACAAGATTATTGAGATGTTATTTAGCCAACGACGGCTAATGGTTTCTGTAGCATTCTCACCTTCCGTCCAAAATACTCTCACTGATCATAATTATCCAGCTACCAGGGAAGCAGAAATAAATAGGCCCAACTTTGCCCTAATTTTTTAAAAAAATACCCCACAAAGAACCATGTTTTTGTATCTCATAGACACAACAGCAAAAGGCAAGAGAAAGTTGAAACTCCTCAGTCTCCCTCTCCATCAAAGAAGCTTCAGCAGAGGAAGCATGCATTTTAATTTTGAAAAGAATTAAAGTTTAAAAAACCCACAGATGTTGTGGCTTTAGCATTTCTGACCACCTGGGTTTCCGTCAGGTTCTTTTTCTCTCTAAATGAGGACCTAAGACGGTTCATGCTCTGAGCCTGAAATGTTGTGTTTTCTTCTCTCTTGGTCCAGATGCCTTGATCTGTGAAAAAAATCTCATTATTGTCAGCAACTCAGCTGCAGAAATGGTGAGGGGCACATAGCCACACCTCACATGCGAGGACACAGTCAGCCCGTCCCAGCCAGGGACAAAGACACTGATCAAAGCATTGTTTTAAATAGCATGTAACCTGGCTGTCCAACAGTAAGCAATCAGTGAAAACTAGGGTACGTAGAGCTGTATCCTTGAAAAACTATATGGCTGGTGACAGAAAGACAGCTAAGCTGTATCATTAAGTGAATAAAGAAGATCACCAAAACCTATGTACGGTCTTGCTCATTTTATTTTATACACTCACATCTATAGGAAAAGTTCTAGAAGATAAACAGGTGATAAAAACGATTCTATCAGAGTGGTGGGATGACAGGGTGTTTTAATATCTTCCTTTTGCTTGTAATTTGTTTCTACGCAAATGTATTTCTTCTGTTAAAAAAAGGTGTAACAATAACAAATGTTTTCAGCAAATACATTTTAATCCGTCTTATTTTCCGTGGAAACCACCTGGAACCTGCTTCAGGTGACCAGATTTTACAGGCCAAGGCCTCCCTCGAGTTTGGTCTGAGGGTTGGAGACTTAACGTTTGGGACAAGTCTGGGCAAGGCCGAACCAGGGAGCAGAGGACGGTCAGCTTCTCCACAGACAAAGGATGGACTCTGGAAACACCCGGGCTGTGCACGGTGGCTCCCTCCGACCCGCCGGGGCTCCTTCAATCAGGGACCAGGTCTTTGGCCACCCGAAGCCTCAGTTAAAATGTCCCAACTCGCTTCGTCAATTTTTTCACGATGCCTTCCGCAGCGTGCGGGTATTTTATGCATTTGCATCTTTCCTTTCTGTCGGTTGCTTTTTCCTTGTGAGATGGCGGATTCCCTGAGATGCTCACCTCTGGCCCCAGGGTCAGGTGCAGCACCTGGCCTATAGTGAGTACTCCCAAAATACCTACAGGAAGAAAGAAGATGAGAAATTAGGAAAAAATGGCTTTCTGGAGAGGTCAGAGGCAAGAGCAGCAGAGAAAGCCAAGTCCCCACGGCTGTGCAGACGCCGGCGGTGGCACTCCACCACTGCCACTCTGGGAGCGGGCAGCACCAGCCGCCTTTCTCAGGTGACACACACTCATGCTGTTTAAGAAGAACGGCGAGTTACAAACAAAAAGGAAAGAAAAATAGCAAAACAGGTCATCAGGAAAGAAGCTGCCAAGGGGGACACAGACACCCTGAGCTGCAGAACGTGGTGGGAGGTGGAGGTGGCACCAGGTAGGTAAAAAGAGACTAATGTCTGGTCTGAGGGGGACGGAGCAGAAGCTTAAAGCACACGCTGGTCCTCCCGGGGCAGCCAGCACTGGGGAGATGAAACACTAAGCCGAAAAGACCCCCACGCACGGGCGGTGGGCTGCAGCCTGGCACCCAGAGCCTCAGTTTCTCCTGGATGCCTTCCTGCATCGTCCCCCCGACCTGCTGCGGGCTGTGGTTATTGCGTGGGCTCTTTGTTAAGTGAAGCCATCCTAGAGGTGCCCTAACTGATCAATATATCAGCAATTTCTGTCCAATGGGACATCATTATTTTTAACTGACTTACATGTTCTCTTGATCACCATCAGTAAAGACTTGGCGTAGGACCTTGGACAGCACAGTAATAAAGATTAGAAGGCGCCGCAGTGCCCACGCAATGCCCGAGGAAGCTGGTGGTGCCAGCCGTCTATTGCTGGGTGACAACCGCCCCAGAGCACAGTGGCTTAAAACACCCACCCTGTTATTGCTCATGATTCCAAGGGTCAGCGTCACCAAGTGTGGCTGGCCAAGGTGGCTGTGGCAGCAATCTGGGCGTAGTGCACTCTGGCCTCCTGCACTCTGACCTCTGTCTGTGAACTGTCACCAGCCAGAAGTCCAACCTGGAATTCTGAACAAGGCTGGCTACCAAGGGAGAGAAAACAGAAGTCTGTGGCCCCTCACGGGAGAGTGTCTGCTGCATCTTATTTGCCAAGCAAGTTGCAGGCTTACCTGGCAGAAGGGCTGGCCACATGGGAGGGGTTGCAATCCCCTCGGTGGCACAGAGCCTCGTGAGCGCCGAGGCTATGAACAAGTTTGGCCTCTTGATGCTCATGGCTGTGGACGGGAGAGAACAGATCCCTTCTCTTCCCACGTGGCAGCCCCAGACCACTGTCCACCACCCACGGTTTCCATAGACACAGTTCTAAACTCCAGAAAGAGGCCTGGTTCCTAAATAGTGGGCTCTGTGGACAAGACAGGGGACATGCCCCTGCAAGAGACAGTGTTCGTTTGGACAGCACCAGGGGATGTGGCTGAGGGCTTGAGCCCCTTTGGGAGTTGGACAAGCCAGCCAGGCACCAAATATTCTCTGAATAGTGACCTGTGGCTGCAGAGCCGGCTCCTGCGGCAGCAACAGACACTTCTGAGATGAGGCCTCTCCCCACCATGCACCTCAAGGGCTCAAGTGGGTCAGAGCAAGCTGCCTTGGCCCTGCCCCAGGTCCCAACGTGGCCTCGGCATGGTCCCTAAAACATGCTGCCCACCAGCAGCACAGCCCCTGGATGCTGTAGAAAAGCAGATTCGAGGGCCCACCCAGACTCGCTGGTCAGAAGTGCTGGAGGGGCAGGCGGCCTGGACTTCAGCCAGTGCTCTGTGGCTCTCTGGCCTCGGGTGCCCAGGGGACATGGGCCGGCCGGTTAGCACCACACCACAGCCGCGCCTGCAGGAGTTCGGCCACACATGCTGCCTTCGTTAGAACGTTTCAGAGAATGAAGAACCACCAGCTCCAGAGGCCACTCCCCCTGGCTCTCCACGGGACGGCCACGGACGGCGGGGATCTTTTTCTGGTTCGTGAAGTGGGTGATGAAAAGTGGGAAGGCAGCCAGAGAAAGGCAGACAGCGCACAGCTCCCGAGGCTGCAGGGGACGAGGGAAGTCAGGGCCCTTCCCGAGAAGAGCAGGCGCCTGCTGGGGCTTTTTCCTGAGATGGTAACAGCAGACGGTCGGCAGCCGTGGGAACCGTGAAGACCACAGCATGTCGAAGCTCCCCGAGCAGAAGTCACCAGGGGAACTTGGAAGGGCCCAGAGAGCTCACTGTACAGTTCCCAACTTTGTTAAGAAACAGCCCGTTGTCAGGGATCTTACAGAGCCATCAGGGGAGAGAACCCCGTTGCTTCCAGTGCGATCGTATGTGGAACCGATATTAGAACCCCAATGTTCATCGCAGCACTCTTTACAATAGCCAAGAGTTGGAACCAGCCCAAATGTCCATCATCGGATGAGTGGATACGGAAAATGTGGTACATCTACACAATGGAATACTACTCAGCTATAAAAACGAATGAAATACTGCCATTTGCAGCAACATGGATGGACCTGGAGAGAATTATATTAAGTGAAACGAGTCAGGCACAGAAAGAGAAATACCACATGTTCTCACTTATTGGTGGGAGCTAAAAATTAATGTATAAATTCACACACACACACACACACACACACACACACACACACAAAACCGGGGGGGGGGGGGAAGAAGATATAACAACGACAATTACTTGAAATTGATATGACAAGCAAACAGAAAGGACATTGTTGGGGGGCAGGGAGGAGAGGGAGGAGGGAGGGAGGTTTTGGTGATGGGGAGCAATAATCAGCCACAATGTATATCGACAAAATAAAATTAAAAAAAAAAATAAGATAACTAGAAATAATCTAAAAAAAAAAAAAAGGAAGATCTGATGCTCTCGAAGGCATCACCTGTGGCTGTAGGGAGGCCCGAGTCCCCCCCCCAGGGGCCTGCCCACATCAGAGGACCCTGAAACACCTGTACTCAGCCCAAAGCACAGGTTGGAAACAAGTGGGGTCCTGAGAGGAGAAGCCCCTGGCCATGGAGAGATGCACCTGGCCAGAGCAGAGGCAGGGCCACGGTGGCCCCACGTCACCCAAATGCCAGAGCCCTCACGGGGCCTGGCCCTTCCCAGCTGGAGGGGTCCTGTGTTAGCTGCTGCTGCAACAAAGCACCACAGACCAGCTTTCTTAAACAACACAGCCCTGGAGTCCAGAAGCCCGAGATCCAGGTGCGGCAGGGCTGGTTCCTCCTGAGGCCTCTGTCCTTGGCATGTAGACGGTGTCTTCTCCCTATGTCCTCATGTAGTCGTCCCTCTGTTTGTGTCTGTGTCCTCATCTCCTCTTCTTTTAGGACCAACAGTCGTATAAGATTAGGGCCCACCCTGAAGACCACACTTTACCTTAATCTCCTCTCTAAAGGTCCAGTCACCAAATCAAGGTCACATTCTGAGGTCCTGGAGTTTAAGACATCAACGTGCAAATTTTGTGGGACACAATTCAGCCCATAACCCTTCCTGAAGTGCTTACACACACACCACATGGAACAGGGGGAGCCTGCTCTTGTCCCGTCCACGAGGATGCTCTAAGGACCCTGGTGGAGTGGCCCTGGCAGGCCCAGGCCCAAGTGGTCTGGGGGCCCCGGACCAGCTGCTGCTCCTGCAGTCCTCACTGCCCACTGGAGCGCCTGCATCCCTGCTCCCCAGTGCCTCTTAGTCCTGAGGAATCCTAGGTGAGCTGGCCACAGCCCACGGGGCCCTGAAGGAAACAGCCTGGGCCACTGACAGCATGAGCCTTTTCATCTCTGAAGACATCCAGTGGCCTCTGCATGTTACACTTTTGTAAAGGGCCCAAAGTGGTGAGCAAGGAGTTGGCGAGGAGGGAGCCGGGCAGGGGTCAGTCCTGCCTGGAGAGCCTCCGCTGGGGCACAGGGCCCTGCGGCCACACACTCGCCTGCCCTGCAGAGGAATCCAGGGACAACCATCCTCCTTTATGTCCCACCAGCTGCCTCTCGGAGTCATGGCAAATTCAGGACGGCAGCCCCAGGACAAGATTGCAGTGCAGAGCCTGCTTCCAGCACTCAGGGAGCGCCAGTGCTGCCCTGGAAAAGCCTGCTTGTGGGGCCGAGCTGTCCCCCCAACTGCACTATGCATGGGGGCTTTGGTGACTGCAGGGGGGCTCCTTGGCCTCCCCAGCCTCTCCCCAGCCTCAGCCTTAGATGGGAAGACTGCTGAGGGTCTCCGCGCAGCCCCCTCCTCTGAAATGCCGCAGGGGCCCTGTTTTGAGCCTGAAATGAACACAGACACAGTAGATTTCAGCCCAGTTTGTGACTTTCTACACACCAAGTATTCTTTAAAGAGCACAATATGGTTATCCAAAAAGTTCCAGTAAATCCAGGAAGGCCTCACACAGCGGCCATTCCCAGACTAAAAGGGAAGCAGCAAAGCCTCACTGTTTATTTAGGCACATCAATCACAGAACGTGACTTGGATTCTGCAAGGATCCAGCACGGTCCCATGCAGCAGGACAGTCCCAATGTGGTTTAGCCACACCTGGCATCTGCAGGGAGCCTTCAGGGCGGCCCCAGAAGACATTTTTTTTTTTTTTCCATATGAAACATTTACTTGTACCAAATACCGAAATTGAATTTTAAGTGTTAAGGAAAGTACTTTACCTCTGTTTAACAGCTTGCAGTTTACAGAATACTTTAAGATAGATTATCTGGTTTTGTCTTTATATTACTATATTTTTAAGGTTTTCTTGGTATCCCATTTTACAGATGAGGAAGCTGAGGTCAGTGGCACTGCTGAGATTCAAACCCTTTCTTCTTCACGCTTCTCAGAAGAGTGCGTTCTGCCATCGCCGCAGGCTTTAGACCATTTCCTGGTGCTGCAATGTCACTGCACCTGACTCTCAGCCTGGGCAGCCTCCCTAACCCTAACCCTAACCCGAACCTGAACCCAAACCCGAACCCGAACCCTAACCCTAACCCGAACCCTAGTCCTAACCCTAACCCTAACCCTAACCCGAACCCTAGTCCTAACCCTAACCCTAACCCTAACCCTAACCCTAACCCGAACCCTAGTCCTAACCCTAACCCGAACCCTAGTCCTAACCCTAACCCTAACCCGAACCCGAACCCGAACCCGAACCCGAACCCTAACCCTCTGTCTGCACCCTATGAGCTCACTTCTGTGTTCATGTCCTTCCCTGCGCGCCTGGCCCCATAAGGACCCACAGCATGGCCTCTTGTCCAGGTTCCCAGCCGAGGCCCCTCATGCCAGGGGTCCTGGGGCTGGGGTGGGCAGGAGAGAATGGGCGGAACCCGTTAGTCACCTTGCCTGGCTCTCGGTAACTGCACGACTTTTTGCTAGACACCCACCCCTTTCAGGACTTGGGTGACGATAATGTGATAGACGTTTGTGAGGGTACTTTGTGCCTCGTAAAGCCACGTACACATGTCGACTGTCAGCACAGCTGACGCTGTCGTCATGCCCTTGCGGGCAACACTGTTCCCCCAGATCATAAACTCCTAAAGAGGGCCGTGTACTTTGTTCAGCAACAAATTCAGCTCTCCATAAATGCTCAGTAAACACTGTTTATGATATGGCCACACATGTAAACCTATAACCTGGACCGTGTCATTGGTGTGCTTTCCTTTCTGAGGGTGTGCATAATACGAATATCCAAAACCACGTCGTTTAAACCTAGAGGCTTCCTCAGATGTGCAAAGCGCACGTGTGCGTGCCACCTGTCCAACCCTGACTTGTGAGCTTGTGCCTGTAGTGACATCTGGGCTGTACTGATTTTACAGATGTTTCCCCTACTTCAACATTTTCTGATATTTTTCCACCCCAGGAACGCAGCAGGTCAGGGCTGCCTGGGGCAATTTCTCCTGATCAGGAGAAACCAGCACCTCTGTCCCCACCAAAACAATCAGGGGGAAGGAAGGGGAAAGGCCTTAAATATTTGCTTTCCTTTACAAGACCACCTACAAATGTTGTCCAGAACCTACAGGCAAAATGATCTGCCAGACCCCAGCGCTGGGCAAACGTACACGCGCGAGTGCGGTGTCGTCACAGGTGTCTTCTGCAGGGGACGGGAGGGGTCTTGCCCTCCTCTTCTATTCATCCTCTTGTTATTTTTCCTTTCCTTTTTTTTTTTTTCCTCAGTGACGTACTTTACCAAAATAGTTTGGGTTAGAGGGTGCACATGAACAGGTGAGTCGGTGGATTCCACTACACAGGTAGGGTCCCCTCTCCTTTTCTCTTTTCTTTTTTTAATTAAAAGATAATTGATTATACATACTTGTGGGGTACAGAGTTGAATATCAACATCTGTGTACAATGTGATGATCAAATTAGGATAATTAGCATGTTCATCATTTCTCGTGTCCATTAACCAATTTCTCTCTGCCCCTCCCTTCCCCCTTTCCCACCTCTAGGAACCCCAGTTCTGTTCTCTCCTGAAAGTTCAATGTATTATTGTGATCTTTCTTTCTTTCTTTCTCTCTTTCTTTTTCTCTTTCTCTCTTTCTTTCTTTCTTTCTTCCTTTCTTTCTTTCTCTCTTTCTCTCTTTCTTTCTTTCTTTCTCTCTTTCTTTCTTTCTTTTTCTTTCTCTTTCTTTCTCTCTCTCTCTCTCTCTTTTTCTTCCTTTTAGCTCCCACTTATGAGTGAGAGCATGTGGTATGTCTCTTTCTGAGCCTGGCTTATTTCACTTAATGTACTTTTCTCTAAGTTCATCCATGTTGCTGTGAATGGCAGAATTTCTTTCTTTTTTATGGCAGAGAAGTATTCCATTGTGTGAATATACCATATTTTCCTTATCCAGTAATCTGTTGATGGACTTTTAGGTTGGTCCCAACTCTTGGCTATAGTAAATCGAACTGCAATAAACATGGGAGTGCAGGTGCCTCTTCCATGCGATGATTTCCATTCCTTTGGGTATAAACCCAGCAGTAGGATTGCTGGATCGTGTGGCAGTTCTATCTGTAGTAATTTGAAGAACCTCCATACTGTTTTTCATAATAGCTGCACTAATTTACAGTCCCACCCACAGTGTAGGGTGGTTCTGTTTTCCCTGCATTCTCACCAACATTTGTTAGACTCTGTCTTTTTGGTAATGGCCAGTCTAACTGGGGTGAGATGGTATCTCAGTGTGGTTTTGATTTGCATTTCCCTGATGCTGAGTGATGTTGAGCATTTTTTCATATGTCTGTTGGTCATTTCTGTATCTTCCTTTGAGAAATGCCTATTCAGCTCCTTTGCCCATTTTTTAATCAGGTTACTTGTGTTTTGCTAAGTTGTTTGAGTTCCTTGTACATCCCTTGTCGGATGTGTAGTTTGTGAATATTTTCTCCCATTTCCTAGGTTGTCCTTTCACTTTACTGATTGTTTCTTTGGCTGTGCAGAAGCTTTTGAGTTTGAAATAGTCTCATTTGTTTATCTATTTTTTTTTTGTTTCCTGTGCTTTTGGGATCTTATTCATAAAGTCTTTGCCCAGTCCTATTCTTAAAGTGTTTCCCCTATGTTTTCTTCTAGTTTTATAGTTTCAGGTCTTATATTTAAATCTTTAATCTATTTTGAGTTGATTTTGGTATATGGTGAGAGGTATGGATCTAAGTTCATTCTTCTGCATATGGATGTCCAGGTTTGCCAGCACCATTTGCTGAATCCTTTTCTGTAAAGGACACTGATATGGAAGAGATGTCCCACATGGGCTGTGATGGGCTGTCGGAAGTGCCGGGTCCCAGAGCCTCGCATCCACAATGTTCCTGAAGCTGGGTAGGCAGGAGGAGGGTCAGAGCTGTGTGCAGTTCATGCTGGAAATCCCACGGGGAATGTGTGAATTTGTTTCATGTGTATTCAGTGTCTCCTTTGGACTCCCTCATGCAGCCGGCCAGAGCAGGGGGACTCGAGCCTGTGTGGGGTCTGTGCAGTCACTGTCTCTCCCGACCCTTCCAGGAAAAACTGCAGGGAGTTTACCGAGGAAATGTTGGATGAGTTAGCACTCTCCTAGTCTGGTGCTTCTTCTAATTGTGCACTGGCACTGGTGATTGCTGGGGTGGGATAAGAGAGGTTGCCTCATTTGACCATTCCTAAGCCACCCCGCAGACTCCCTTACAGTGGAGGTGAGCATCTTGCCTGGGTCTGTGTCTTGAGGGGCTGACGAACATGGGAAGGATAAGCCTCCATCACACTGTCTCTCTGCGAATAAATCCACTGGGGAGAAGCTGAGAAAGCCCCTCCCTGGCTTTTCTCTGGCGTGCCACCCAGGCCTGAGCAACCTCTGCCTGCAGTGGCTCTGAGCACATGCCCTGGACATGGCCTTTGATGGAGGCCCTGGCACACCAGCTGCTCCATACAGGACAACACGCTACAGCCCACCTCAGGCCCCCTCCTCAGTACTCGACTGTCCCTGTGTCTGCAGCACAGATGTGGAGCCTGCTGGGCTTTGCTCAGGGTGTGCAGACTCTCCATCTCTGACAGGCTGTCTGAGCAGCCCACACACTGTGTGCTGTTAACGGTCTCCACCCCACCCTCCACCCAGCATGAGGGGCAGGTGATGTTTCATTGCTCCCTGAGCTCAGTTTCTCCATCTGTTGAAAAATAAGTTAGATTAAATTTACAGCATCAAGGTCAGCAATGTGGCAAAGCTGACTTTCTAGAGTAGGCTCTGAGAACCCATGGCCATGGGGGTCATGTTGTCAGCAGGTGCATCTTAAGTGCTCAGTAAGTACATCCAGAAGAGCCAACCAACCAACCAGATGACGAACAAGACACAGCTGACATCTCAGAATTGTGGTGACAAACTTACCACCTCCACAGGGCACTTAGGAGTTTGATTCGGTTTTCTTCCAGGTGTGTTTTTAAGTTCTCAATAAGGGTTTAAGCATCTGTATTCCTTCTACCAGGCACACTGCTGCCACCACAGGGCCCACCCGGGGTTCTGAGACATGGAGCTGGGAGACGTCCCCTCCTCCTGCCACCAACACCAAAAACACTGCTTCCATGCAGGTGGCCCACCACAGCCACCACAATAGTCATCGCTACCACAAAGCAGCTAGATACCACAGCAGTAGCCACAGCCACCGTGCAAGTGGCCTGGCATTGACACCAGGAGAGTCACCAGTAGAGACAAAAAAAAGAGGATGTCTCTCTTCACAAAGCCACTCAAGAGTGATAGAAGAAACATCTGCTCTATGATAATAGTGGGGGACCTGAACACCCTGCTCTCAGCACTGGACAGATCATCTAGGCAACAAATCAACAGACAAACCATTAATCTTTCAGAAGGAGAGAAGAAATCTAGGTTAATTGGGGGGTAGGGGGAGGCAGAGGGGGTTGGGGAGAGATTGGACAAGGGGCATAAAGAATAAGTACAATTGGTAATAATGAATATGCTAATAATATTGATTTGACCAACATACATTGTTCACAGGTGACAGTAAACGCTGAAACCCCAAAATATGTGTAATTAGATATGCTTCAATAAAAAAATAAACAAATAAACATCTGAAATATGGTCAGAGTATGGTCCACTGAGACTGTGTCCATCCATTTTCTCCCACAGAAGGTGACTCCCCTGCAATTCAGCCCCTGACATCAATGCCTGGGGGTGTCACCTGTGGGGAGCAGGACGCCTCAGCTGTCCTCACAGGGCTGAGCCAGCTGAAGGATATCGCCCACAACCTGCACCCAGTGTGCAATCTTTTCCAAACGTCGCTGCCCATGGGACAGTCTCACCCTGTGGGTTGGCCTGAGTGTGCATTCCCGAGCTCAGCTGGGAAGTGAGGACTCCCCCCACCAGAAGCGCAGCTACCACCTGGCCACCCAGAGGGTCAGCCACCCCAGGAGGAGGCCCAGCTGGAGCCTGAGCCCACGTCTCCCACTCGTGAGCCTCGCAATGGCCCCGACTGGCCTCCCAGCTCACGCCAGCTGCTTTACACTCTGCGCTGTCTGCCATGGCCAGACAGACAGCCATTCCTTCTAGAAAAGGCCAGACTCCTCTGGAAGCCTGCCAGGCCCTCGGGGATTTCCTGCTCAACAACGCTGTCTCTTCCAGGAGATTCTTTGCCCTCCCCAGCCCCCACCCTGTTCTCTGCACAGTTGACTTCCCTCATGTTCTAGCCATTGGTCCAGCTTCATTTAAGGTGACTGTCCCTGCACCCCAGACAAGGCTGCGCCTGGACGGTGCCCGGCCATTCCCCCTCTGGTCCTTCAGCACCACGTCCGAGTGACGCCTGCCAGGACCAGGCACAGCACAGCACACAGCAGGCCCTTCTGGGAGGCAACTCCGTGTACAAGGGTGTGTTAGCGGTGGGTCTGCAGGGGACGAGGACACTTAGCACCCCTGGGCTTCATTTTCTGTTCTGCATGGGGGGGTAGTGATGATGAAAATCATCTCTCCATCGTAGTGGCTGTGAAATTTAAAAGAGTTAATAGTTAAAAGGGTTTAAGGGCCGAGCCCGTGGCGCACTCAGGAGAGTGCGGTGCTGGGAGCGTAGCGACGCTCCCGCCGCGGGTTCGGATCCTATATAGGAATGGCCGGTGCACTCACTGGCTGAGTGCCGGTCACAAAAAAGACAAAAAAAAAAAAAAAAAAAAGGGTTTAAAACAAGGCTTGAAACATAGTAAACGCTACGTGATTGACAAAGTGACGTTGTAACACTGTGATGAGGAGCGGGGTCCCCAATGGACTAAAGGGTTTCATGCACACAGTAAAACCAACAGTTAGTAGGAGAACTACACGTGAGTATGTCTTTGTCACTGAAGGGTGGGAAAGAACTTCTGAAATAAAACTGCAAAAGACAAAACACAAAGCCTGAGAGAGAGAGAGAGATGAATTTATTACATGAAAATGAAGAACTTCTGTTTAACAAAGGACAACATGGGCACAGTTAAGACATTGGTGACTTATTGACAGATTATTTTTTCTAATGGCCAAAATTAACAGAGGACTAATATCTAGAATATGCAAAAGCTTCTATAAGTTTGAAAACACAGAAGGAAGCAGCAACCCCAAGTGAGCAGGTGACGTACCGAGGAGAAAGCATAAAAATACAGCGGGCGTAGAAACGGCTCTGAACGCCTGATCCTGACTCTCTAGTTAATAGACAAACACAAACACACGGCGGGGCGTGTCCACTCCTCACCTGCCCTGCGATGGCGGGAGGTGCCGGGTCTGGGCCCACGTGGGGGTGCTGGTCCCTCCCGCACAAGGGGGATGGAGACCCTGCAAGCTGCATGTCTGTCCTGAGCAGGCACCCACGGAAATCCTCCCGCAGCAGGAGGGGTGGTCAGCTGTCCCCAGGCACTGTCCCCGGTGCCACCACAGGGGAGCACCACGGCCCACACAGCCACTGACAAGATGCTCTGGAGCAACCTGGACCAGCATGGGCAAAAGGCAAGGAGGGGGTGAGCCCTCCAATAGGACAGGCTCGTGTCAACTTTAAATGCATGGAGAAACCGCAGGTATTAGGTGCACACAGGAGACCGGGGCTGCCCCTGCAGGAGGGAGCAGAGCCGGAAACAGGAAATAACTGATTCTTCTCAGGCTGTGTCAGGCCAGACACTGAGGAGCCCAGTAACTTGATCGTTGGCCCCTGGAGTTAAAAGGAAAATGAGAGAAAAGGGCGGGTTTATTGAACAGGCAAATGTTCTATGGAAACGTGATAGTGAATTATTCTGCAGCACTGGGCAGTGCCTCAGCAAATTAAACAGAAGTATCACATGATCCAGCAATTCCACCTCTGGGTATATGCCCCAAAGAATTCAAAGCAGGGACATGAAATGGCATTTGTACACCCATGTTCATAGCAGAGTTATTCACAGTAGTCAAAAGGTGTAAGTAACCCACGCCCACTGACAGGTAAATGGATAAACAAAAGGTGGCATGTGCTTACAGTGGAATACCATCCGCCTTAGAAAGGAAGAAAATTCTGCCACACACTGCCACACGGATGAACCTTGAGGAAATTATGCTGAGTGAAATACACCGGTCACAACAGGACAAATACTGTATAAGTCCACGTACATGAGGTTACGAGGGTGGTCAAATCCATGGACAGAGAAAGGGGCTGGGGCAAGGTGGGAGTAGGGAGCTATTGCTTAGTGAGTCCTGAATTTTAATTTTGCAAACTGAAAAGTGTTCTGTGGATGGACGGTGGTGATGTTTGCATGACAATGTGAATGTCCTTAATGCCACTGAGCTGTGCACTTAAGCATAGTTAAATAGAACTGGAAGATAATGCAAATATGTATATGAACTTTTTGAACTACTCTCATGCATATTTTATTAAAAAACAAATAATTTTTGAAAAGCCTTTTCTAATTTTTTCCTAACTGTAGCTTGCATTTATTGAGTGCTTTCTGTGTGCCAGCAGAGGCTCTTCCACACACTGTATGTTTGCTATTTTTCTTAATTTTCATGACAAGCTCATGAGGAGGGTGCTATCATTATCTCTACTTTTCAAAATAAGAAAATTGAGACCAGAACAGTTAAGCACCTTATCCAAGGTCACAGAGCATATGAGGCTTGAACCCTAGCAAAGTGATGCCAGACTCCTCATTCTTAGCTGCTATTCTATTCTGCTTCCAAAATGAGTGAGCAATTGGTACTTTATAAGTACTAAATTGTTAAGTTGTTGATTTTGTTGCATCATGGGATCTTAGGTCAGTTGCTCTGCAGCTCTGTCCTTCCTCAGATGCAAAACTGACGTTCAGAATCCCCTCATGTGGCGAGACCTTCCTGTGCACAGTTGCAGTAGCAGGTGGTGCCCCCAAATCAGGGTGAAACAGTCTCCCAAATGACAAGCCTCTGACTCACCCACTCAGGGGGTCTTCTAAGATTGTCTCCCATGATATCAAAGGTGCAGTTTGTTTAAATCTTACTTACTTGCTGTGTGATTGTGGGCAAATGACTGCTCTGCACCTCTGATTCCTATCTAAAACATGGACATCATGGCACCTTTGTCACAGAGTCACCATGAGCATGAGTCAGTGGCCCTTGGGCCCTGGGACCTGTGGACACAAATGAGATCTCACCAGGGTTAATCTGCAGACCCCACTGGCTCAGGGCCCCACCAGCTCATCAGAACACTCAGGCTGTATATTCATTTTGGACTCAACATGGGACTAAATGCATGAGTAGGAGATGCACCCATACACAGACAGATGCAGAGAGCTTCTGCAAAGCCTCATCTATGCTAAATACAGAGTCACCATTATTTTTATTGCTTTAAACGACATGTTGTTGCGTCAAGGTGTCATAATGTCGACATTAACAGTCTTGGAGTTTGGATCTTATTTCCTGACTAACCTCCACCCATCTCAAATGGAAAACCTCCCAGAGGAATCTCTGAACTGCAGTATGCACATTCCTGGGGGAAGGGAAGCCACCTGCAGAGGAGGTGGCTGTCCCTCACCGCACTGCACAGAGCTGCCTCCCGCCTCCTGCTCTGACGCATTCTTCCTGAGGGACCTGGACGAGGAACATGACCACTCAGGTGCCCCAGAGACCGTTTAAGGGGATGACTCCGCGAGGGGGGGTGGATTCTTTTTTTCTCAACACAATTGAAAAAGAATTCTACCCTGTATGCTAATACAGCATTAAAAATAACTTTGCAAGTTATCGTGTAATTTTCTGTAAGAAAGAGTTCAGAGAATTGAGGGGAATTTGCAATCTTTTTATTTCCACCCTTTCGTACGATCAATGTTTGTTACTCTTTACTTGTACAAAGAGGAAAAACAGGAACAGAATGAAGGCTGAACTGTGTCTCGCTCTGACACAGGGTCATCCATAGGTAACAGCACTAATAACTTTTCAGAAGACCTAATCTTTCATTCAGGAAAATATTTTGAATTAAATTTTAATTTCATCTTTCATTTATATTTGTCAAAATGGGTACTATATTTTGTTTTGATCAGTTTTCATGAGCAATCGAGAAAAGAAAAAAAGTTTAATAATTAAGCTTCCTGGTCACCAGAATATTAAAATCTTTAAATTTCAATTTATATGTATTTGGTAGAGGGCTAAGACGGAATGATCCGCAAAAGAGCGTAGTCTTACAGTTAGGATCAGAATACAGTTCTGGGGGAATAAATGAAATAGGTGCTCAAGAGAAAAGGGAGTGGAGCGAAATCTCCACCTGTTAGTGAATAACGCGCTCAGGTATCCAGGAAGGTGGGTACTGGTGGTCATCAAATCACAGATGACTTGACAGTTTTGCTTTACAAAGTCAATATTTAAAACATGTTGAAAATTGATCTATATGACTAAACTATTATGAAAAATTTCAGACGTTAACTCAAAAATAATAATTTTACAAAAAACTGTAGGGAGTACGTAAGCAAAAAGATTGAAGATCCCTGACCTAGAGCCGTTTTTGACCCAGCAACTGACCTGGCAGGGTGACCCCACCCCGAGACCAGGACGTGCTCAGGGCCCAGCCGAGAGAGGACACCGGCCGGCCTGGCCCCAGTCCCCGCGCTCTGGGCTGTGCAGCCCCTGCAGCTGAAGCCCCATCGGGGGCCATTTCAGATCCTCCCTGCATCGGCCGGGCCAGGGCAGCAGCCCCTGTACCAGCGGATGCTTGGAGCCCCCAAAGGACTTAAAAATCCAACGAGAAATCTTCCGAGTGAGCCAGGGCTGCCAGAAGTGTGTGTCTGATGTCACCGCAAACCAGATCCTTCCATCCCGGTCCTGCTGCCAGGGTGGCGGGTGGGGGACTGAGGCATCTTTTCCTACAGAGGGTGGGGCATATGGGTGGGGTCCCCGTGTTTGTTACTGTGACTCCTCCTCCGCACCCCCAGGCACAACGAGAAAACCTGATTTACCACGTTACAGTGCAGACGGGTTCTCAACACCCCAGAAGGATTCTTCGCTTCACAGAGGGGTTCCGAGAGAATTCATTTGAGTGGAAAGTCCTCTAGAGCATTTACATGGATTCTATTCACAAAATACCCATAAACAGCAAAATCCCAGAGCCTGTTTTTGTCAGCAAAGTGAGGCACCCTGCGACTCTGTGTGTGGGGCTGGAGATGGCATCTTTAAAAGACCGTGAGGTGACTGCAGGGAACGAGGTGGCTTTTGAGACGGTTGTGGAAGGAAGAAGCTGTGGCAGGAAAGCCACTGGGGATACCCGGCCAGGAGGGACAGCTGTGGTGGGCTTCACTGTGACACTTGGCTGGCGGAGCACTTCCATGGCAGGCATCTGTGCCCAGGTGGACAAGGCCTCCTGGCCAGGCTTCCCCAGGTAGGACCTGCTACCACGAAAACCAGAAAAGATGCTTTTCTGAGGAAAGTGCAGCTTTCTTACAGTAAGGATGTGAGTGTCCCCACACAGCAGAGAAAGGAGCTCTCGTGCGGTTTAAAGTGAACACAGACCCGGAGAGTCCAAACAGCAGGCAAGGGAGCCACTCACAGCCACCCAGACACACACACACTCACTCAGACACACACTCACTCACCCACTCAGACAGACACAATCAGACACACAGACACACTCAGACAGACACACACTCAGACACACAGACACACAGACACACAGACACACACTCAGATGCACAGACAGACGCACACTCAGGGAAGAAGCTTCTGGTCTAGGAAAAGTGACCGAGTGCCTGTGAGCTTTGTAGATGGAAACGCCCTGAAGAACCGTACTACCCTATAGAAGGCCCGGGAGGCACAATTTTGGGAGGAGGGTGAGGAGGGGCTGATCTTTGTAACAGTGGGAAGTGCTTGCAAATTCCAGGGCAATTGGAAAAAGGTTCTCTTCACACAGGCTTTACCTCCACATGGACAGAGCCCCGTCTTCCCAGCTCCGTGGAAAGGCAGCCTCGCAGCGTGGGGAGCACACGGCCCAGGACGGCTCGGCCCAAGCTGGAGCGAGATTTCCTGCTGGTGAACGGAGACTTCAGTCCCACCTCTGTGGCCTGTGGTGAAGATTACGTGCGACAACACTGCGTATTTAGCGCAGGACCTGGATGACAGCAAACTGTCGGAGGCCGCACTGTTAACCCGCGGTGTTATCGGCAGGAGCCTGCCCTGCCCACCTTCGCTGCCGTCGGTGACTCTGTGACACACGCCACGTGTCCGCTCAGGTGCCTCTTTGGTCTGCTGACCGCCTTCTGCCTGTTCTAACTATCGTCCCTGCAGCTTCTTAGCAGGAGAGAGCAGGGCGTTTGCTCCTCTGGAAACAACATTGCTCATCCCTAGAAAGGAGGAGTTTGCCCACCTTCGCGTTTCCCACCAGGCCTATGAAATTCCTTCCAAGGGATGAGGCTCTTCCATTTTGATCACTTTAAAACACATTTCAAGAGAATAATCTCACAAATAGAAATAAAAGCAGTTTCACAGAGAGCACCTGGGCAAGCCCCTTGTGCCATTCTGAGCAGCTGAGATGTCTTTGCTGGAAGTCGGGAGCCGTGGGGGCAGTTGCTCAGGGCCATGTGTGATCCGACCAACAAGGGGGTGTGGCAGGCGGGGCCCGCAGGACTCCTCGGTGGGACGCTGGCTGTGGTCACAGGCTGATGGCAGGACTGCGGGCCTGGAGGACGCTTAACAGAGAGAGGCTGCTGAGGGAGGCCCACAGGGACTTGTGCCGGTTGGATGGGACAGGTGCACAGATCCAATCTGAGGGACCAGCTTGTGCCCGGCCAGGGGAAACACCAGAAGCGGCGGGCGTCTGCGGGGGAAAGTGCGAGCTTTTCACAAAGTGAACTTGGCCTGCAGAGGCTCTGGCAGGAGTGCCAGGTGGGCCACTTGGAAGCCAGGCCTGAGCTGCTCCAAACCCCACGTGTAAGACGGAGGAGCTTAACTAACCCAGGAAGACACTCGGAAACCGCGGTAATGGTTAAAAAGTTAGGCGTGGTCCTCAGTGGGAATCCAGGGCAGGGGACGGTCGTGGCCTGTGCCCAGAGGGGGTCCCCAAGGACACAGAAGAGCTCTAGGGAGGGTGGGCAGAGCTGGGTCATGAAGAGGCATGGAGCCCTCAGCAGGCGACTGGGAGAGGGGCCAGGCCAGGGATGGGCAGGGGTACCCATGAGGGGAAGGAAGGGGCCCCCAGCGCCTCCCTCAGCCACATGGGGAGGAAGCCAGAGTGTTTTTCTTGAATTTTCAAGGTAAAGAAACTGCAGCTCCCAGTACAGAAACCAGCCCACCTCTCCCCGAATCACACCTTCAGTAAACACGTCTCCAGCGCCACCTGCAAAACACAGAGATTCTCCCCTTGTTGGGCAGACAGTAAAACAGCCAGAAGCTGTGATCTAACAGAGTTTGTTCCTGGCACAGAGAGAGCACAATGGATGGAAAAGAGACAGAGCCTGGAAATGGACTTAAGGTGCAACCAAGGTGACATTGCAAGTTGGGGACAAAACATTGCTTTAATCGCAAATGGCGCTGGCACAGTTGGCTATGGAAGAAAAAGTATCTGAACCTCACATCAAATAAAGCACCACACACCTCCACTGCTCCAGCCCCACCCTCCAAGGCCCAGCATGCCATCGCATGTCTGTCCTGAGGCTTGTCTGCCCCCTCCCTGCACAGCCACCTCTGTGCTCTGGGTCACTAAGATGCTGATATCACCCTGTGCGTGGGGCCTCTGGGCCATGGAGTCTTATGGAGGCTGAGCAGGATGGCAGAAACTCAAGAGAGAGGCAGGCAAAATGCACATGAAGGACGGCACGTGCAACCTGCACAAAGAAGCACAGACTCCAGGTGGAAACGACCCACGCACATCCTGGGGCTGTGGGATCTGTGAGTGTCCAGACCGGGGGGCTCAGGGAAGGCCTCGTGAGCAGTGAGTCCATCACAGACCCGATGCAGCAGCCACGCATCTGCCTGCGGAGAGAGCACCTCCTGCCGTGGCCGCCGTCCGGCACCCACTCACCCGGACGCCTGGCCAGTTCCCACAGGCGTCCCCACAGGTGTCGGGAACCAAGCACAGGTGCAACCAGAGCACCTTCGGGAGGAGGGACTTTGGGACAACGTGCGGGAAGGCTCACATGAAATGACAGGACTCAGGCGAGTCCTACTTAGAAAAAGAACAAAGGACACAAAATGTGTAGGATTTTAGTCTCATCATCTTGTGGTCTTTTAAATGTGCCTAAAATGTTACAAGTGGGCCCATAAAAACAGAGAGGGTGAGGTGGGTATTCATTAATATTAGTTGATTAAAGCCATTCTTTTGGGCACCACAGAGTTCACAAATGATTTGCCCAAGATGGTTCTATGTCCTGCAAGCTACCCACCTACCAATGCCACCGTACAGTCCCTATAATGGGGTGAAACCAAAACAAAACGGATCACAGCTTCTGGCTGATGGAAGAGTCAACTTTCACGTAGGGAGCCTGACTTGGAGCCTTCGGAAAAACCCTGCGATCCCATCTCATGGCCATGTTCTCCCACAAGATCTTCCTTCTCCACAGGCGCCACCCCCTGGGATGCCCAGCCCGGCTCTGCAAAGGTCCCCACACGCACCAGCTCCCGCCCCCACGGGGTACCCCGGCCTCTGTGCACCTCAGCACCGACGTTTCCTCAAGCACTCTCGGGCAAAGGCCCCGCAGGCCAGGCAGCCGCCTCCCACCCCGCCTGGGCTGCTTTGTTTCAGAGCACCTGGCCAAGAAGAAATACACTTTAAAATTCCCACAGGACTCTGCGAGCTTGCAAACTGCGAGAAGATCAAACAATATTTTAACAGGCTGCCCAACCAACAGGGATTCTGGGACTTTGCTGTAGGACTCCGTGGCTAATCCTACCAAAACTAACACAGGCTAGAAGAACAGAAGACTGCTGAAAGCGGCCAGTGTGTGGTCCTCCACTTATGAGGAGGATTGAGGGGCTGGCTGATAGTGTGTCCTCAAGCTCTGATGCTGGGCTTGAGCTGGGGAGGAGACGGCATTACAGAGAATGTCTTACCTTACCAGGAATAATTCCTGATATGTCCCAAGAAAAACCCCGTTACTGGATGGACACCAGCCCAGAAGCCAGGGTGCACATTTGCAGGGGTCTTTCAAATTCCCACAAATGACACATTACTGTGATTCTTACAGCCTTGGGGTTGGCAACATCTACACCAGACACCAAGATCCTGAGCCTTTGCCCAAAGCCAGAGGAGGGAGGCAGGCAGGGGTGGCCGGGGTTCCCCTGGAGGGAGGAGACGGTGAAATCCTCACTGAGCTCCCGGGCTGCTGTCGGCTCTCCAAGCATGACAGGCATCGATGGCACCGTCCAGGAGACACAGGCAGCAGCAGCCTCAGCTCACCTGTGGACACATGCACGTGTATGTACACGCTTACACACATACATGTGTACATGCATGCTCCTGCAAGCACACACTCACACAAACACACATGTTCACGCAACTATGCTGTTAGCACCTGTGTTTTTTATATGTGTGTGTGTATATATATATAAATACACTCTGAACACGTGCACACATACATATGCATGCACACTCACACAAGCACACAAACCCCCGGGTATGCACACACTCATGGAAGCACACTCACATACACCCTCAGCATGGACATGGCAGGGACGTGCGTGCACAGCTGGGAGAGAGGAGCAAGGGCTGGCTGTGTGCACAAAGGCCCGGGCTGGGGATCCGTGTCAGGGAACTCCAGCCGCACCACTCGCTGCTCAGTGTCGTTGGTTAGCAACTTGATCTAAGGCCCGGTTTCTTCTTCTCTAAAAAGAGGATGACACCCTCTACTCACAGGAGTTTTTCTTTTCTGGAGGATAAATGAAATGATAAACGTTAAAGCTCCTCGTAAACTGCAGTGCCATGAAGAGTCATGTAGGAGCCAAGGAGAAGAGGAACGCACACACCGGTGTGTACACCTATTGCAAGGGTGGAGAGTTACAGGAAGCTCCACGGTCAAAGAACACGTTCTGCCTGGAGTACGTGCCCCGGCACGGGATTCTGCAGCCTCGTGGGCTTGGGGCCCTGGAAACAACTATCCATTGCACAACAAGGTCCTAAAAGAAGCGACATCCTGTCTTTATTTAAAATGTCAATATTCTGTCTATTGTGGATTTTCTTCATTTTTGCATAAAAACTAATTTTTAATTTCTTTAGCATTGCACTAAGATATTATTTATCATGATTATGGAGTTCTTTGGTGCCCCTTAACTCTTGTGCAGGAGCCGGCTACCTCTGCCTGGTGAACTGCAGGTGAATGTCACCCGCCACGCCACATCTGATTTCAGTAGATCCTCTGTGCAGCCCTGTCCTTCTGCCTTTCCCCCTGCCTGCCCAGTCTGTAAAATAACAAATCCACTGTAAACAGTTTAAAGAGGTAAGAAAACTGGTCACAACAGCAAGTTTACATTTTGGTTGCAAACAGTTGGAGCTACTGAGCTCTACAGGACAGGGCGGTGCAAACTGTCCCGGTCAATTTTGTAGGAAGACTTCTGGAGCCAATCCTGCTTCCATGGTTCACCAGGGTGAACCTTCAGTAAAATAAAAATTTGGATTAACACAAACAGTGGAAAGGCATCTTCACCACAGGGACATGGTGGCTCCTCTGTCTCTGGGGTGGGTCTCAGCTCGCAGCAACCCCGACACACAGAACCCTCGGGGCTCAGAGCCCTCTCTCTGCAAAGAAGGGTTCAAATGACTTCAGCTGCTCATGAAAATGCACCAGAGCTGGCAGTATTTTCTGGCCATTTGGGTCACTTCAGCACCAGACCTTAAAATGGATCTTAATAATGTATGTGTGCGTGTGTTTTGTTGTGGTTTTTTTAACCACAATTTAAAGGGAAGGAAGGCAGAATATGTCTAGGTCATCTAAAACAGGGTCTGAGAAACCATCCCAGCCACAAGGAGCCCAAGGGGACATGGCGGCCAAATGTCATGTGGTGTCCAGAACCGGGTCCTGGGACATAGCAAGGACATGAGGTGAAACCAAGAAGATATGCAGATGGTGCTGAGTTGGTTAGAACTAGTGTGTTGGCACGGGTTCACGACTGCTCTGCTAATGCAACACACTAACAGTGCAAACTGAGCGGTGTATATGGGACTCTTCTAAAGTAACTGTAAAACTATAATTAAATAAAAAGTTTATTAAAACAAGCCCAAACAGGGTCTTAATGGCACAGTAAGATCAGGATCAGGCAGAGAGATAAAGATGTCTCTTGAAGGTGCCAAAGGTCAAAGTCACTTGTTAAAGCTCTTTTCCAAACCTGCCCGAAGGGGTGCCCCCAAGTTGGACAGGATGGGGCAGCCGAACCACACAGCACCATGAGCTCAGCATCCAGCACTCCGCATTCTCTCACCAGTGAACCTCAGCTCATCGGCACAGCCTGGGCATTCTGAGCTGAAATAACCCACACCAGGATCCCCACGACCACAGCATAGGACGTTGGGAGGGAAGCCCAGGCCCCTTGGGAGCCTCTGGAATCCTCTTGGATGGCAGGACCAGGGCCACCTTGGCCAGACACCTCTGAGAATCTGCCACCCAGGGCATCCTCATTGGTTCACTGGCTTGTGCACAGAAGCCTGGACTCAGTTTACCCCCTGCCTCCTTTGCCTCATCCTAAAGCAGAAGAGCATAGAGCTGATAAGCCTCAAAAAGGAGTTAAAAACAAACAGTAATTAAAGTAACACGTAGCTCAGGCACACAAAGCTCCACAGCTCTGGGCCCTGCTGTGTTCAAGTTTCCCTCTGGAAACCTGGCCAGGGAAAGGGCCTTCGAGCACTGAGAGAAAAACATAGAAAGTCTTGCTAGAAGCACAACCTGCATGTGGGTGCACGTGCGTGTGCACAAACACACACACACACTCTGCCAGGCCCAGCACATGTGAGATGACAGCACCAGCTGCTCAGGAGAGGCTGGCCTGCCCCAGTGCTCCTCCACCAGGTGGAGATGATTCCGGGCATGCGCCTGTTTGTGTGTACATGCATGCACCTGGGTTCACACACACATATGCGTGGCATGTGTGTGCATGTGTGTGCACGTGTGTATATGTGTGCATGTATGCGCGTGTGTGCACGTGTGTATATGTGTGCGTATGTGTGTGTCTGCCCTCATCACTCACAGGCTCCCTGTCCAGGGCAGATGTGCTCATCGTGTGCTTGTCTCCCCATTTCTCAGAACCATGGGGAGCAGAACTCTTCACTGAAGTTTGTGGATGTCCGGCACCTGCTGACTGGATGGTTTCCTGTGACCTGCACCAAACGATGCTCTGGGGAAGCGGTCAGAGGTGGGGACCAGAGTCCATAGGCCGTGCGTTTTCACGGTAGCAGGATGGGGACAAACATCCAACTCAGCCAGGAGCCTGTCAGGAGGCCTGTCCACAACCCAGTAGTCAGGACAAACAGCCAAGACATGCAGAACCTGTGCAGCAGCCGCTGGCCAGACTCCCTCGCAAGCACCTGGCATTGGAGACTCGCTGCCCTTGGTTTCCTGCAGCCCATTGCCTCCCTCCATCTGCAGCTCTCTCAACGCTAACTGAGCTTTTTCCTTTCTAATGCCCTGAAATGTTCTTGATCCCGCTCTAATTCCGCCTTCTGAAGTCACCGGATGGTGAACCTCTTCTGTGTGCTGTGTGTGGGTTGAAGACGCTGCCACCAACTGTGCCACATCGTTCATCTGCTATGGATGCCTTGATCAATCAACTTCTCTCAAAATAAGAACGCTGCTCTTAGAGCACAATTTGGAATGCCAAGTTGATGTATCCCATTCTGACTTCCTTTTTAAACACTATTTGATAATAATTTCCTCAGAAATTTCAAATCAATGCTTTCTATCATGCCTCTGGCATTCTTCTGCAAAGCAGAGCTTTCCTTTATCAGTGGAGGCTGCTTGGCTACCCTGGAATATATTTCCTGTTGAAGGGGCAAGGTTAATGATTATTAAGCTTCAGTGTTTTTTGGTAAGAAGTTGACTATTTGCTGCAGAGATAGTAAAATGGAAGACTCTCTCTCTCTTTCTTTTGATGATGATTATAAATTCATAGATTTTCTCTATTGAGGAGATAAAGATAGAAAGCTAAGAGACAGCTTGCTTTTTTGGTGCTATGTACCTAATGAGTGGCAGAGCTGGGCTGGGACCTCGGCCAGACTAATACCAAGACCAGAGTCCTGACGTCAGACCCTCTGCTTCCCTGTGGCCTGTGCTGTTTTAAAGTTTCTAAATACTGAGTCTGACAGTACAAATTCTAGCCGTTCACTTGGTTAATCCCAGACCCAGACACCTGAGTTAGCGCCACCACGGTGGACGGCTGCCTATGCTGGGATTTAACTTCCTCCTAATCATCGCCCTGTGTTCCTTGTTTTCAAGGTCACATCATGGGTAGAGAGGACAGACACGAGTGGAAACCGAGGCGCCGCCTTCGTCCATGTCGCATTTCTCATCTGAGCAGCAGCCTGCCATTTCCTCGTTCATCCTTTTTCTATGAACAGAGCTATCAATGCCTGAAATACAAGCCAGAGAAATAAAGGAACTTTCAGGTGAAACACATACTCTGCCACCCTCTCCAGAGAGTCCCCCTGCAAGTGGCCGGCGGCTTGTGGTTTCCTAATCCCCAGAGCGCAGCCCGTCTTCTCAGTTCTATTTAATGTCGGTTTGTGTAATAACAAGCGCTGTTTTGGCTACTGGACCTTAACTGCTTTGGTGTCTGTTTATACGACCGACTGTCTCCTGGGTCTGGGCAAGGAGAGGGGTGGGCCTGATATTGGGAGTATTTTCCTGTCGAAGTAAAATAACATACGAGTCACAAATAAGTAAATAGTTAATCAACTCATGAATTTGCGGGTTAAATAAAATTTCGTTGACTGGATATAAATCAATGATTTAGAACATTGGTGTTAAATAATGGCTAACAACGCTGTCTTCACACACAATCTGTTAGGCGCCATACCAAGTCATTTATCTACATTATCTCATCTTAATCTTACAAAACCTTTTGAGATGGATCTTTTAACATCCCATGTTACAGATGAGAAAACCAGGGCTAAGGAAAGTGACCCCAGGTTAGTAAGTGGCAGAGCTGACGTTCAAGGGCAGGTGTCAGTGACGCCCTCCCTCTGCCACTTGGGTTATGTTGTCCAATGGAAAAGGGGCCTTGACATAAAGCCTCTCACATGAATTCTGACAAGTCGACTCCCACCTTCAGTAACGATCGAGTACCTTGGGCAGATTAATGCTCCTGCCAAAAAAAACTTTAGAAACTGGATAAGCATTTAAAAAAATCACTTCCTGTGCATCAAGCAGTCACTGAAGTGCAGGGCACTGGATGGGAAGCTGTCAGAAAAGAGCTGACTCTGTGCAGCTGTGACGACACTTGGGCACTGTCCTCCTGGGGACCTTCAAGAACTGACACTCAGGGCTACATGGGGCAGAGGATCTGCAGAAATCGGGGAGTATTTTGTGTACACTTGAGGGTCCAATTATCTAATAAGAAACAAAAGGCAGAGAAGTGAGCCTGTCCCCCTACCAGGTTTCCCCTCAAAAAATTCGTCAAAATCTGAAGATGGGTGGAGCAGAAGGTTGAAAGTAGGCGACACCCAGGGGATGGAAGAGACCTTCACTGTTCTTAGTTCTCCCACTAACACAACCAACAGCCTGGGTGGTCCATGTAAAGTGAACCCAAGGAGACTCTGAAAGGTGGAGAAAAAGAGACAGGCGGGCAGGGACCTCAGGACTAACCAATGACATGGGGGTGAACCCCTAAGTCTGTATTTTGTTTTTGTTTTGTTTGTTGTTTGGCTCATACATCTTGTAATTAAAGCTGAAGAATCCAGCAACCCAGAAACGCCAATGCCACAGACCGAAAAAAAAAAAAAATCCTAACGAAGCCTCACTCTCTCTAGCCAAAGGGCCAGGGAAGGGCAGCGCAGGGGGACAGAAAGCCACCCCAATCTTGTCCTGGCCAGGCCTGCACCAGCGCCCAGAACTCCCACAGGGGTGGCACCAGAGAAGTCCCAGTATTGGGGCTGAGACATTCACCCTTCTAGCAGGTGTGAAGCCCCTTCCTCCCCCACAGAGCTGGGGCAACCATGCAGGGAGACCAGGCTTGCACCCTACCTGGCAGGATGGAAACACCCTGCCTCCGTGTCTACAGAGGCCAAATGGGAAACTGACCTTCTGCCCCTACGTGGCAGCACAGGGGCAGGGTCCCCTCCCCAGAGCAGGGTCAGAGAAAACCATTGATGCAGAAGGTTTAAATGAGAACCAGAGTCTCATACTATAATATGAAAATATGCAGGTTCTCACTGAAAATCACTTGTAATAATAAGGGCCAATAGATCTCAAACTTGATGAAATATGTCAACAGATGCCAACAGCGAGATGGCAGTGTGAGAACCAACCCACAAAGACTTAAAGCAGCCACGGCAAAGGCACTTCCAGAGGGCACAGAAGTGGGAATGCACCTAACGCAACACAAATGAGCTATAAATGCGCAATTAAAAAATGTTCAAGTGCTTCAACAAGCAATAAGAAACATGCCTGAAACATTAAAAAAAAGGAAGGAAGGAAAGCCTCAGCAATAGAGGTATAAAGAAGAATCAAATAAAAACATAATAACTGAAATGAAGACTCAGTGGATGGGCTCAAAGAAGAGGGAAAGAGTCAGAAGAAAGAATCAGTGAACTGGAAGTTAGAATGACACAAAGTTCCCAAACTTTACAAGAGAAAATAGACAGAAAACAATCAACAGAAGGTTAGGGACTTGTGGGACTCTAGCAAAAGAAGTAATATTTACGCCATCAGAGTCCTGGAAGAAAAGGGGATAGAGGGTGGGACTGAAAAGGTACTCAGAAAATAGGGCTAAAAAATCCCCAAATTTGGCAGGAGACATAAACATAAAGATTCAAGAAGTTGTTTAACCTTCAAATAGAATAAACCAAAGAAATCCACTAAGACACATCATAACTAAACTTCTGAAAACTACAGATTATATATAACACAAGCGATGACAAATTTCTAACCATAAAGCAAGGAGGCCGGAAGTAAGCGGCGTGACACTTCCCAAATGCTGAAAGAAAAGAACTGTGAGATAAGAATCTTACACCCAGCAACAAAACCTTCAGGATCCAAGGGGAAACCGAGACATTCTCAGATGAAGGAAACTCAGAGAAATTGTGACCAGCAGACCTACCCCAAAAGAACGGCCAGAGGTTGTTCTTGAGGTAGAAAGTAAACAGTAACATCAGGAAGGATGAAAGAACACAGGAAGCAGGAACACGGGTAAACGCAACAGACTTTTCTCTTCTCTTGAGTTTTCTAAATGTTTGACAGTTGAAACAAAAAGTACAACACTGCTTGATGTGATTGTAATGTATGTATAGGAATATTTAAGACAATTATGTTACAAATGAGGAGGAATATAAAGGAAGGTAAGATTTTTATGCTTTATTCAAACTGGAAAAATTCTGGTTCTGATAGACTAAACAAGTTTGATACATATATATGTATGTATATATAATGTAATACCTAGGGCAACCATTAACAACTATCCAGAGACACACTCAAAAACACAGATAAATCAAAATGAAAATCTAAAAAATGTGCAAGTGACCCACAAGAAGGCAGAAAAGCGAAAAAAGAGGCAGAGAGAACAAATAGAAAACAGAAATAAAGTGGTAATTTCTTTAAACAGAAATGATCTAAATACACCGATTAAAAGACAGAGCTAGGCTAAGTGGGTTAAAAAAGCACGTCACACGCATAGGTTGCCTGTAAGGCACTCACTTCTAATATAACAATACAGACAGGTTGAAAGCCAAAGAATGGAAAAGTATATCACACAAACATTGATCAAAAGAAAGCAGGAATGCCTATGTCAATATCAGATAAAATAGGCTACAGAGTAAAGATAACTACCAGAGACAGAGAGGGACACTATACGATGAAAAAAAAGTCAGTTCACCAAAAAGACACAGAAATCCTAAATGTAGAGCTGCAAAATATGTGAAGCAAAAACCAATAGAACTGAAAAGAGAAATAGACAAATTCACAACTGTACGTGAAGACCTTAACACCCCTCTTCTGACAACTGATAGAACAATTTGACAAAATCACCGGAGCATACAGGAGAATCGACGACACCATCAGTGAACGAGACCTAAGTGACATTTATGGAGCACTTCCTCCCACATCACCATACACTTTCTTCTCAAGTGCCTGTGTAACATATGCAAAGATAGACTATATCCTGGGCCATAAAACAAGCCTCAGTCAATAAAAAAAAAAAAAAAAAAAAAAAAAAAAAGAAACCATACAGAGCATGTTTTTCCAGCCCAATGGAATCAAACTAAAAATCAGTAATGGGAAGATAACAGGAAAATCTCCAAGCACTTGGAAACTAAACAACACACCTTTAAATAATCCATAGTTCAAAGAGGAAATCTCAAGGATTTTAAAAAAATGCATTGAACTGAAAGAAAATTGAAATATACATGTCAGAGTTAGTGGGACACAGCCACAGCAGTGCCGAGGGACCCCCCTCATCTATAGCACTCATTGTATACATTGGAAAAGAAGGAAAGTCTCAAAGCAGTAATCTAAGTTCCCACCTTCAAAGTCTAGAAAGAGGATAGTAAAATAAACCCAAAGCCAGCAGGAGAAGGGGAATCAATGAGATTTAAAACAGAATAATAAAGGGGAAAATAAATAAATAATGGGGGGAAGAAAAGGTGGTTCTTTGAAAAGATAAAAAAAAAAAAAATTGGCAAATCTCTAGCAAGACTGACAAAGAAAAGAGAAGACACCAGTTACCAATATCAAGAGTAAAAGAGATGACACCACTGCGAGCCCTGCAGACACCAGACGGACCGCAAGGGAGTCCCATGAACAAACAGCTCTATGCACACAGATTTGACAGCATAATGAAACGGACCAATTCCTCAAAAAAAAAAAAAAAAAAAAAAAAATACAAACTAGCACAATTCATCTAATGTGAAATAGATCAATTTGAATGGCCTTATAACTATTACGCAAATTGAGTTCACAGTAATCTCTCAAACAAATCTTCAGGCACAGATTATTTCATGGAGATTCTACTAAAAGTTTATAGAAAATTAACAGCAATTCTAACACAATTTGTTCCAGAAGATGGAAGAGGAGTGATTACTTCCTAATTCATTTTATAAAGCCAACATTATTCTGGCTTCAAAAGACAAAGATAGTACAAATAAAAGAAAACTACATTCCAATATCCCTCATGAACATAGAAGCAAAAATCCTTAACAGAATATTAGCAAATAGAATTCAGCAATTTATTAAAAAATTACACACCATGACCAAGTAGGCTTTATTCATAGGGATACAAGGGATATTTCAATATTTGAAAATCAATCAATATTAACATAACCATATTATCAAGCTAAAAGAAAAAAATCACAGATGTTATAACAAAAATTTATCTGGTCTCTGCTCCCCGTTCCTGAGAGGGAGCTTCCAAATGCTTGGCATTTCCCCAGTAAAAGAATGTCTTTGTTATTTATTGTGGGACTGTGCCTGAGCTTATGCTAGTGAGGTAACTTATGGTGAGCCCTACAGAGTTTCAGGATGGGGACCAGCCATGCCAGAAAGAGCAACCATGTGGTTAGAGGGTAGGAGCTTTAGTCCAACCTCCCAAAGTCCAGCAAGGGGATGGGGGCTGGAGATTGAGTTCAGTCACATGGCAATGACTCCATCAATCATGCCTATGCAATGAAACCCCAGTAGAGACTCTGGACACTGAAGCTCAGTTGAGCTGCCCACTTGGTGAACATGTTGAAGTGCTGGGAGAGTGAGACAACTTTTGTAATTAAAAAAAAAAAAACTTCTATAACAGAATTTTAAAAAATCTTTTGTAATAAAAAATAACTTTTATAATAAAACTTTAATCATAAGTATAGCACTGTCCTGAGTTCTGTGAGTTGTTCTAGTGATTTATGAAACCTGAGGAAAATCCCAAATTTATAGCCAATTGATCAGAAGTGCAGGTGGCCTGGGAAACCCAGAACATGTGGCTGGCATCTGAAACAAGGGAAATCTTGTTGGAGACTGTGCCATAAGCCTATGAAGTTTACACTAACTCTGGGTACTTAGTGTTGGAGTTGCACTGCAGTATTGCACATGATCGTATCAATTGATGTGGAAAAAACATTTGACAAAATTGAACACCTTTCATGATACTCTCAGAAAACAGGAGGAGAGAGAACTACCTCAGCTTGATAAAGAGCATTTAAAAAAGAAAAAACAACCCTACAGCTAACATAATACTTGATGGTGAAAGACTGAATGCTTTCTCTTTAAGACGGGAATAAGACAAAGATGTGTACTCCCACTACCCATATTCAACATGGTGCTAGAAGTTCTAGCCCATGCACTGCACTAAGTCAAGCAAAAAGGCATATGGTCAAGAAAGGAAGAAATAAAACAGTCTTTATCTTCAGATGACATAATTGTTTATGTAGAAAATCCCAAGGAATCTACCCAAAAATCCCAAAAGCCTCCTAGAATAAGCAATTTCAGCAAAGTTGCAGGATATAAGACAAACACAAAAAAATTAATTGTGTTTTTATATAGTAGCAACGAATACATAGACACTGAAATTAAAAATATAATACTATTTCCAATTGTCCCAGAAACAAAATATTTAGGTATAAATTTAACAAAACATGTACAGGACTTATATATTAAAAACTGCACAATGCTGATGAAATTAATCAAAGATGACTTAAATAAATGGAGAGACATACAATGTTCATGGATTGGAAGACTCAACATAGTAAAGGTATCAGTTCTCCCCAAACTGATATACAGGTTAACACAATTTCTATAAAAATCCCAGCAAGATATTTTGTAGGTATATATGAAATTTTCTAAAATTTATATGGAAATGCAAAGAACTAGAATAGCTAAAGCAATTTTGAAAATGAATAAAGTGGGACAAACCAGCATACCTATGACAACTGTTGGGTATTATTGGGTGGGGTAGACATATGTCAATGGCACTGAGTAGTGAACTCAGACACAGACCCACAAAAATATGCTCAGCTGATTTTAACAAAGGTGCAAAAGCAATTCAGTGGGGGGAAAGATACCTTTCAAGCAAGTGTTGCTGGAGCAATTGGACATCCACAGGTAAACAAATAAATCTCAACCTAAGTCTCACACCTTACACAAAGACGAATTCAAAATGGGTCATAGACTTAAATTTTAAACATAAAACTATAAAACTTTTAGGAAGACAACTAGGACAAACTCTTTGGGATCAAGGGCTACAGAAAGAGTTCTTAAATTTGGCACTAAGAGCACGATCTAAAAAAGGAAAAATCGATAAATTGGACTTCGTTAAAATTAAAAACTTTTGCTCTGAAGAAGACCCTGTAATGATGAAAAGACACACTACAGAGTGGGAGAAAATATTGGCAAACCATGTATCCGACACAGGACTAGTATTTGGAATATATGTATATTTTTAAGAACTCTCAAAACTCAACAGTAAAAACCATCCAGTCAGAAAATGGGCAAAGGACGTACAGAGCAGCTGGTGGAGGCCCTGTGACTAGGTTTTTTAGGTGGGCTGTGAGCAGAGGTGAGATGTCACATTCAGCCATACTGGTAAGAGTGGGTGTGAGTTTTTCATGTTCTCTCTCTTCCGGCCCTGGAAGCCACGTGTGGAGACGGTGGCACTGGAAAGTGGCGTGGCCTGGACCCCTGAGTCACTGTGTGAGGAGAGATTCCCTGGTAAGCTGCCCAACCTAGACTGGACATGAGCAAGAGATGAGCTCATCTGGAACGATTTGTTACTGAAACCATAACTGTTCTACTGACAGATGCAGTGGGTAAACTATAATGCAACAATGTAATAAATATTTCTGTACCACTGGGCAATTACAGTGATTTCCAGTTTTTCACAATTATTTATAATTAACAGTGTTGTGATGCCTATCTTCACTTGTGTACACATTTAATGCAGGTTTTTCTTCGGAGTAGAGTCAGGGTGAAGGTTATTTCTTTAGAAAATTTCTGGAAGCAGTATTACTCGGTGAAAGGGAATTAAGGTTTCTGTTCTCTGCATATCAGTGACTGTCAGTGTCTGAAACACAGAACTCGGTCATCGTAGCTTTGCTGCATGAACACGTTCTAGTACTAGCCATCGCCAATCTGCGGCAAAGTCTACGGGCACGAGAGATTCTTTCCTGGTATTTCCATCTGCGTGGCTTTGGTTAGAAGGGAGCTTGAGCATCTCTTCACATGCCAGTTTGCTAAATGTAATTCTTCTTTCATGGATTTCCAGAACAGACTTGATCGTGATTGAGAAACAAAGCAGTAGGTTTGCTTGGCAAAGTTACTTCTCTTCGTCGGGCTCCTCAAAGCAGAAACTGGTCATCCCAAAAGGCGGAAAAGCATCGTATCACTTTCTCCAACTTTAATCCCGTATCTGGATCAAAGCCTACTCCTTCGGCACAGATTCACGTAACCCTTTCAGCCGGGATTCTCAAATGTCCTCTCACTGTGTTCATCCGAATGTTTAATTAACTGTGCTGACGGTAAAATCACAGGCACCATTTCTGCTGCTGGAACAAGCCCCCTCTACCACCCGGCCTTACTGTGTCTCCAGCTCGGTGAAGAGCTCGGTGACTGCTTTTGTCTTCTTTCTCATCCAAACACTTCATTTTTCTTCCTCTTTTCTTTGTAATGTTTAATGCTTAGGAGAACTGTGCCCAGGAAAAGCCCAGGAGAATTCAATTGGATTTTCTGTCTCAGTGCCACCAAGGTTTGTCACCTCGCAGGTGGGCCAACACTTTACCGCCCAGTCCCTGAAGTCATTTATTTGTCTCTGTTGTCTACAAAGCCAGTCAGCTGTCCACAGGCAAATAAGAAAAAGCCCTCGATCACAACCAAGCTTTCCTACTCCAGCCGCTGCTCACTTTTCCAGCCTCCTTTCTAACCCAGCAAAACATACCCTTTTCCCACCAACTACTCACACTTCCTGCATGGACCCTGGCCTTGCTTCCCTACACGCCCTCGTATGAGCTGGTCCTGCTGCTGGCAATGCAGGACCACCTGATATCTGGTCTCCTTCTCTAGGATGCTCCCAGGGCAGCTGTCACGATGGGCTTGCCAGTCATAGGGCCCAGAGACTGTCATCCCCCCACCTCCCGTGGGACATGCCTCCTATAGACCCTTCCTCGGGGCACGTGCTCTCTTCCTCCAGATGATGTCTCTGGAACATCGGGTTTTCTCCATGTTTCTGTTCCTGGCATCTCTCACAGCACAGAGTACAAACATATGGGCTTTTGTTCAATGAATGGCAGTTTGCAGAATCTTTCACTTCCAGCTTCTGCCTGGTCTGGACATCCCCCTGAGCAGTCATCAGAAAACCAAACTGGAGTGACCCCTTTTGAGCAAAAGCAGCCAGAAAAGCTTCATAAAGAAAGGGGCAAATTGTGAATGCTGTGACTCGGGGGTCAGCATCAGCATCTCTGACCCCACAGGGTGTCTAGTCCACCTGCCGTGCCCACTGAGACCTCGAGCATTCACAGGCAGGGTCTGACCAAGCCACTGCACACGGGTAAGAAGTGCTAGATCCGGGACGGGACTGTGCCCTGCCATGCATGGTCTTTCTCATAAAACCTGAACAGCTTTCGAAAAGCTAAGGTTGATCCTTATGCCTTCTCGGGGGAAACGTAACCAATCTTTTCAGTTAAAATCATATGGGTCAATAAGGCTCTAATAACCACCAATGTTTCCCCTAGGTGAATGTGGTCAGTATTATTTCAGCTCTTTAACAGCCCAAATCTTCTGGATCGGACCACGCTAGGGGTGGGGCTTCCACACAGGACAGCTACAAAATGCCACTCGATTTAGCTCCTTAATGGCTCTAACTCCCAGTTAGACATTATAAATGACTGAAAAGGAGCTGGGGGAAGGGAGTAATCTGACCCCTTCTCAGGAGTCAAGGCTATACCTAGAAACAAATGCAAAGGTAAGATTGACAGGGGCAAATCAGCACCGACAATCCAAGTGTCACCTGGAAGACCAAGGATGGAACACCCTGGGCTGGTGTCATTGAAATCTCCTTTACACAAATGGAAGCTTCAGATGCTGACAGCGATACCGTCCTCATGTGAACCCACCCCCAGCAGGGGTCGCAGAGGAACAGAAGCGTCTCCCAGCCTGAGTGTGGGGCTGGGCTTGGTGGCTCCGTGTCTCATCCTAGGATCAGGTTTTAACAGCGTCAGTCCTTAGGAGTGCAACTTCCCAGGAGCCTTTTGCCAGAAATGGGTGTGTTAAGTTCCAGACAGCTCAGGTCAGTATTAGTGGCCAGTAAACTTTTTTTGTTTAAGATGAGTGTGAGTGAGTAACGTCCTTCATCTGGCAGGTTCTCAGAACACAGGACTCAGGGCATTAGAGCTGCCACGGCCACCTGCACGTGTGACTCTGCTCCACTGTGACTGGCCGCTGTGGACTTGGGGCTCTGGCAAGCCCTGGCTGTCAGGTAAACGCAATTGCACATTCAGAGAAACACAGAGCCTGTATTAGTCCTTTTTGTGTTGCTATAACAGAATACCTGAAACTAGGTGATTTATATAGAAAAATGACATTTATTGCTTACAGTTTCTGAGGCTGGGAAGTCCAAAGTCCATCTGGTGGTGGCGACAGTGACTCAGGGGTCTCACATTGCAAGATGGTGGAAACAGGGAGAGCAGAGAGTGAGTGAAAGACAGACTCTCCTCTTCTTTTAAAGCCCTCAGAACCACCCCCCTGACCACCATTTTTAACCCATTCACTACTGCACGGTCCTACAATCCAATCACCTTTCCAAGGCTCCACCTTTCAATGACCATAATAGGATTTCCCACCCTTTTATCAGTCACAGTAGGGCCAAGTTTCTAATACATAAAGCTTGGGGGACACAATTCAAGCTTCAGTGAGTTTGGGACGTAATTCAATCCACTGCAGAGCCTGAGAGGAGAAAGCTTTGCACAGTAACAAAAATGTTAAGAATTCACTGGCAACACAATGTTCAATGAGCAAAAACAGTTTTAAGTGGCACATTGCCCAAGAAAATAATAAAATAACAGAATAGCACTGACCAAATGTGAGAGAATCTGAGGACTGAATGGACTTGCATATTCAATGCCCTAGCTACGTCACTGTTCAATTCTCAGGCGTCTGGATACTAAATAAAACATGTATGGGGGGGACAAAAAAAAAAAAAAAAAAAAAAAACCCTGGATTTTCTCTGTCCTAAATAAATCAATCATCTGTCAAGTTGTAAGAGGGTGGTAGGGTTGTGGGTAATGTTTTCTTTATTTTCCAAACTCCCTAATATGCTTTTCACTGTTTTGCTGTAATAATAACAAACAGATAAATTAACCTAGCTAACAATAGATTAACATAAACACTTAATACATGCTCTTAAACAATAGTATATTCAAATAAGAAGAAAATAGTCACGCTTCCTTAAATAGCATAAGGTGACATTAAAATTCTCGATTCTCTGCAAATTCCTTCAATCAAGTGCTGACCCCAGGCAAACCAGGTGCGATGTACCTTAAATTCTGTGATTAGATGTCACATACATATTGTCAATATTTGTCATTGTTGTATAATTCTTAAAATACAGTCATTCATGAGGCTAAATAATTATGTAAACATCTTTCCATTCTTTTTCTGTTTTTTTTAAATCGTGGTAAAATATAAATAAAATTTGCCATTTGAACCATTTTTAAGCGCACAGTTGTGTGGCATTAAGCACATTCACACTGTTGTGTGACCATCACTGCCACCATCTCCAGAACCTTCTCATGTTTCCCGACTGAAGCTCTGTCCCCACTAAACACCAACTCCGTTCCCCTCCCCCAGCCCCTGACAACAACCCTCCTACTTTCTGTCACTGTGAATGTGACTACTCTAGGGACCTCATATAAATGGGATCATGCAGTATTTGTCCTCTTGTGACTGGCTTATTTCACTCAGCATCATGTGCTCCAGGTTTGTTCATGTTGTAACATGTGTCAGAATTTCCTTCCTTTTCATGGATGAATCATACCTGTTCCACGGATGGGCCCCACTTGTTCATCCACTGATGGCCACGTGGGCTGCTCTCACCTTTCAGCTGCTGTGTCTCGTGCTGCTATGGTGAAGTGTAGAAATATCTCTTTGGGTCCCTTCCCCTCTTTGAATCCTTTTGGATAAAAACCCAGAAGTGGAATTGCTGAATCAGATGGTAACCCTATTTCTAGTTTTCTGAGCAACTCCCACACTGTTCTCCGCAGTGGCTGCATCATCTCATGTCCCCACAGTGGTGCGCAGGGCTCCGATGTCTCCACACCTTCAACAGCACCTGTGCTTTCCTCCCACCGTCTTCTTCGAGAACACTGCACCAGGCACCGAGCAGGACTCTCAATGGCCATGGACAGAGAAAGGGAGGACCAAAAGGCTGATGTGAAGAGCGGAGACTGGCAGCCTGTGGAGGACCCCAGTTTCTGACTCAGCTTCCCCTGATTCCCGTAACTCAGCTGCTTAAACTGTCCCACGGATGTGCCAACTGCCAAGCCTGGACCCCCACTTTCCACCCCACCCCAGGAAGCTATTACAGGAAAGTTCTCCCACAGTCACTGTGGGGGTCCCACCCACCTGTCTGCAAGGCTAAAGTGTCCCCCGCCTGGGATCCAGCTGCACGGCAGGAAGGTTCCTGCACACCTGCCACCCTGCCCGGGTGTCTGTGTGCTTCTTTCTGCCGTGTCTCGATCCACCTGGACCAACTGTGTCCCTGCACCTGCCATAAATCTCCAGCCTCACCCTGGAATCCCCAGGGCCCTTCAGGCATCGAGGGCCCTGTCTCGCCCACCCAGTAATGGGAAAAGAACTGCCCAGGACAGGGCAGCAGTGGGGTTCTGCAGCTCGTCCAGGCAGGTGATTCATGTGATGCTGGACACACCTGGAGGAGCAAGTTCTCAGCTGGCATCTGTCACCCGGGAGCTGACAGCCTCTTCATTCATCTGGAAGAAACACGCTGTTCTGAGGCACAGAGATAAGGAAGAAGCTCTGCTGGCCGCGCCTTGCAGGGGTCCGGGGAGAGGAGTGAGGATTTAGGCCACGAGTTTTAGCAAAGCAGGAGAAAGAAGCAGCAACTTCTCCACTTTCAGGTTGTGGCTCAGAGAGCCTGGCCACCCTCCCTGTTTTCAGCAGAATTTGGGAGAGGAGACAAACCCAAAACCAGCAAGGGCTCTGCCACACTGTGGTCCCCGTGCATGATGCCACATCGGAACACACTGCTGGGGCTGGCGCTAGAGGAAAACAGGACCACAGCACCCTTTCCTTGTGGGTGGACAAGGAAAAGACCAGGTGCTGTTGTCTGAATGTTGTGTGCCCCAAATTCATGTGCTGGAATCCTCACCCCCAAGGTGATGGTCTTAGGAGGTGGGGACTTTGGGAAGTGATCGGGTCATGAGGGTGGAGCCCCCATGAACAGGATTAGGGGTAGAAGTGGGACCATCCTGGCAGAGACGCCAGGTGGCCCACATGGCCCAAATCTTCAGGGCACAGAGCCAGGGTAGGGGATGTGGAGGCTGTGTGTGCATATTGTCAGATGTGGTGACATGTGCCCGTGAGCAGGAGACTCATGGATACCAAGATGGAGAAACAAGGATTACGAGAGACACATGCTTGTGCAGACACGAAAGTGGCACTATGTGCATGTGCACACAGGCAGGGAGGTGCATACACAGAACCCAGGGCACGTGTGTGTTGGTGTGCAGGGCACATAGGAGTATGTAGGTGGGGGTGGGAAGGACAAGGGAACATTTGCAGGGTGTTGTATATACAACACGAGGGGCATGTACAACACAAAGGGCTTGGCGTTCCCACTGAACGTGTGCATGATCAGGATGCGGGAGCAGCCGGGGACAGGGCTGGGTGTTTGTGTCTGGGGTGGGCTGGGCCCACAGAGCCTATGTGCCTGTGCCTTGTGGCGTGACTCACATCCCTGGGTGGGCATGTGTGCCATGTCAGCAGCAACCATGGCCTCCCCGGGTGGACCAGAGGAGGAAAGGTTAAGCCTGTCCCCTCCCCCAGTTCCTAAGTGTGCAGAGGTGGGGGGATCTCAGTTCCCCAGGGGGCCCCAGGTGCCTGAGATTCTGCTGCCTGCAACAGAGGACAGCCAGATCAGAGCTGCACTTGGCCTCAGTTTCTCTCCAGTTCCTAGGAGGGGGTCTCCATCCATGGCTGGGGAGGACAGGCAGGGGTGTGTGGTAGGGGTGTCAGGCTGGGCCAGAGCTGACTCACCTTCCGCCCCTCCCCCAGTCACAGCCCAGGAATGCGGAGGCTGTGCAGGCTTCATCTACTCCTGCCAGTCTATCCTAGTGGTTCAAAGGCCAGGCCTGGGCCACCTAACGATGCCCCAGCACACACATCCTGCACCAGGTCACACAGGTGCACACCCATGTCTGCCTGCAGCATACCCACTGGACACACACACAGTCACACCCTGCACTCGGTGGGCGTCTGGCAACCCTGACCAGGTCATGCGGGGCCAAACTGCATGCACCTGTGACAGACAGGCTGTGGATAGGACCCAGACAACGCACAGTGGTGTCCAGGGCCTGTGTCTGGGCAGAGGCCTATGGGAGCCCAGTGCCTGCCCCTGGGGTCACACACCTGTTTGTGGTTTGGGAACTCACAACACTGCAGAGACCTGGATGGTGAGACCTGCTACTGAGGCATGGACAGGCAAGCACACACCTGGAACACGCAGCAACACGCATCCGCACATAGGGCATTTGTTGGCTGTCTGCGCAATGCCAGAGACCCTGCAAGGCCCATGAGATGCCTGTGGCCAGCCCAGGTGCTGGCCAGTGCGGGCGCTGCAGCTGCACACGTGGGTTTCGAAAACTGTGGAAGGGGCAGGGCCACAGCGCCCACCCCCACGCAGACTCAGAGTTGCATAGCAATACCCCCCACACCAGACCTGGGAGGAGGGAACCCCTACCTCGGCCCTGTCCTCACAGCCACCAGCCTATGCCTGATCACCGTCCCACACACAAGGGATCTCCCACACGCAGATCTCTGCAAACACCAGGAGGCGCAGAGAATCCCCTGCCTGGGGCTGATGGTGACTCAATGGCAACGCTGGAGTGGGACAAGTGGAGGGAACCTTCCCCTCCAGGCAGGGGCACACCAAAACATCTACTCAGGCAGCAAGCCCCGCCCCAGCATGCTTGGGGGGCCCAACATCCAAGCAGACCCTATGCATGTGGAACATGTGTGCACACACCCACAGCTGCTCAGCCACAGGTCACGATTGCTTCAGGGTCAGCAAGGGCCTGGACCTCAGCTGCCGCCTCTGAGAAGTGGGCTTGGCCACAAGCACTGCCCAAGATCAGTGGTGTGCACACGCTGAGCACCTGGCAGGGACTGGGTCAAGGGTGGCCGGGGACAAAAGACGGCAGCCCAAGTGCCTGGGTCCTCTCTGTTTTTCTCTTCTCTGGATGGTGCAGCTGCACAGAATTGTCCCTTATGCTGAATCCCCCACTACGTTTGCACTTCCAAAGGTAACAAGAGTCTTTTGGAGGAGTTAAGTTAGGGCACGTCTGTGAGCACATGTCACCATCACCCCTACCTCTGTCCCCCACTCAGACCAGCCAATTGGAGCCGTGCTGGGTGGACGTGCATCTGTGGAGGGTGTTTGTGGCTGGAGGTCTTCAGGGTGTTCCAGCCCCCTTGTCCCCAGGGTGTGTGTTTGGGGAGGGCGCTGCCTTCCTTCCAGGTGTCTGCTGGTTCCTGGGTGTGACTTCCAATGTTGGGGTTTTGTTAAGGGAGGCCTTGGCCCAGGGCGAGAGTGGGGCGCATTTGTTCTGAGGCTCACACAGTTGATTGAGGTATCGCAGGTTGTAGTGGAACCAAAGTGTGGGGGCGGGGGCAAGTTTATGGGGTGTGTGTGTAGGGGAGCTGCTGTGCATTAGGAGCCTGGCACACAGGTGGCATCCAATAAATACAGTCGACTGTTAAAAAAGAATGGGATTAGCGCCCTCATTAAAAAGGTCTGGAGAGTGCCTTGCCCTCCGCCAGGCGAGGACATGCAGAAGGCCCTGACTGTGAACCGGGAAGCAGCCCTCTCCACACACTGAATCCACCACACCTTGATCTTGGGCTTCCAACCTCCACAATGGTGAGAAATAAATTCTGTTGCTGATAAGCTGCCCAGACCGTGGTTTTCTGTTACAGCAGCCTGAACAAACTCAGATATGCTGCCCAGGGAAAAGGAACTTCTAGAATTTCAGAAGTTCTCAATTTATCATTGTGACACGACACCCCAACCTGGACCCTAAAACTCACATCCACGCTACACTGAGAGAGGCCTCCTGCTCCTCCCCAAATCCCTGCAGGGCCTGCAGTGGAACTACTTCCAGTCTCCCCTGTCCAGCAGGACCTGCTGAGCTTGTCCTGGCTGTGTGTTCTGGGGACACAGAGGCGGGTCCTCGTTGGTGTGAGTAGGGCAGGGGACAGTGGGAGGTGGGGGCGGTCTCTGGACGGGTTGTTTTGCATGTGAAAGTGCTCATGGGTGAGTCGTTTACTGTCTGTTGATGGAGTGCGCTCCCTCCAGTCTCAGCAGGCCCTGATGTCAGAGCACCTAAAATGGAGATTAGAAAGACGTGACAGAAACGATTGTCATTTATCTTGTTGGGTCACCATTGGACAAAATCCTCTTACTATGCCTCCAAATGGCTCTTCATTGTCCCCCCTGCAGGCCCTCACCCAGACCCTCCCTGATCCAGCCATCACCAGGAACCCTGCCTGGCTTTCTGACGTCCTCCCTTTCTGTCCCCAGTGCAGGCACAGTGACCTTCCACAATGTGGGTGGGGGGTCACGTTACAGCCTGGCTTAGAACTCCTCCACAGTTCCCTTGCCTTTAGGTTATCTCTAAACGCACCTAACTAATTTCCTGTGCCCGTTCTGTCTTTTCTGTGACACAGAAGTAATAAGACAAGCGGCTACATCACACAGTTTCCTGACATTTCTTCCAGCTCAGAGTCCGTGGCTCCACGACCAACACGTTGGCATCTCCTGCTGTCGTGCTGGGAGTCCTCCTTCCATCTGGTCCGGTTTGTGTCTTCCCTCCCTCAGGCCATCTTCCTTCTGTCCCTTCTCTTTTTCATTGTCTCCCGCTTCATTTGCAACCAGCCTGTGCTTTATGTCAGGGCTCCTGGCCAAACTCGCCCTCCTTGGGGGCTGCCACAGAAGCCCCTGCAGCTCTGTCCTCATTTCAGTGTGAACCACGGCAGAGCGCTTAGCAGGAATCCGTGAGCCTGCCCACGTGCAAGCCCTGTGTCAAAACCTTTTGTGTATTACCCCTTCCAATTCCCACAAGAATAATTATTTCCTCTTGAAACAGGTAATATCTTCATTTCGCAGATGAGAAAACTGAGGCTTAGGTGGTGAAGTAACTTGGCCAAGGTCACAGGCCACTCGTGTCCTGGGTGCAAGCGTTTGCTCAGAGCTTCTGTGCCCGGAGGCCACGTTGACTATGGCCGCTGACAATCACCTGTCCTCTCGTGAAATTTTGGTTTAGCTTCCTTCCTACTCAAAGGCTGCCATGGTTCTTCAGAAGAACGGAACAACGGGGTGTGCATATATTTATAGCGAGGTCTATTCAAGGAATTGGCTCGCATGCTTGTGGAGCCTGGTAAGTCTGGAAGCTGCGGGGCAGGCCGGAAACTCTAGCAGGAGTTGACATTGGAGTCGCGAGTCCAGAGGCTGTCTGGAGGCAGAATTCCTCCTTCTGGGGTCTTCACTCTTGTGGCCTCAACGGATGGACGGTAATCTGCTTTCCTCAAAGTCTACTGATTTCAATGTTAATCTCATCAAAAAAAAAAAAAATACCTTCACAAGTGACATCTAGATGTGTGTTTGACCAAATATCAGGGCACTGTGGCCCCACGAAGAGGACATATAAAGTTACCCACCAGAGAAGGCTCTGATTAGACAGACCCACTGTCTGGGGAGCTCTGTGTGCACGACTTCAGAGAGAGTCGAGCCCAGAAGGCCAGGTCAGGAGAAGCCTGCGCCCAGGCCGGGCTCGCTCCTCTGGGGGGCTGAGCCCGCACCACTCACTGCCTGTGGGCTCACTGGGCAGCTCTCGCCCACATCACAAATTAGTCTTTCCCTCCCTCCAGCTGGTACCTATGACTGGGTCAGGGACTCTCGTAGGCCAATCTGTAACTTTCTGGTTTGAGTCCCGCAGAAAACACCTCTGGCTGAGACTCAGCTAGTCTACAGATCAACACACCACTCCAGAGTCAGTGGCAGCCATCACAGTGTACTTCATTAGCTTCTGGCGAGGCAGCCTCCAGGTTCCTTTGAATTGAAAGAGATATGTGAAAGCCTCTTGGATACTAAGCCCTCCAGCTAGCTGCTACCGGTTAAATGGTGATGCCTTCACCTCACCCAACTGTGGGCAGCTGGTATGGGCAGGTTAGTAACTAGTTATTTCTTCCTCTTTGTTAGTTGGCTAGGAATTTTGGGAGTCTTCTGTCTGCTTTGTGGAAACTGTCCAATGCAAGATTTCCTTTTCTAGAAAAGGCTCATTTTATCTCCCATTAGGGTTTGGTTTAGCTGTATATAATAGGAAACTCAAGATAATAGTGGCTTAAAAACAATGATACATTCTACCATGCAAAAGAATTCTGGGTGAGGCAGCCCAGAGCTGACACAATGTTTCTGTGAAGTCATCAGATAACTTAATTTTTCATCACCTCAGCTCTTAGCTTCCATCTTTAGAGTTACTGCGAGGCCTAGGATGGCTGCTGGGGCCCCAACCATCAAATCCACCTTTGCAAAATGAAAAACTGGGGGGAGAGTCTTCTCTAGATTTCTGCCTCCTTTTTAAGAAGCCTTCCTAGAAGTACTTCTCGGCAATTTTCACTCATGTCCGCCAGCCAGAATGTAGTCACATGACCACAGCAAGCTATGAGTCTGGCGGGGCATACACCACCCAGATGACACAGGCATGTGATGAGGACACGTGGGTGTATGTGGGTGTCTCAGCCGTGCTTTCCTTCCTCACTTCCTTCTGTCCCAACAAACCCTGCCTCCCAGCCCCACTCCATGACTCACATTTCCACAATGTAGACCGTCCTGTTGCTGAAATGTTAAGGGTGAGGTTACATGATGCCAGAAGATTGCCTGAAAACACACGGCCGAGGCTGGTGTTGTGGGTGAGTGCACAGAGGACGTGAGAAACAAAAGCTGACCCTGATCGAGGTTGGACGGTGAACCTGCGGGCCCGTATCACTGTCCTCCCTACTTCTGTGTGTGTTTCACGTTTCCACGATGAGCAGTGCTTTTAAAAAGCACACTCCTGCCAGGTTTCCCTGCTTTTGCTCATGCGCCGAAGCACGGCCAGCCCCTGCGCTCCACAGGGCCAGGTTCTCATCCATTATTTGCTCCACTTTTTAGCGCGCTCTGGAGGCCCAATGCGTGTTTGTTTGGTGGATGAACAGACGCTCTCCCTTCTCTCTGGAATCCCTTATCCCTCCTCCTGTCCTGCTGAAATCCCTCGTCTGCGCAGCCCTGTCTCATGATCTTCCTCCTTGCTGCCCAGCCTGGTGTGATACCGCTGCTGTGGCCTTTGTCCCATGGGTTGTCATCAGTTAGCCACTGATTGTTATTGGATGATTGTCATCAAATTCATGAGTTAGCGTCTATCTTTGTGACAAGCTCGCCGGCACAGTTCTAGGAGGGTGGGCACCTTTTCTCGGCCTCTCAGCTTGGTGCCTGGTACTTCCAGACCTGCACTGACAAATGCCTGACATGAAACTGCCTTGAGAGCAAAACATGAGGCTTTAAAATCACTCAGTCCGATCGGCAGACCTGACACACGAGTGCTCGCCAGAGCTGAGGACATGTGGCCAACTGTGCCCTGGTTCTGGAGGGGTTTGCTGATCTGCAGACCATTTGGCATCGCAAAGCCAGACTGAGGCTGTGCTGACATCATTACAGATGGTGACATGATGCTAAAGCTGTCATCGAGAGGGCCAGGAAGCAGCGACCGGGAGAGCAGCGGCTAGCCAGGAAAACGCAAGCGAGAGAGGACAGTGTGTTTGTCCTCAGGGTTCTGGGCATGCAGAGTGCCATGAACAAGCACAGATAGGAAAGACAGAGAGAAGCAGGCCGAGAAAATAATTGTCTTTTCATTGTTTCAGGGAACGCTTCGTGCCTGAGCGAGACCCAGAGGACTTCGAGTCCCCGGCCGCTGGGACAGTTAGCGGCCCACACCGTGCCTTCCAGGAAGCAGGTCCCTTATCCACAGCCCCGCTGGTTCCAGGCACTCGCATTTCATGACTGACTGCGACCTCCCATGGGCCTCACGTAGACACCAGCTGTGGGAGGGACTCCAGCGGGTCCTGCTTCCCACTTGGCAGGTGGAGAAACTGAAGCAGGGGTGTTCGGAGTCCCCCCAGACGTGTCTGCGGGGAGGGTTCTGGCTCATGGGGACAGGCAGAGGAGGAGAGGAAGGGCACGTCTGTGTGACAAAGCCCTTCATCAGCTGCTCAAGGCCAGGAAACCTCACCTTCACAGTGGGCTGGGCCACCCAACGTGGAGACCAGAGACGGAGGGGTGAGGGCACCCAGCAGGACCTGTGGCCTCGCGCCTGGGGGGAGGGGACGGCCTGCAGAGCCTGGAGCAGGGGGACAGAGGCACCTGCCACCCTCCACACCTCTCCAGCCCACTTCTCTCCTCGCCCCCACAGCTGCGTCACGCCCTTTAGACCCCAGACAAGGGTGGTTTTCTTTACTTCCGCTGACTTCACATTTGTGTTGACATGAAACATTGCAGGAGGCCCTGAGACAGGTGCCTCTGCAGCTCATCTTTAGATGACGGCAGCCCAGGAGCACGACACAGCCACCTTCTCACTCATGAGGGCTTTGCTGCTTTCCTGCAAAGGCCTAGGTGTGCATATTAAATCACCACCTTGTGATGCTGGCCGCAGCAGCCTCAGCAGAGCGCCAGGAGGCAGGCCATCCTCTGAGCCGGTCCTGGACATCCCCACTGGCCAGGACGGCGCAGTCAGCATGGCGCTGGGCCTGCAGCGCGGACCTGGTCAGCGAAAAGGCACAGTGGCAGGGCTGGAGCAGGTGTGGGATGAAGACAGCAGTCACTTCTCCTCTCTGGAGAGTGGCCACTTCGTGTCTCTAATTCTTCCCAGTAGTTTAAATCAAGTGGTAGTTTTAATTGCCTGTGTTTACTCTATAAAATGGCATTTGGTGCGAGCAGGGAGGCAAAGCTTTAGTCTTTATCATAGAGTGGCCCAGGTCCAAAAACGGGAACCCTGAGGGCATGCACAGACATGCACCGTGCACAGTTCAAAGTGTTCCTTGTGGTGTGGGTGCCAGGTCCAGCAAGGCAGGCTGCTGCTGGGTGATAACCCATGCACCAGGGTCTCCAGTGCTGACAGAGGAAAAGGCTCCAAAGTGGCCTATGGAAGGGATTCTCTTGTCAGGAAACAGGGCTGCGTTTCTCAATCGGCTTTAGTTCTCCCAAGCGGGGAGGCCCGACCTTGGTCTGCTGCTTCCACGTCTGATGGGAGGCGTTTATTCCACTTGAAAGTCAGAGGCACAAACCCTCTCTGGAGGATAAACTGGGATATGCTGGTCAAGCGGTTCACTGTGGTCCCTCGAGAGCAGCTGCAAAAGAAAACGGATGTCCTTTGTGCAATCAGATCTGAAGTTTTCCTTTGCTATGCATGAGATGGTCAATGAGCCCATGACTCCCCTGATATCCGAGGGCCCCTGGCTCCGTCCCTCCAGCCGACGTGTTGCACTGTGTCCTGGCTGGATGCTGTCCTCTGGACTGGACACATCTCAGATGGAGCTCCAGATGCCGTCTGTGAACCAGGAAGCAGCCTCAGCAGACATCGAACCTGCCGGTGCCTCCACCTCGGACCTCCTGGGTGTTGCTCAGGCCCCCAACGCATGGTACCTCAACATAGCAGCCCAAGCTGACTAGCACAAGAGACAATAATAGTAACAGCTGAGTGGAGTAAGGTGTACATGAACCCAAATGATGCTGGACCTCTTGTCCTTTGACCAGTCTCAACAGGTTGCCACCAAGAAAACACACTCGTCGAGAGAGGAGGTGCTACTTTCTGAAACCCTCTTGCACTGAAATTTCCTCCCTCCCCAGCGACTGCCCATGTCTTTCCACAGCCCTCTTCTCCAAACTCCCTGGTCTCCAAAAGGCCATTCCAGATACTTCATTCAGCCCAGTATCTAATCTCTTACTTTCATTTTCCCACCAGTGAAAAATAGACTAGGGAAATTCAAGAGGTGATGTGGGTCAACGGGTTCCGAAGCGACAGCAAGGTGATTTGCTGGGCGGGACTCAGGCTCTGAAGATATAAAGATATAAAACGAATGGGGCTGGTGACTGGGAGTGGGCTCAAATATACAGTCAGTCATTATTCACGAATTCCATATTTACAGATTCACCTCCTTGCTAAAATTTATTTGTAAACCCCAATCGCCATTCATGGTGCCACTCATGAAAATCCGCAGAGCAGTGAAGAATCCGGGTTGCCGGATGTGCACGTTCCCAGCTGAGCTGGGACAAGCTGCTCCCACCCTCTCATTGCAGCTCGCATGCTGTACTCAGGTGTCCTCTTCACGGTCTCTTTAGTAACATTGTTTTTGCATTTTTGTGCTTTTTGGTTGATGACTTCACTGTTTCAAATGGCTCCCAAGGCAGACCTGAAGTGTTGTCTATTGTTTCAAAGTGCAAGAAGGTTGTCATGGGCCTTACAGAGAAAACATGGGTGTTAGAGAAGCTTTGCTTAGGCATGAGCTACGTGCAGCGAGTTCAATTGTTAATGAGCCAACTACACATACATATCGAACACAGTGTCTTTAAACAGAAACAAACACACAGCAAGGTTAGGGCTTGACCAATTGGTAAAAATGTGACTAGTTGCTTACAGGAACTTTACTCTGTGTCTCCCCTGGGAGCAGGGATTCAGTATTCGCTAATTCCGTGTTCACTAATTCAGGGTTCACAGTGACTTCATGGAATAGAACTGCTGTGAGTAATGAAAATCAGCCGTAACTCCCAGCCCTGGGTGGATGCTGGTGTCATCTGCTGAACCAGGACTCACAGGGCAGTGGGGTGGGCGAGGCAAGGTTATCGGGCAATCTAATTTTGGAATTTTCCTCTTCTCCTGGGACTCCCGAGCATTCTTTGGGTATCGTGAATGCCTTTGTGGCTAAACAAGTTTCAACTCATTCTATGATGTTACCTGGATCCAGTTAATCAGAAGACCATTTACTCCAATATCAAGTATCATTATCCCCCACGCCTTCTATTTCTTTGAGCTCCCCAATTTAATCCTCCAAGTTCAAAATGATGTCAGCTGTAAGGAGATGTCCTCCACAAAACGGAAGCTTTGCAAGTAGCATTTTGGGATGCATCCAGAGTTCACCAACAGCAAACAGAACATGGAGGTGAGGAGGCAGGGTGTCAGAACCGTGCAGAAGATGCTGAACCAGAGTGACCGGACGACCCTCAGCCAGGCCTGCATCTCGTGGGAATTAACCTAGGCAGAGGGAAAAAAAGAAAAAATACGGAAGAACTTACAAAAAAAAAAAAAAAAAAAAAAGTAAGGAAAGAAAGAACCTACCAAAAAGAGAAAAGAAATGAAAGAAAGAAAGAAAGAACTTACAAACAGAATTCAAACCAGCACATTAAGCCGAGGGATGTAGTTTTGTCATGAACCTAAATCTTGCCTGACCCATGTAAAGTTCCCAGCCTTGAGGTTCCCACATTGTGATAAGATAGGGCAGAGGTCGGCCCACATCCGGCCACCTTCTGTTTTTTACAGCCCATCAGCTAAGAATATTTTTCACATTTTTAATGATTGAGAAAAAAGGTCAAAGAGAGAACAATATTTTGGGACATGTAAAAATTATGTGAAAATTAAATTTCCGTGTCCTTAAGTGAAGTTTTATTGGAACACAGCTTTGCTCATTCATTTACATATTATCTACGGCTACTTTTGCGCTATAACAGCAGAGCTGAGAAGCTGAGACAGAAACCATATGGCCCACAAAGCCCAAAAATACTATCTGGCCCTTTACAGAAAGAGTTTGCAGACCCCGAACGAGCTTGCCTTCTGAGCAGTGTGGCCAGTGTGGGCTTGGACACTGTGCTGTGGAAGAGTCCAGGACGGGGCAGGGGCAGGAGCTGGGTGCTGGGTGCACAGTGTAAGTCCTTAGGTAGTGGCCACGAAGTCACCCCTGACCCTGAGAGCTGGTGTCCGACTTTCTAGTGGCCAGACGTTACTAAAAAAACTGAAACAGCCACAAAATAAAATGGAATCCCAGAAATCAGTGCAACATGGCAGAATGGACGATCATGTCTAAAAGTTCTCATTTAATGTCGTTGTTAAAGAATCAGCCCCGACGGGAAAGCTGAGACCTCTTCCTGACGTCAAAGAATGAAGCCGTCCCCTCCCTGGCTTTCCCCTAGAGCGGGCTGTCCCTGCCCAGCGACAGCTGACTCACTAGTTTGGGCCCCTCCAATCAGAGGCCTGTGTTGAGCATGGGGCCCTGCCTGGTGACAGCTGACTCACTAGTTCAAGCTGTCCAATCAGAGGCCTGCATTGAGCCTGAGCCAGACAGGGTGACCTGCTCTCTACTCCTTCCCATCGTGCGCTTTCTGCTCTGATTTGAGCTTCCTGCTCTTTGCTGTGCAGGGCAGAGTCCCATCTGAATTCATGCTAGTTATCAGGGGAATAAAAAGCCCACCGGTCCCTCCCAGCCCCTGGTCCTGCCAGGGTCTCTGCCTACAGAGGCGGCTGCTCAAGCCCCTTAGGTTTTCCACCCTGCTCCTGATGCCCTGTCTGGTGACCGTCCCCTTCCCAGGCCTTATCAGGTCTCTCTCTGTGCCCCTGCAGCACAGGCCCACACATAGCACTTTTGATTTATGGGTTCCATTTTCTTGATGCTGTGGCTACAAAGGCCACAGTGGTGCACACTGGAGCACCGCCAAGTCCTGATGGCCTCGTGCACGTGTTTGTTGTAAAAATGCACGTCTGCACACACAGACCACATGGGTGCGTGTGGCCTGCCTACAGGTGCAGCCCGGCCTCAGCTGGCCCACCCGTCAGATCAGCATCCAGGCCCGGCTCTAACTGCCCACAACACGGGTTTATGATGGATTCGTATTTATGGCAAAAAGCGACCTTAAAATTACCTTATAATTTTTATATTTTCATAATAAAAATGACAATGTCTTGAAATAGTGTGGTCGTAAAACTCCCTTCCTGATTGGTTGGCAGGGTTGGTGTCCTCCCACCTTCAAAAAGAACAGAAGGACTGAAGAGGTACGGATTAAGCATGTTATTTCCTAAAGAGAGAGGTACAGGGAGAGATAAGCGTTATTCCTTTCTAGATCTTTTTTTTTTTTTTTAATGGATAACAGCTCATATACAAATAGAGGCCCACATGCAAGGAACAGCTCCTGCAGCCAGCGCCATGGTACACACGGCTGTGACTGTACAGGCCTCTGGGCATGGGAACACCCAGGGTGTACTTGCTATATGTCGTCTGTTCCATTAGCCAGTACATACCCAGCACCTAGCACAGTGCCTGACACGTAGGAAGAGCTCATATGAAAATTCTTAGAGTGCATAATTGATAGTGTTGACCTCTGAATCAATCCACAGCAGGAGAGGTCACACTGCAGCCAAGTTGCACGAGGGACTTTTTCTCACAGGGGATGGTAGCAAGAGAGGTTTGCACCCCCTAACGGCAGGTGGGGGTCTGGGATGGGGAGGAAGCCAGGTGTTTGTCCAGATGCTGGTCCTCCAGCCCTGGGCCCTGGACTTAGATCTCAGCCCACAGGGAGAAGTGCTGCAGGTGGGGAAGGAGGCCACCAAGTTCCATCACATGTGGCTTTGGTGCCACATGACACCGAGTGAGAGCTTTTGCACCAAACGGAGCCTGCCCTGGCACTTGGGGGCCTGAGGCAGGTAGTGGGAGGACACTTGGGAGGACAGCAGCGTCACCCAGCCGGCCAGCCAGTAGTCACCCAGGACAGCAGAGGCAGCTGTCCTAGAAGGAAGCATGAGCTGGGAGTCAGGAGCCCGAGACCAGCACCAGATCGGACCAGGTGGCTGTTCCTGTGACCGCTCTGGTATGCAGAAGGCTATGAACCTGTAGAAAGTCAGTTACTCCATGCCTGTGGGTAACAGAGACACAATTCTACATGATTTTGGGTACAGATACCCCCCGTTCCTGGATTTGTGTTTGTCACATTAGTGACAGGCTAGCAGATGTTTTAATGTTTAAATGAAATTAATTCTGTGCATCATTTCATACTGATACTCATTCACCTTCTTCAAACGTCCCTTAGCTGGCCCTGGCCACTGCCTCCCCTTGGTCCACTGGGACCTTCGTGGTTGTCTCTCCTCAGTGTCCTTCCTGGCCTTTCACACCTCGTATCGGCCTTGCGTAGAGCACGGTCTTCAGCCTTCCTTCCTTTTTTTCTTTCCCACTTATGCTTTTTTGAGCAAGTTGGCTTCCCCGGTACTGCTGGCTTCTACACACACTCCCCTGCCCCCTTCTGAGCGCTCTCGCACCTGCCCGGCCGAAATCTCTGCACAGACGTCCCACGGACACTTCAAGCCTCACTTGTCACAAACAGTTTCCTTCTCTCCTTCCGTGCCCGTGAATCTGGACACGGAGGGCCCCGGGGCTGGGGTTCCAGAAACCGAAGTAGGACGTGAGGAGGAGGCCAGGCCAGAGCTGGAGGCCTTGAGATCAAGGACACCCTGTGCCAGTGTCCACAGGGATGTTCAGACGGAACCAGGCACGAAGCCACAGCCAGGACACCGAGACAGAACAGCAGCGAGGGGCTTCCAGGGGGAGGTGGCGCGCGGGAATGTCCCACGGAAACAAGACTCCGCGGTTGTCTTAGGGGCGCTCTGAGACGTCAGCTGAGAGGCGTCTCCTCCATTTCCTCCTTTCTCTCACTCGAGGGTCCAAACCAGAGACTGAAGTCCTTCCTGGCCCTACCTCACCCATCACTCGTCCCGGTCCGCAGGTCTGTTGAAGGCTGTCCCCATGTCTCTCCTCCTCTTCCTCCATTGCCACACCGCCATTGCCTCTTCCTGTCTCCTCCCTGGGACACTTCACTTCAAGGACCTCATCCCACATCTGTCACTTCCAGCACTGTCACCAATATCCGAATGTGCCTCCGAATTGTCGGTGTCTCATATCGCGTCCCGGATGAAATCTGAACTCCTGAGCAGGGCACCAGAGTCCTTGGCTCCTGCCAACCCCGGCCTCTGCAGCCACGTGTGCTACCCGCCCCTGTCACCTGGAGCCAGCCCTGCCTGGCAGCTCGCAGCCGTCCACGCACTCGCACACCCCGCCTTTCCTTCATCTCAGGGCCTGTTCCTGTGCCACGGCTTCCTCAACCCTTCCTGAGTGTGTTCTGGTAAGTTCCCACTTCCTGGGCTCCCATGTCACCCTCGATCACTTGTCACCTCTTCTGAGATCCTTCTTCCCATGTTCACATCCCCCACTCAACTGCACCCCACCGAAGGTGAATACAATGATTGCGTTTTGTGAACATTCTCAGCGTGGCCCCTGAACATCGTGGACACTCTAGTATTTGTTAATGAGTGACGAGATGTAGGCACAGACGACTCCTAAGAGTGGAAGAAGAAGGGAAGCCCGCCATTGCCACACGGCCCGAGAGCTCGTGGGCCCCGGAGCGGCCAGTGGGGGCTGTCCCTTCTCAGGTACAAGAGTTTTCACAGCTTGTCCAGGAAGCAGGACAGAAGTCAGGGAGCAGATGATTCCTGCCACTTGTGCAGAACCGAACACCAGGAACATGGCCAGAAAGACTGACAAAGGGCCGATGGGGAATGTGAGCGAGGGTCTCAGAAGCTCAGAGCCGGCAGAGTCTCAGCTCGCCCCACCTGCGACGTAGTGCCACGGGGACAAGGTCCAGCGAAGCCACGTGACTGACCCTGGGAAGTCACAGGCCAGTGGACAGAGGTCAGAGGGGAAAGGGAGGAGGATGGAGCCAGAAGGGACAGAGAGTAGACCACAGAGCACCGAAGCCCCTGCCTCTCCTCCTCACGACACGTGTGAAGTGGTGTGTCTGTGCCGCTTTAGAAAGCGCTTCCTTCTCATGTCCATCCCATAAACCAGTATTTCTCCGACACTCTGGGCAGATTAGGGGCTCCACAAGAGGGGCACGCTTCTCCTGCTTGGACTTCCCACCTCTCCAGGCCCCTGATGCACATGTGGCCACACGTGGAATGGACAGCAGCCACTCTGGGCATCTAGGAACTCGAGTAGACTGACAGACGACGGGCACCGCCGGCCGCGTGACGCCTCTGCTCCCGCCTCGCCTGAGAATGTTCCTCGTGTCTCTCTTCCCACTCTGGTTCTCCGGGCTGGACCTGTCCAGCAGCTTTCTGCAGCTCGGCCCACTGCCTGGCTTCCATGTGTAGCATGGCTTCCCTTGTCCCCGCTGTATCCTCTCCTCCAGTCCTGCAACGTCACCTCGAACATGATGCTGTCCCAACCAGAGGCAGCACCTCCACTGCCAGGCTTAGACAGCCACTGCTGGCTCCGTGCATTCCCTTATCCCTGTGATGGGGGATCTTCTCAAGAACAGAGGGGTCCACAGCTCGCAGGCTGCATGGCAGGTGCTGGGGTCATCGCTTCATGCTCTTGGGCCCAGCCACACCCCCTCTGGCCAGCGCCGCCTGAGTGGGTGGAGTGAGTGGCACAGCCTTGTTTAATGCCCACAGAGGACATGGCATGACCAGGACACCAAGCCTCTTGTACAATGCTGAGGGACATGCACAGCTACTTCGTGGCTCACTGATGGGGTAAGAGACATGGCAGAGGCAGGTGCACCCTGAGGAGCTGCTCAGCTTTCCCCAGCATGTGGCCACCTGGGCTTCTGGACAGCCTGGGCAAGATGTCCTTGCTGTCCCAGCTCTAGACCAGAAGGACGCAGATGGCAACACCTCCCCACAGCGACCATGCAGCAGGCCACATGGGACATCCAAGAGCTCGGGGTGCAGCTGGAGATGCATGAAATTCAGAGGGGATGCTCCAGGGTGAGATTCCAGAGAGGGAGCTGGAGCTGGGAATAGTGCCACCACCCTGGCAGAGGTACGGAGAGGATGGTACAGGCCACACCCCAGACAGGCAGAAACGGCCAGAAGTGTAGGCGAGTGGGGGCTGGCCAGGAACCAGGGGAGAGCAGTGGACAACAAGTCCAAGTGTGAGGACAGGTCACCCATGAGGAGGCCAGGTGGCACCCCCTGGACTGGCCTATAGGTGGGTCACTGCTGAGGCTGCGGCAGGGGTTGGGTGGGTCCTGGGCTGGAGGGTGGAGAGGAGGACAGATGGCCAATCGCAATGCTTGTGGGGAGTGCAAGTCATAAATGGGACAGTAGCTGCAGGGGCACGTCTGCTTAGGGAAAGAGAAATTTGGGTGTGTCGATGCTCTGAAAAAGCCTTCACAGCGAGAGCCAGGAGCGGTGGTGGGGTTAGGACTGTGAACCGGAACTCCAGCCACCCACATCCCACTTCGTTTCCATGTACCAGGACGGCCGACTAGACAAGGAGAAAGGGGCCCGAGCCGGTGGGTGTCCCTAACGGGAAACAGGGCTGGGCACCACGAGAAAACACACCCCAAGCAGACGCGAGGCTGCACGGCCCTCTGAAGGACATGAGAGTGGCCTGCACCCGGGTCCCCAGAGTGGTGGCATCTGCCCCAAGTGGGGGGGAGTTGCAAGCCGGCTCCTCAGGATGTGACCAAGAGCTCACGCCCCGCCCGTGCCCACATGCCAGGTCCTCTGCCAGGGAGTTGACTTGACCGCCAGTGCTGGGGGGGGGGGGACTCTGAGAACAGCTTCTTTCCCTAATACTGATGACCTTTCCCTGCACTGTCCTGCTGCTGCTCTGCCCTCGCTGCAGGACGGCACGTGTCTGGGTGGTCCTGAAAGAGCCAAGCGAGCACACGGGCTCTACGGCTGCTTGCTCCTCACCCCCATGTGACACTGCCCGGGGTCAGGGCTCATGGGAAGAGCTGGGTCTGTGCTGGGCTCCCCCTCCCTGACCTTGGGGTCCATGGTTCTGATCCAGTCCCTGCCTGCCTTTCCACCCTACCCGTGAGCCCGGGTTAAAGTAGAAATCAGATAGCCGTCTTCAACGCCAGTGTGATTCCCCAGTACAGACGTTCCCCTAGAACTGAGATGCTAGCCGGTGAAAAGCAACCAGGCCCTCCATAATTACGGTCAATTGTTATACCATCCTTCTGGGGAATGACATTATTTGTCATCCTTATGATTTATACTGACAGCAGTAAAAAATTATTTTCAGCCTTATTGCTAGAACTCTTTGTGTTTAGTCTTAGGAATAAAATTAATTGCCAAGAGTAATTTGAACTAATTCATTATCGTAGTGTTTTGCATATGTTTATGTTGGGCGATATGAAATTGTTGCTGTCTGGCCATTCTGACCTACAAAATAAATATTTCATGCGGTTTGATCTAGTATCTTCAACCGCTGATGGAATTCCTATTCATGCGGGTGGGGTGGGGAAATGAGCTATTTGCTGCCCAAGATAACAATCAAATTCCTCTCAGAGAGGGAACGCTCTTTCCTTTGGGGAAATGGCTTAATGGGCATTTTGGCTATGCAGAGGCTGAGAGGTGAGAGGAGACTGCAGGGACTGTGATTGCTCTGCCCAACAAATAATGAAGTTCTCAGGGATTTTTGTTTTATTTTTCTGTTGTCTCAGAAGAATTTCCCTTATTGTGGTGGGGAAAGAGACAGCGAGGCCTAGGTCCCCAGGGGTAGCAGGCCCTGGTGCTGAAAAGATGAACAGAGATGGGTGGGTGGCCATGGCGTGGCTGTGATGTCCCACCAGGAAAACTCAGAGCAGCCACGTCCCACACCCCACCACCTCCACAGGTGCCCAGCTTTGCTTACTGGCCTTGCATTAGCACCGTTTGGGGGACGTCTGTGCCTGAGCTGGTCTGTGCTGCAGCTGAGAGAAAGGGCCTCCCCAAGGGACAGGACAGGATGGGACAAGAGGGTGCAAGAGACAGAGGTCATGGGGTCACACCCTAATGCAAGCATCCCTTGGGACCTCTTGAAAATATTGTGCGGCTGCACAGGCATGGCCATTCTGCAGTTTCATGTGTGATTCTAGCAGTCTGAGGACTTGAGGACATCTGGTACCATTCATTTTTAGAACCAAATCATTCTCACTGTTGAAGCTTTACCATCTACATTAACATGACTTTGCTTTCAGGAAACTCTTGCCCAGGAAAATCAAAGCTGCAAATATCTTCATTTCAGAAACTTTCCGGAAATATCTGGACATGAACATTAAACTATTAGACTTTTTAATTGACAACATCAACCACTATCTACACCCCAAGACTCTTTGAACCTGTTGCCTCAAAGCCCTCACATGGCCGCATCCACTGACTAATCATAAGCCCCACTCATTGCTAACTAAACGCCCACCCCTGCTGCACTGACCCACCTCTAAATCCAGCCCTGAAACCCGGCTTGGGTGCTATTCAGACTGCAGGGCTGTGCCCTCCTGACCACGTGAGCACTGCAAGGCTTTGGCATCCGACAGGTTGTAGGGGATCCTTAGGGAGCTCAGAGGGGTGCCAGGTGCTAAGGTCCCAAAGGTGAACAGAGCCGAGTCCCTGACTTTCTAGATCTTACGTTAGGATGTGGCAGACAAACACTAAACACTCTCACAAGTATGTCTGACAATAATTGATTCTAATTATTTAAACACAATTATGGCAAGCACTACCAAAAAAAAAAAAAAAAAGAGGGAGCAGAGCCCCAGAACAGCGCAGCCATGCCAGTGTGGCAGGAAGCCAGCTGGGGCGTGGGGAGGAGCGAGAGGAGGCCCTGTGTCCTTGCCCCACTCCCCTGTCCCCTCAGGCACTTTGCTGTCACCCACGGGGTGGGTAAGTAGGCGTGGACTTTACCCAGCTGTCCTGTGACTGGTGGGCACGACCCAGGCAAGTTGACTTTCTCAGAGAGTAAAGCCGCTCATGCGATCAGATTATTGCACACAGAAGGGAGGCGACTTTGGGGCCCAGCAGGCTTTCGGTGCAGACAAAGAGTCTTCTTGTTCTGTACGATTTGCCTCTGTGGTTTGGTTATTTCTGTTGAATTCTCCACAGGGCCCTCCTGAAATCACCACAACTCCTGTATTTATGCTCCTTGGAGAATCCTCCTTCCGTTTTGCAATATGGCAGCAGAGTCATAGCTCGTGCCCACTCAGCTGTGACCCACGACCTTTCCCAGTGAGATGGCGCCTGCCGGGAGGCCTCTGAACGCAGGTCCTGCTCCCTGACGTGCAGAACCAAGGACGGGGACCAGGCTTCAGCGCTGGGTGGCACGCTGCCCACTCCTCCTGGGACATTGTGAGCCGTGGGCACCAGACACTCCCCGTCTGGTCCCTGTGTCTTTTGTAGCTTAGCTCCCCTGCCTCGCTCTCCATGTGCACTCAACGCGTGGGGACAGACGGGCTTCCTTCCTGCTCAGTTCTGTTCTTCATTATCCATCTCGTCTGGGTCCATGTGCTCTCAGACCCGCTGCGTCCTCTCAGGTCATGGTCAGGAAACTAAATGAAATGCTTTGTCTGAATCTGTGCTCGCTCCCTCCCTCTCTCGCTCCCTCCCTCTCTCTCTTTCTCTTTGAAGGGTTATGTTCTTCTTGTTTGATCCTTTAACTTTTTAATTAAAGTACAATCTATTTACAAAAAGGTACACACCTTGTAATGACCTAATTCAGAGTGAACAGACCCAGGACCAGACACAGAACACTACGGGCACCCAGACACCCCCTTCCTGTCCCCCCATCACTGCTCCCAGCGATGACCACTCTCTGGTCGTCTAACACCATGGCCTAGTTTTGCCTATTTCTTATTTAGGTAATTATTATGGAAGTAGAACCGTATAGTATGTAATCTTTTGGGTCTGAATTCTTTAGCTCAACATTACACTGGTGAGGTTAGTCCATGTTGTGCATAAATGTTTTAAACTGTAGAGCAGTGGATAAAATTAGGTTTAGCTGTACAATTCAAATGCCATTTAGAACAATCATCTCTTCCACTTGTCTCCAAAGCTAACAGCAGGAGGGAATAGTTATTTGTATTTTAAACACATTCATGTCATGGATCTAAAATTCTCTCCTTTATGCAGAAGAAATGGCAAGGGAGCCCAGAGCTGTCTGTTCCGTCACAGCCATCAGATCCTGCAGGTGCCTGGTGGGTTTTGTCTGAATTCTGTTGTGGGCTCCACTCCGCAAGTTCCAGAGGCCCCCCTTGCTGGGCAAAGACCCTCCCACAAAGAAGCACCATCCAGTTACCCCAGCAGAAGGCAGAACAATGGCCGCACCCAATCTTAGGTGTTGTTTTTATCTCTATTTACACAGTGTAAATTAGCAGGGCTGGCATTTCCCCTCTAGGGGAAATAAAAAGAATCAACCAAATGGGATCAAAATAATATGAGTCTACCATCCAGGATGATGAGGTCACTGAAATTAATGGAACTTTCATTTAGTCAATGAAATAGCCTGTGGCCAGATCAAATACCAGTGAAATTCATTAACTTCTGATCTAGGGAGGAGAAAATCCAAATCGATTTTTATATGCTAATGTTTCCTGAAACAAAGCAAAATCAAACCATGGCAAAAGGAGATAGATACTTGGAAGCTTATCGGCAAGTCTCTAATATGTCCCTTCTCTGTACCCCGGCACCCGTGCTGGGCCTGACTGCTGTGCACAGGCGTGTTCTCCGTCATCACCGGGGCCTCACAGACACTGTACAGTCTTGTAAAGGAGCAGAGTGCCTGCAGGAGTGACAGTGTTATTGTCTAGACAGCAGCTCGGGAAAACAGCAGCCAGTTTCCAGCAGAGGAGGCGGATTGGCGACAGCTCTGCCGAGCGCCATCTGCAGACAACGGTCCTGGCCTAGGGGGAAGGCATGGGCGGCCACAGCCCCTGTGCTCTGGTCACTTTGTCCTCTGACTCCCAGTCACCTTTCACAGCACATGCTCCAGAAGTCGATGCACACTACGGCAGAGAAACTGCCTCAGTGGTTTCAGGAAACAGAAATTCCCATCAGTGGCAGCTTTCCTCGAAATGAGAAGGTAATGATGCCCATCGCAAAAAGAAGACCCTCCTGGGGGCATCGCAGCACACGTGGGGGCCCCTGCCCCCCACACTGGCAATTTAGCTCAGCAGAAGCAGCAGGCCATTGGTAAATACCCAGCAGCACGGTCTTGGCTCCTGGACCAGCCACTGATGCGTCGAAGGCAGAAGAAGACTCCGTGAGCTGGGGGTGCAGGTTACTCTGAGAGGAGGAGATGTGAAGATAAAGGTGACAAAGTGCTCCAGAAAGAGTCAGGCAAAAAGAAAGAAAATAGCTGCCCTGTCGTGGCTTATGTATAAACAAGACAGCTAAACTCATGCCTCTGGGAATCGCTCTCTTGTGCAACTCAACAGCAGACAATGCATAATAGATAAGTGCGTTTTGGAGTTAAAACTGGCAACTTTGAACTTCTAGTTGTTTTCCATCCCAGAATGCACAGTTGTATCTCAGATCACGACACCAAAGCAGAGTCACCGCAACCCTTCCTCCACACCGTTATGACTCATCCTCCCCAGAAAAGGCACCTTTGCCCAGCAGTCCTGAAGTGCAGGCTCCTCTGCTGGGCACTGGGACCCTCCCTAACCCAACACTGCCCTGCGTCCCCCAGTGTGTCCTAGGGTAGCCCTGCAGCCCGGCCCTCATGCATCCACAGCAGAGCACGCGCTGTCGTGAGTTTATTCCCCACTCCCTGCAACACCCTGGATTCTGATGATGTTTCTTGTGTGCTCTCTGTCCAGTGTACTCCGGGGCAGGCAGGCTTGGCAGGAGCCCCCATGAGGAGCGCCTTTGTGCTCCAGGATGTTCTAGAGAGCAGACTGGATTGAGGGACACATCCCTCCAGGGTGGACAGAGAAAATCCAAACCCAGCCAACGAGGAGCTTAAGGCCAGCAGAGCCTGGAAGTGCATGAAGTCTCAGGCCCAGGGGGTGGGGGGACATGCTAAGGAACCCCATGGACACTTGGCGGGACAACCCACCACCCGTCGTTCGGGCTAGGCATGGCCAGCCCCCAGCACGTGGAATTGATTCACCCGAATAAGCTGTTTCTCTTGCTACTTTGCTTCGTTTTACAGAACTTCAGCACACACCGTTTCACCTGATCTGCTTTCTCCCTCCAGTTTCAGTTGATAAATTCATCTGGTATTTGCTTCTCCTGGCCACGAGCTCTACACACTTCCTTCATCTTCTTAGTCTTGCAGTGATGCATAGTGATGGGGCGGTGGGCAAGGAGCTCTGAGCTCCTGGGTCAGCACTGAGTGGAGCTGGCGCCTGCTTCTTTCTGTTTAATTTAAATAAACTTTTTCTCTAGAGCATCGACGTCCCACAGACTCCCCACCCCCAGGCCCCTCCACTGGGAACATCCTGCAGTGCCAGGCTACTTCTGCCCCAGTTGAGAAGCGGGCAGGGGTACATCCCTGCTCACTACTAACTATTCTCCATACGTCCCCAGGGTCCCACCCAGGAGGTCCCTAACACGTGGCCACCCACGTCTCTCTATAGCCTCCTCTGGTATGTGACAGTTTCTCAGACTTCCTCACCTTTGGCAACCTGGATGGTTTCGAGGGGTCCTGAGCAGGGATTTTGTGGAGTGACCCTCCATTTGGGTGTGTTTGGTGTTTTCCTCACTAGACCGGGGCTGTGGTCAGGGGTGACCTGCCAGGCCCTCTGCCCGCATCCTGTGGTGTTTGAGAGGCTTCTCCCCTGGAGGGTTCCCACTCACGGGAGGGTCAGGAGCTGAGCTGTGACCCTTCACGCACGTGTCGCTTGGGACTCCTCCACAGGGGCTGTCCTCCTGTCCTGGGGCCACTCTGGGATGGAGGTTTTGGGCTCAGTGCAGGCTTCGTGGAGCTCTCTCTTCTGGTTAATGAGGCTCCGTGGCCTGGACCTGGAGGTAGAGAACACATGGAGCAGCGTGCATCTGACCAGCGGTCCCCATGTAATGTGGACCAGATGTGGCTTTCACCACTTAGGAGCTGTCGAGACCTGGGGGTGTCTTGTCTCTGCCCTTCCTCAGGGCACACTGCATCCTGGTATCACCAGTGGAGAGGTCTGGGGAGGTCGGATGCTGGGCCTCGACTCCACGCTCTGTCAGGTTGGCTCCACCACAGGAAAGAATTCAAGAGCAGAGTCACAGTAGAAAGTGAGAACAGGTTTAATACAGAGAGAAAGACGCACACCTCACAGACAAAGGGTGGACTGGCTCCAGAGAGTGGGCGTCAGCCCCGCCTTCTTCCTGGAGTCTACTTTTGTGATTTGGCTATTTCACACATATTCATGCTGTCTAGTGCCTATTCAACTAAGGGGGTGGTTCCTGGTTATGTAACAGGTCATGTAACATGGGCTCGCACATGCTCAGGTGGTCTCTTAGGAGCATGCTCATTGGTCAAATTTCAATGTATACACTGAAAATTACTTAAAATATGTTGGGTGCTCTCTAGCGCCCCCAGTGGAAGGTCATGCAAGGGTAAGCTCCTTTTCACTGAGCATGCTCAGCCACTGGAATTACACAAGTGTGCCTCCTGTCCTCTCAATCTCCCCATGTTGGTGCTGAAGACAGATGCAACAAGCAACAGTAACTTGGGGCCCAGAGGGGGGCTTGAGTCCTAGGAGAGTGGTTTGATACCCAGGGGAGTGGCCTGAAACCCAACCCAGGGGAAACTGAGCACCTCCTATCTCCCTGGGTTTGTTCACTTCTGCTCCCTTCTGCCCCCTTGACTCCCCTGAATGCTGGTGGCTTTCATGCTGTTATCTCTGTCCAGCGGGAGGGTGCACCTCAGGGCTGGAGGGTGGGGCCAGCACACCCATTAGTGTTTATGACTGAGGCAGGGACAGGCTGGGTGTGGGTGGTCTGTGCTGATGTGGCCTCCAGGTCTTGGGTCTAGACAGCACTACACTCCCCATCCCCCTGTGCAGCTCTCTCTTCTCTTCCAGATCTCTCCTAATCACGGTGATGCACATTGGTTTTGCTGCACTTCAAATCCCAAATCAAATCATCCCTCTTGACCACAGCCAGCACCTCCTCCTGACCTTGTGTTTTTGCACCCGGTGAGGCCGTCTCCCGTACCTGCTTGAAATCTTGGTCTTATTGTTGGACACATCCTCTGCCACTGTCAGTCATTTCTAGAGATTCCAGACTCCTTGCCATGTTGACCCTCAGCTCTAGTCCACAGCCTCCTCCCCCTGTGTGGCCCACTGGACAGATCCTGGTTAACTCCTGCTCTGTCTCCCTTCCCTTCCTTCCCCTTCAGGCATCTGTCTCTACACCAAAGACCAGATTGAGTCCCCTACTGTGTGGACCACCCTTCTGTCCTCCCATTCAGTCCCATCTCCATCACTCCTCCACCTCGAGCCCACACTTCACACATGCCCGATGGGTCTGTTTTCCAGGAACCTGCAGTTCTTGGTAAAAGGGTTTCTCTTCTTGGGACGCCTTACCCTCTTCCCCTTCTCCAAGTGACAAATCTGGCAACACTTCAAGGTTTGGCTCAGATGTCATCTCTTCTGGGAAATCTTTACTGACTCTTTTCCTGTTTCAGGCAGAATTAATCATTCTGTCTTTCTTTCCCAATCTAGAAAACTCATACTCCTCCTTTCGTGTTTGACTCAAGAACCACTGCTCATTTTCTCTCTTCTGTGTTAGTCTTCTGGGGCTCCAGAACAAAACACCACAGGCTGGGCAGCCTGAACAGCAGACGTTTATTGTCTCGCAGCTCTGGAGGCTGGAAGTCCGAGATCCAGACGTGGCAGGGCTGGTCCTCCTCAGGCCTCTCTCCTTGGTCTGTAGACAGCACCCTCTCGCTGTGTCCTTACACGGCTGTCCCTCTGGGTGTGTCTGTGTCCTCATCTCCTCTTCTTACAGGACATTAGGCAGATTGGATTTGGCCCCACCCATGCGACCTCATTTTACCTTAATTTCCTCTTTCCTATTCCTAAATAGAGTCACACTGAGGTACTGGGGGTTAGGACTTCACAATATAAATTTTGAGTGAACTCGATTCAGCCTGCAACATTTTCCTGTTTCCCCTTCCTTCCTTCCTCCTTCTCTCTCTCTCTCTCTCTTTTCTTTTCTATAAAAAAATAAGTTGAACCTGTGCTTTTGGTAGGATAAAGAGTAATGAAGTCACGATTCTTGTCCTCAAGCTGTACCTGGCCCATCAAAGGGGACAGGCCCATAACCAAATACGAGCAAGTGCCGTTCAGAAGGCACCATCAGCTCCTGGGGGTCTGGCTGCAGAACCCCTCACGCTGTGCCAGATGCATCGACCAGCCTGTCCCAGGGAGAAACCGCAAGCTTGTTAAGGACAGGAGCACCTCAGTCACCTCTGAGCTGACAGTGCCCAGAACTGTACCTGGTACATAATGAATGGTCAACACACTGGTGAATTGGACCCAAATAAACTGATATTATATGTTCACTCTTGAAGGGTTTTTTGCTGATTGGTGAACCTTCTCATCAGACTTAAACAAGGAACAAGTTTTCTTGTTACAGTCAGCTTGAAGGTGAGCAGTTACATTTCATTTTGCTTTTAAACCAATACAAATATGAATGCATATCTAAAAAGAGCAATGTTTCTACACTGTTGTGGGAAAATGACTTTTTCTGAGTTTTCCTCTATTTAGAGATCTCACAGGTCTTTCCCATTGCAAAGAGTAGTGTATCTAAAAATTATAACTGCCACAATGAATCAATATGTCACATTTTGAGATAAACAGAAAATAAAAATAAGGCTCATACTCTGTGAAGATGACAAGCAAGTAAATCAGAATCCTAAAAAGACTTGAAAACATTTGAGGCACTAAAAAGTGCAAAGTTAGAACCAATTTAAAAAATTAATTGACCTTAGTGCTTGCATAATTAAGTTTAAACCACTAGTTTGCATGTTGACGGTCCAGTCTGTCCAAGGTTGTGGGTGACAGTACGTGTAACTGGCTGTTTGCTCTGATCAAGGACACAGTCTCCTGTGTGCCAGTCACTCTTTCTTATTTAGTGTTATTTGGAGACGCGGCTTCATCTCCATCTTCTGTGCAGGAGTCTGTGGAAGAACCATGTGGGACCATTTGCCGTTTCAGTGCCGTGTCATGGCCCGGACAGTGGAACAGAAACTGCAGAGCTGGGCAGCCATGGCCCGAGGCACCTGCTGGGCCCAGCCTCTTCAGTGTCCCGCGCCTCCTCTTCGTCCCTTCTCTCTGGGGGTCTCTGTGGAAGTAGAGACCGGGTGGGTCTTTCTGCGGGGGAGTGTGGATGTCCACAGCCCAGGCTAACTGTCCCTGGGAGTGGAGGGGTCTGGAGCCGGGTGTCAGTGGGTGGAGCTCAGCCCACCGCTGGGGAGCAAGGCTGGGCCACCTGCACCTGGAGCTGCCCCGTGACAAGGTGCCATCAGGTGAAATCACAGCAGGGGTGGTACCAGCAGGCACGTGTGCAGCACTTACCCTGGGCCAGGTGTGAGCTAACAGCTCTGCACTGTTAAAACGTTGCGAGCTACTTTTGTTGTTGTTGTTTAACATCGCACACACAAAAAATGTAAAAGACTGCTAATACCGACATATTTTTGGCAAGGTACCGTTTTCTACTAAAGCTCCTTAAAATGCAGCTGGAAACTGATGAGGAAAAAATAAAAAGAGCAAGGCCTACATTAAGAGAGGCTATCAGAGACTGCCTTGCAAAGCTTTTTCAAAAAGCTGTTTGTGTCATGTAATCAAACTCATGACATTTTCTTTTAAGGATCAAAAGCCAAAATCAAGTGATTCTCATGAATGAACAACACACGGACGGCTAAGCTGTGACGTTCTTCTTGTGTCTCACACTGTCACAAAGTGCTCCTTATGCAGAAGTAGAATCTTCTTCCCTGCAACAACCTCCTTTGTTTCTTTAGGAAATCTCCTAGAGCAGCTCACATTCTGTTTGGTCACCAAGAAATGTCTAAGTAAACAAACACAGCAGTCATTTCTCCTGGTGGTTCCTTTCTTCCCTGCTGGACCTAATCAATCCTTCCAGCTCTTCTTATATGAGACAAATGCAATATGCATCTACGTGTAAGATATAACATGTTATAGAAACGTGTGCACTGTGCCGTTCAGCAACAGATGACCTGTGCGGTGACCCCCTGCACGACACACACGGATGATCGACACACGGGTCCTTCTGAGACGGGCCCTGGTCAGTGCGGTGGGAAAACACACGGCGTGGCCTCTCCTCCCTGGGACGCGGTCAGTGCGTGTGCCGCTGTGGTTTTACATCCTCCCGAGTGTATCCCATTGCTTCAGCGCTTTTGTCTTTATTTATTTATTTTTCTTCCTCAGATTTTATGGATGCTCTGCACAGCGGTAGCCGCAGCAGGGTTTATGAGGCTGGTGTCAGTCCGTGTCCTAGTTTGCTGAAGAGTCAGTGAGGCGCTGTCTAGAAAGCCCAGAGCAGCATTAAGGAGAACAATGGGCCGTGGTAAAGCCACAGGGCCCAGCAGCAAGCAGAGACCCTTATCTCCACGGGGCCTGGAGGGGCATGGGGAGGGGGCATGCACCAGCGTCAGAGCTTGGGCTGTGAGGAGGGGCCACCCTGGGACCTGGGATAGCAGAAGAGCAGCAAATCCTCCCCCAGGGGCAGTGGAGACTCCAAACCTTGAAGGGGAGTGGGCCATGCAGCAGGGGGGAAGGGTGGCCGGGGGTCTGGACGTTCCCCGAGGGCAGGACATTAACCTCATCCTGCGTGGAGCTTGGCACACATCATGCGCCCGACAGGGTCTTTCTGAATCTGCGAGCAGATATGGCAGGTGCTCCTGACACAGAAGGTGCCACAACGGACAGACTGTCTAAAACACGCAGCATGCCACACATTACTACTGTTCAAATCTCTCTCTTCCCAAAGCAGTGTCTTTCTTTTATTAATCAGGATACGTTAAAGGAGCATCTGATAAGTGATTTTCCTCTCCATCAACTCATCGCTAGCCTGCACAAGGAGGGATTGTCTTCAGAAGGGAGTTTCCAATGTGGCTAAGCACCTATTTTTACAAGCAAATCAAAGTGCAAAGCCCTCAAGAGAGCACAAGACCACACGAGTCTCGGCCACAAGGGGAACGGCTGAAGTCCTGACTCCACGGCTTGTTTTAAGACACAATGTCTTAAAATATAAAGATATCCAGGTAATATATAGATAAAATACAAAGTAAAAAATTTAAATTTCAGACAGACAACAGATAATTTGCTATTATATGTGTATCCCAAATATTGCAAGGCAATCCAGAATGGAGGCCACCTCTGAGTCCCCTCAAGCCCAGGACGCGGCACTTGTGGGCCCATCCCACACTCCCATGCTGTATCCTCCCCTCTCCAGAGCAGCCCTGGCCCACGCACACCTTCAGTGCCTCCTCCTCTGGGAGAGGCGTGTAGACAAGCACCACCTGGGAAGAAAGTGGCCATTTGCAGTCACCGGGACCTCAGCTTAGATCTGGACATGTAGGGACAACAGGGTGTGTGTGTGTGTGTGAAATTGAGGGCAGGGATCCAGATTTTAAAGGTCTCCTTTGGCTCTCTGTCAAAACCCTGTCTCGGATGTCCTGCAAAAGAAGCTTCATCTCCCACCTCTTGTCATTAAAATTACGGAGCTCTGTGGGCTTTGTGTGTGGATGAAAAAGGGCTGCCATCCAGTTCCTGGTTTGGTGAGAACTTTGAGACTCTGAAAGGCCTTGGCCAGGTGAATGAGATGGCATCGAAGACACCACCCAGGGTCTTTGCAGATTCCCAGTGGACTCCACATTTCTTCCTGCTTTCTGAAGCCCGAGTGCAGTGGCACCTCGGAGGTGGAGTGGGGTCTGTCCCCAGACGTGTTCTGCATACAGGGGACACTGGAATCCAGTGCTGTCATCTGTCATTACCCATGGAAATCTGCCGCAATGGAGGCAGGAAGGCAGTCAAGCGGGTTGATAGGCAAGTTCAGGTGAAATAAGGTGTCTGGGGAGGAAGGTGCTGCTGCCACTCAGCTCTTTTCAGAGCAATGGGCTCCAATTCTCACCGTCTTACTTATCACTCTACAGGTATAATTGTACCAGTTTCATTTCAGAAATGGCCCACCCTTTTTTGGAAAGGCAGCCCCTCCCTCCCTCCTCCCCACCCTCCCTCCTCACTTTTTGAATGCTGTCATGCCGCTGTCACACCACGAGTGGGCTTTTTCAAGCCAGCATTCTGAAAGTGGTGGCTGAGAAGCTGGTCCTTCCACAGCCACACCTTGTTATGTCCTGTCACATGGTGATGGAATTAGTCTCAAAGCTCCCCTCCCCGCCCCTACCTCCTGCCACACAGGCACAGCCCTCCCAATCTCTCCTCCTGTCCCCACCTCCCCACACCCCCTCCCACACACCCTGTGACCAGGGCCAAGTCCCCATGTGCTTTGGATAAGCTGAACAAACGTCCTCTGTTTTTGTAAGGGTATCAGACAAGCGTCTGCTCCACACTGACCCTCGTTTTATTTCACACATTCCAATCCCCTGGCTCTGACGTTTTTCAGCCACTGGTTGAACTTGCACAAGTAACTTGACCTCCCTGGGCTCACGTTTTCTCACCTTTCAAATGTACAAAAATATAAACACCTTCAAGCACAACCTAGAGGCTAATACAGGGTCACTGTGATCGCCACGAGCCAAGTCTGTAGTTCTCGGGTGTGGGTCTTGTGCCTGGTGTGGCCCCATCCCCCTCCAGGGAGGCATGCGCAGCGCTGGGGGAGCACGGAGAGCAGAAGCCCCCCGTTCCTGCTAAGGTCACGCTCTGCTCTTACCAGACAGCCTCCACCCTGCCACCAGGCCTGCTGCTCCTGCCCAGCACGCAGCTCCCAAAGGTGACCGGGCCCTGCAGCATCCCTTGGGTTGGTGGAGATTGGCCCCACATGTCAGGGACTGAGGTCGACCCCCTCAGCCTGCTTCCTCCCTATTGTCTGCCCCAAACATCACGCCCCCCACAAAGGTTGACACTCAGACCTGGAGAACTGACACAGGGGAAATTACCCAGGTGATCCCACCAGCAGACACCAGCTCAGTGGGGTGGTGCCCTGTACCTCTGGGGAGTGCATGGGATTGGACTGGATTCCAGCCGGCAAAGGAAAGACCCTCTGTGTGTCGGGGGGACAGAGAGAGAGAAGATGCTCAGGGCCGGCCATGGCCTCTGGCTTGCTGAAGCAATTATGCATCACCTGCTGCCTGCACTGCTGCCTGGCTGGACCCTGTCCTGAGTGCACTAAACATGGGACCACCTATTCCAGCCCCAGCTCTGAATTCTCGGTATCTGGCAGGTTTTCAGGAGCCTCCTAACCACTAGTCTCTTGTCCAGAACTCCTTCCCAGTCCTTACTTTGTTTTACTTTCGCAGGGTCCTTGGAAGGAGGAATTCTTTTCACTGACACACAGCACAGGACAAGCAGGCTTTCTCCGCTGCCGCAGCCAAACCCAAGCCAGGGTGGAAGCTCCCGCGTCTCGCTGACATCCTGTCCACGTCCTCAGCGGCATCCCAGGGCTACTGCTCTGTGGACACGTACGGTCACGACCCCCGACTCTCCGTCCTCCCGCCCGCTGCCCACCCTCCCCGGGCACCAGGCCAGCGCCTCACCTGCACCTCACCTGCGCCTCACCTGCGCTGTGCCAGGGACCGCTGGGCTGTGGAAGCACCACCTGGAGCTCACCACGTCGGTGCAGGTGCAGGGCTGGCCTCGACCTGAACTTCCTGATGGTACCAGCAATAAGGAGCTGGGGTCTGACTGTTTGCACAACAGCACTGGCACTTGTCGTGGATGGGTGGGGCAGCAGAGACCCCATCCCTGTGTCGAGGAGCCACCTTGCTCCAGCCCTGGGAGCATCAGACACGGGAGGAGGGTCGGGGGAGCTGTTTGTGACCAGGCACTGCACAGAACATGGAAAGGGACACTGTGTTGTCCTCTCCTCCAGGAACCCTGGCAAAATGTGGGTGGGGGGACCTACCTGAAGGTCTCCCGGCAACACCTCCAAGACCCAAATGCAGATAGAGCTGCCCAGATGCTGGGTTCCTGGCCTCCCATAACCACTGCCCACCTGACGGGGCTCAGCAGTCAGGCTGTCCAGGGCAGTGCCAATCCTGGTTCTTCCTGCTTCCTGCCTGGCATTGGCTGCTCCTGCAGCCTACATGAGGCTCCAAGACTGTGACATAACCTCTCTGCTGCAAGAGAAGTTTCTCAAAGTCTAAAGAAAGCACTTGAAGCCCGGAACAGCTTAATGCAGGCTTTCCCCTATATAAGCAGAATAACTTTTAAATGCCACAAAGAGGAAAAATTTGAGAGAGGACACGGCAGACAGTCAGCACATTTTGCCTCTGGAAAAACACAAGTGCCTTTCCCTGTTTATGGGGTGTATGAAACAGGAGGGTTTGAAAGTCAAACCCTGCTTCCCCCAGACTCCCTTGCAGCTATGATGCTCCAGACTCTTGGCATTCGAGAGGCAGGTTGAGAGTGGCAGCACATTCCTGCTTTGGGGACTTAGGTCCCAGCTCCAAGACCTGCCTAAGAATGACCCTGTTTATAAAGTTCTGAGAGTTGTTCCTGAGACTCTAGGCTGGAGCTCACCCATCCAGCCCTTCTAACTGTTTTGTAAGGACTTAATTTCCCGTACTAAATCCCTTTTCTGCTTAGGATACATGGGGGGGTTTCTGTTTCTGGCACTGAATCCTGACAGATGTAAATCCGTAGTCTGAGATCCATTTTGTCCAAGCTTAATGATGTGTTTAACCTTTCCTCACTTATTCTAGGGCTCACCTCCTGAGTTCTTTCTGAGGTCCTCTTCCTGTCCCGCTTCATGTTTCGTTTGCCCCTCTGGGGCCTACAGCTGAGCAGCAGCAGTAATCAGGAGGAACAGGCATACATTTTAGAGTCAAACAGATCTTGATTTAGAATCCTGCCCTTCCACTTACAGTCGGCATTGCTTTGGACAAAGTTTTTTAAGTCTATGGCCTCTGTTTTCTGATCTCTGAACATGCTCAGGAAGACCTTTCCTATGAGGCTGATAATGTATTTTAGGTGAGAAATCCCGGGGCCCTGGCAGGACCCCCAGCAGGACAGAACAGATCTTAGTTAATTCCCTTCCTGCCTCTCCCCACACACAGAGGTTTCCTGGAGCCGTCTCCACTGGGTGTTGCTTCCAGGTCTGGTGTTGGAGATGGTCACTCCCCAGACCAGGGGGACCAAGCCTGAGCCCCTCCTCAGGAGCTGAGTGGGAGGGCAACTCAGTGTAGGGTCCTTCCTATCCCAGGCCCCTGAGCCAGATGACACCCACATGTCAGCCCCCCAAGGGATCTCCCCCAGAGCTTTGCCATCAAACAGCATGGAGTTGGTGCCCTTCAGAAACATGAATCCCATTCAGGGGCCTGGCCTCTGAGGCCTCGCCATGCCTGATCCTGCTGGAGTCCCAGTGCCCAATCCATTTCTGAACCATGAGCCCCTTGGGACAACAGTACATTTTTAAGTTTTTATCCCCAAGACTCCCACAGGATCTGGAAAACAGTAAGGCCTTGACAGGAAATAAAGCCATCTCCCTGAGCTCTTTTCCCTGAGGACAGGCCCTCCACTCAGAGCTTGCAGGTCCTGAAGATTGTGAGCAGAATGTACCCACTGACTGATAGTTCCATTTGCATCTTGTTTCTAAGATTATTTCCCTACGGCACTTTTTCATAAGCAGCTTTTATATATCTGGATAATGTTCACGAAACATCCCTGTAATCTCTACTCCACACTGAAGCCTGTGGGTCCTTTGAAGCAAAAATCTGCTTAAAACCATCAAGTAACTCCATATCTTAGAAAATAATCAGAAATGTTGACAGAAATGACTAAAGAAATGTGTCATATCCATTACGCAATGTTCAATTAAATGCTTTATCATTCTGAGATATAAATCCCCTAGCTCAAGAAAATCCGCAGTACTTAGCTAATCTGTGCGACTATTGTTGGGGTGGGAAACGAGGAGGAAAAGTTTATGGAAAAGTTAGTATGATTTGGCAGCAAGTAATAGGAAATTTGTGTCGAGGGCTTGAACCATGAAGGGTTCTATTAGCTCATGTAACTGCAGACTCAGAAGTTCAGGCTTCGGGTACAGTGTGATCTGGGCTCTGGCTACATTTCTTTGTAGTTTTCTCACTCTGACCTCCTCCTCCACTCGAGAGCTTTCTTCTTACAGATGCAGGTAGCTGCTGACTGGGGCAACATGCATGACAAGTGGGAGAGAAAGTCTCTTATCTAACTAAAATTAAAGTGTGTACTTACCCCCCAAACCAAGAACTACCTCCAGGGAAATGCCATGGACCGATTGGCTTAAGCCTGGGTTCCTAAAATAATTCCTGGCAGAGGATTGGAATTATCATGACTGGCGTAGACTGGGGCTGGAGTCCACTCCCCAAACCAGCTGTTCCTGTTCCAAAGAGGAAGGATGGAACAGATATTCACACTCGGCGATGCTGGGCGATGCTGGGCGGGGGGGGGGGGGGTCCTCATTCCTTGTTTGGATCAAACTAGTGTGAAACATAAAAAAACATTCACCAGACAAAAAGTCAAAGCTGACATTTCAATCGAAGTGAGAAGTCCAAGCCAGCAATCCCTGAACCTTCCATAGGCTGCAGACAGGGAGTCTGAACTAATCTTATCAGAGTCATAAAGCGCAGGACAGACTGGCCCGCCCTATCCAGGTCATGCATACAGAACGCCCCGACTGAGTAAGCAGGTGGGGGAGGGGCAGCATGCACTAATCATGACTGCATAACAGAAAGTTCTAGAATAAAAATACCAAATCATAATAGTATCGGCCATCGGGTGATGGGACTGTGATTGTTTTTCTCCTTCTTTCTAATTTTCTAGTTTTTCCAATATTTCTTTAATGAAAATACATTCATTTTATGATTAAAAAGTATTAAAATGAAGAGCTGTTAATGGCAGTTTCCAAATGGAACTCCTTCCTAGGCTTGTGGTTCCCACGACACAGTCTGTGTTCACCAACCACAAAGCCACGTGCACGGTGAGAACTTCCCTAGCATTCAACCTGCTCGGGACTGTCAAGGTCCCAGGCCTGGCCAGTTCAAAGTCCCCATTTAACAAGCACCTGAGAACAGACGCATCTTTGCCATAATTATGATGTCATTTAAGTCGTGGCATATTTGTGGTTGAAGGCTATGCTTAATTGTCAAAAAGTTAATTGTTATTGAGTCAATAAAAGATATCTCTGGCTCCGCAAGACAGACTAATTAACTTGGTAAATCTTAGTAAGGTGAACGCTGCTCCAAGGAGAGGCAACTTCACCCCTGGTTGACTCTTGTATGCAGCAGCGTAAGCTCTGAAGGGCCAGGGCCTGTGCACGTGTGGCCGTGTTGGCATGCACACAGGGGTGCATGATAAATCCTTTTCTTGGTAGAGATAACAACCAACAAACTCTCATGACATGAGCTCACTTTAATTGCCTTCAATATTTTCTCTACTTTGTACTATTCAAATCCTCTTCATTTCTCTTTCTTTTCTTTTTTTTTTCACATTAGCAGGTTTTGATTAGTGAAGATTCCGCTCACTGGACTGCTTGTATGCATCAGAAAGAGAGAGATGTGCAATGGCCTAGGCCTGCGGCTCTCCTCTACTTTCCATGTCTTGGCGCTGACGTGCTTCTGACCACACGCACAGAGGCCTGCTGTGACCAGCCCTCCAGACATAATTTCAGACAGTCTCAAGACATCACTTTCCCTACTTGGAGTTTGGTGAGAATTACTAATTTCTTAATATCATATTGATTTTGGTTAAAATGAAAATTCCTAAGCCTGTGAAGGTCACGAGTGAAAAGAATTATGATTATTTTAAAATTATAGAGAAAAGGGACATTGGAGCATTCATGACTTCAGCCTACAGTGAGGATGAAAAAATGAAAGCCCAAAGAAATTAAACTCATTCTCTAAATGTACGGAGCTGGCCCATGACTCTCTGGATCCTGGGTGACCCTGAGCCATGCAGCTGCGCTGGTGGCATTGCCACCAAATGCCACCCTGGAGCAGCCCAGAGGTGAGCGTATTACTAATTGCACACAAGAGGAAAGCAAACTGACATCTCAAAAGTGCAAGCAGACAGGGCATGGCAGGAGCAAATAATAGTCAAAATCGGATGGTGTCACAAGTATTCTGGGGCACAAGTGCATGTACAAGTGCCTCTCAGGAGGGAGAGGGCAGAGGATAAAACCAGCATGTTCTATAAACCCACCTCTACTGACTTGGGAAACGGCTCCACTTCCGTGTGGAACACTGCTACCCATCCTCAGGCCGATAACAGTTATAATTTTAATAAGAGGTTTTGAAAAGGGCTTCCTGTACCCTTCCTCTGTATTGTTCCAGTTGTCCACATGCTTGCTGAAGCCTTTGCCTTTTGCTGCAAAAGAAAGCAGATCTGCCTTCTAAAGACCCTCTGGATCAGCCAGCGGCCCCTGCATACTCACTGTAAGCCCCCGACCCCCAGAGGAGCAAGATTCAACGGAGAGTTTATGCAACATACTGCCTCTCCCTGTGACTGCTCAGAAATGGACTAAAATCATACAGGTGACTAACACATCCACCTGCACAATAATGTACACGCACAGGGTCCACCTCTCTTCATGGGTCTTGTGAATGCAGGACTGCACCAGGCCTGGCATACAGCCACCCTTTCCTGCCTTAATCCACTCAGCAGCCCCATGAAAACATGCCTCCCCGTGCTCATGCTTCTGTGCAACCCCCACCCAACCACACATGCTATCTCTGGGCTTAGCCTTCAGACTTGCTTCGGACCAGGGGCACTAACAAGCATGATGCAAACACAGGCGTGCAGGGTCCTGCACACTGATGCCATCTCTCAGCACACACCTGAGAAGTCAGCCTGGCCTTCACGCTGCCTAAAACTAGGGCCAGACTGCTGAACATGAGAGGGCACAGGCAGAGGGACCCAGATGCAGGAGCCTTTTGATGATCCACACAGTCTTGGCTGGGGTCCCAGCCAAGTATTTTATTGAGCTTGGCTGTGCAATACCCCAGCCACACATGCACACGCAGCCTACACATGCATGCATGGGCCACACACATATGCATGGGCCACACACGCACACCTGGGCAGAACAACCACCTTGTCCTGGACAACCGTCTTGTTCACCATGGACAGCTGAGCCTGGTCAACCCACAGAATCACAAAAAAAATAGCTATTGCTTTAAGCCACTGATTTAGTCCATTTTGTGTTGCTATAACAGAATACCTGAAACTGGGTAATTTATGAAGAACAGAGGTTTATTTGGCTTACAATTCTGGGAGAGCTGCATCTGGCACGGGCCTCAGGCTGCTTCTACTTATGGTGAAAAAGCATCAGGCAGCGAGTACAAGCAGATCACATGGCCAGAGGAAGCAAGAGAGAGAGGGGAGGTGCCAGGGTCTTTTTCAACAGCCAGCTCTCATGGGAGCTAATAAAGTAAAAACTCTCTCATTAATCCCCCCACCTCCCATTCATGAGGGATCTGCCCCCATGACTCAATCAGTTTCCAACACCGCCACATTGGGGATCAAATTTCCACTGAGTTTCGGAGGGGACAACACATCCAAACTCCATCAGCCACTAAATGTCTGGATGGCTCGTTACACAGAAAGAGACACTGAGCTAGCACTACCAGGGCCCATAGGGACCCTCTATGTCCTGTACACAGGAGCAGACAGGAGGAAGAGAGATTATGGCCTTAAAACATCCTCTAGGAATAGTGGTTCTTCCACCAACTCAGGCAAAGTCCCTCAGCAAATTAGTCTTTTTGTTTGTTTATAATCAAATAATAGCAACTGAACCGATGCATGCCTGCCATGGGTGGTGTGAGGTTAGAAGAGAAGATGTATGTGTTCATCTATCTACGTTACAACTTGGTCAAGAGAATATGTAGACAGGCTAGGGTAACAGGTGGAATGTTTTTCATGCCCAGTAAATGAATTTGGTTCATAAATTCTAGTTACTATCATATTTACCAAAACGTTTTCTCCTCTTATAAACCCCCTCTGTTCCCTGGTCTCCTTTTCCACCACTTTCATTAAAATTTTTTTTCATGGTTTTACCTAAATGAATTTTGATCCTCTCCTACCTTTTCCACTGCAAATAGAAACACTTAGCTTTCAGCAGCACCTGGACAGTTTTGGGGGGTGGTTTAGATAAGGGGCCAGGGTTAGGATGGGGGGTTTTAAGTGGGAGACCTGGATTGATTGATCATGTGGCTCGTGACCCCAGTTGGGCTCTCAGCCATGCAAGGGCCGACAGTGGAAATTATCCAAGGTGTCACAAAGGGGATGGCTGCTCATACAATGACCCTCATTCCCATTTCTTAGACTCTGAAATCACAGCAACAAAGGAGATGAATTGTGAAGACAAATTAGTGCATTCCAAGTCCACTCATCAGCGACCGTGTCTGGATTTAGGTCACTCATGAGCAACAGCAGCTGTGGGCAGGGCCCCACTTTGTGCACTGGCCTGAGGTTTCGTTTCAGGATGGATGTTAGGAATCCAGGAGGAGCCGGGAGGGGGAAGCCACCCAGGGCAAGAGGATTGCAGTGGAGTGGCAAGTGGGGATCCTGGGTTATCATGTGTGGGGCGTTTTCTATTATTTTTACCAATAAAATCTTTGCTGAATAAATGCCAACCTCACTACTTCCACTGTTACGGCTGTGGGGGGTGACGCTGAGTTTCACAGAGCTCTAAGCTCCTACTGAGTCCCTCTCAAGGCTCTTGAGCAGGCTCAAAATGGAATTGTGACCCAGCCTGGCATAATCTACATCCAGGACAAGCTGTAGTCCTCCCGATTTTCATGGTGAAGTGTCAGTTTTTACCTTTGCTCCTGAAGCACATATATCTCTTCCACCAGCGACATATAACATTGGTATGCTTCTTGAAGCTAAGCCCAGAACAGCTGTTAGCCAGCATCTGTCAGAGAGTGATTGATGCTGGTGGTATTTCTGAAAGCTCACACACTCAGGGAAATGCTAGAATGTGTAAGTTCTACCTGTGCAGTAAGTTTAAATCCTCCAAAGCAGCATGCTTGGACTGTAAGAACACACACCCTGGTTGAAACGCTCCCCACAGTGACACCCTGTGAATTCCAAATCAATGTCATACCTCTGGCTGTTTGCGAGGAAATGCTCAAGACGGCCGAATGGAGGATGCTTTTCCACCTTGCACAAAGCCAGGCAGAGATGTCAAACACACACATCAGCATTTTTGATGTCCCGATTCAAGCCAAATCCTAATCAGAAGTCACTCTCCTAATACAATATGAGAAAACACATCTCAGGGAGGGAGGCTCAGGGAGCTGCTGGTGGTGGGTGTGTTCTCTCTCTTCAGGGACCTCCCTGAGATGCTGAGTCACAGTGCAGATGTTTGTGGTGCACTGAAGAAAAAGGAGAGGCAGGGGATTAGGGCATCCAGTGACATCAACGTAAGACAAGATTATGTCCATCTCATGGTAGAAATGTTTCTGCCATTGGGACCAGAAATATTCCAAGCTAATGGCTGCTGCCCCCTGTGCCCTCACCAGCAGGGATGGCTGGCACGTTGGTCCCCATCGGGCAGCCATGCCATCATTTGCCCAGGGACTCCCCTCTCCATGTCCCCAATGCCTTCATCAGGCCATTACCTTGGGGTCAAAGGACACCTGAATTCCCTGATTTTCCCATTCTTGGAGATCATCTTCCCCTTAGCCCTCAACTGCCAGGAACAGAGGGTGACTATCACAGCATTCCACACACACACACACACACACACACACACACACACACACACACACACACACACACATTCACACAGACACACATATACACACACACATGCAGATACACACACACATATACACACAAACACATACACATTCACAGAGATACACAAATACACACATATACACAGACATGCAGATACACACAAATACACACACAAACACAAACACATACACATCATCACAAACACATAAATACACAAACACACAAATACACATAAGCACACACACATATGTATGAACACACAAGGCACACAGCACACACACATGATGGCACACACAATTACACATACATGCAGAGACACATACAAGGCACACACATCACATGCCCTTGCACACACGATTACACATGCATGCAGACAACACACAAATCACACACGATTGAGACATGATTACGCATACATGCAGAGACACACACACAATCACACACACAATTACACCTGCATGCAGAGACACACAGATCGTCACGTGCATGATGGCACACACGATTACACATACATGCACGCACGCACACACACCTGGGACTGTCCTTTACTGGTTCTCAGTTTCGTCTCGTTCTTGCTCATGGTGGGGCAGACTCACAGGGGCTTTTCTCCATGTACAAATCAATAAGAAGCAGCGACAGTGGCCAAGCAGACCCCTGCAGTCAGGTGGGCAGAGAAGGCTGAGTGTGGTCAGAACAACAGCCCCCAAATGTCCGCATCCATCCCGGGCCCTGGGTCTGGGGACTGTGTAGGTTTTGTGGCAAAGGGGAATGCAGGCTGATAACCAGTCGACCTTGAGGTGCAGAGAGGACCCTGTGTTATTCCGGGGGTCCCATCTGATAGTACCAGGGGTCCTTAAGTGTGGGGGAGGGAGGTGGAAAAGTCAGCATGGGAGAGATTCCACACGAGGAGGACATGGGGCCCATCGCTGGCTTTGGAAGTGGAGGAGGACCTCGAGCTGAGCATCGTGGTGGGCTCCAGAAGCTGTGAAAGGCAAGAAAAGCCCCCCCACAGCCCCCAGACAGCAGCAGCCCTGCCGACCCCTCAATGTCAGCCGTGAGACCCCAGTCAGATTTCCCACCTCCAGAGCTGTAAGGTGACAAATCTGCTGTCCGAAGCAAAAAAGTGTGTGGTCACTTGTCACAGCAGTGATAAGAAACTCGTACTCTGAGGAGTCCTCTTTCTAGAAGTGGACACTGCGTTCCCACCACATGCCTCTCCAGGACTTGAGTTTACTGTTAGGACATCACATTATACCCAACAATGGGGTGACTTGGCTGGTAAACGGTGCCTGCAGAAACGTGAGAATGCGCTAGTCTGGGGCATGAGCTTCTCACAGGATGGGGATAAAGGACATCCCCAGAGGGCCAGGTGGGAGGCAGGAGGCCACGGCTTCCACAAGCACTGGGACCTTGCCTCCCTGCTGCACCATAGTGGGGCCTGTCCCCCGCCTGCTTGCAGCAGTTCTGTCCCCCAGAACCAGCCTGTGCCACCGCTGGAGTCACCGGTATAATGGTGCTGATTTTATAAAAATGGGTGGAAATGGAAAAAATGAATGTGCTATATCACCTATAAAAAGTGTAAGCCGCCTACAGTTTAATAGAGATGAAGACGGAGACCATCAGGAGCAGGATGCCCATGGGGACCTGAGCTGCTGTGAATGAAATGAGAGGAACCCATGGCCAGGTCTGCTGAGACGACCAGCTGAGTGGGCATTTACTCAGCACTTGCTGTGTACCAGTACTTCAGTTTCCTGACCTCATCTGGTCCTTTGATCAACATTCAGGACAGGCGAGGCACTCTGCCCTCAGAGGCTGGGAAGTGCACACACAGAGGGATTAAGAGGTGGTGCAGCTGAAGGGATCACCACTATGAAGTGGCAGAGCTGGGATTCATGCCCAGGCAGCCTGCCTCCAGGACCCAGCCTCACTGCCCTGATGTCACCACCGCCCTGAGGTCACCTCCCTTGTGCTCCTGGTGCCTTCACTTCCAACCCCTTCCATGGTGACTGACAGATCCTGGAGTCTGTCCTGCATCGTTCAGGTCTCAAATACCCGGTTAGAAAGGCAGGACTGTTAACACATGAGGAAACTGAGGCTCAGACCCCGGCTGTCTCAGCTGGCCCCTCACAATGCACTTCTCTGAGCCTGGACTTCCAGCCCTAGAACCGTGCTCAGTTGGGTGCATGGGGGACACCAGTGCACTCTCCCTTGGGAACGCAGAGGCAGAGAGCACTTATCATCAGACGTGCTGAATCATAAGCATTTAATACTGGCTGGGAACACATCTCCAGAATGAGCCGGTGCTGCTTTAAGAGGCGGCTGGACTTTTATTGACCCAACAGAAGCCTCTGGTAGAAAAGGCAAGAGTAGTTCTATCCATAGGTCAGAATTTATTTCACATCATCTCATTTATAGCATTCTCAAGTACAAGGTTCTCTGCCCAAGATCATTTATACTTGCAAACGGAGAAGCACAACTTGGTAAGGCACCAGGTTACCGTGCCTCATTTAGACTTTGCTCTCGTTTTGGCTTGTGGAATACCTGGGTAGAGGACAAAGTTACAAAAGGTCCAATTGCCATCCATGGTAAAAAGAGATGAACAGTTTGGGACATACTGTATTCTTAAATTATGACAATGGCCTAGACAGCAGGAGCTCAGCTGCAGTGGCGTTTCCTAAAGCACGACGCACATAAAGTCTTCTCTGCAACACCAAGCTGCAAGTTTAACAACGTTTGAGCTTTGAACTGAGTGCACTTTATAGTTAACTCAAGCACAAACTTTAAAATAGCCCAAATCCCTATTTTCACAAATAAAGAGGAATACCTCGAGTCCAATCGTACCTTTCCTAGTCTGTAAAATGTAGCAACATGTTAAAACAACGTTGCATTTAAATGCCGCCTGCTAGATTTTATAACACTAACTGTCCAGACTATACCAAGCCCAGTTAAAACAGAACTGGGCCACACTGGTGTCCTTCCCTGACCACTTTACCCCAGTGGCTGAAGGCAGCAGGTGCCCGAGGCCCCTCAGGGGGACCGAGTGCAGCCCACACACTGTCACATGCATAAGACTTGTTTAAAGTTCTGTGTTCGGCCTTAAAAATTAATTTGCACTGTGCTCCGTGACATTTGCTTTACTATAAAAATGACATTTAACATCACTTACCAGCCAAATACCTCATCCCCCCACCCTCACCCCTGCCACTCACCAGGGCAGGCAAAGCCCCGTCTGCGAAGCCTGTCTTTCCACAGATGGTCAGCCAGACACGGCAGGATGAGAACGTGTTTAATTAGGTCTGTTTTAAGCATTTCCACAAATGAAGTAATCTTATTCATTCAGGTTGTGCCTAGATGCTTCAGGAAACTGTGACTGATATCAATTTCAAGGTGTTCAAAAATCAATATTTAAGTTTTAATGTATTATAGTGGTTTAAAAATTAACCTTTGTTAAACAAACTTATTAATTTTATTTACCCACAGGAATAAAAGCAAGCCCCTAAAGTATAACCTGATCTTTTCCATTTTCTATAAAAAAACACAAATTGGGTTTTTTTTTTAAATATTAAAAAGACAACACAACACCCACAGGAAGATAGAGCTCTCCTACCCACTGACTTCACCGAGATTTCCCTAGTCACTCACTGAGGTCATTCTGGTGACTCTGCTTCCCCCTGGGCAAGCTGGATGTTGCACGTCAGTGTGTTCAGGTTGCCTGTGGCGTCTCAGAAGCCCACGGACCACAAGTGAAAACTACTCTCCTGACGTGGCACTTTTTTCTCCAGAAGATTCAGCCCAAAAAACTGCCACCTGGAAGGACGTGTTTCACACACGTTGTTTTCTGATTATCCCGTGGTAAGGAAGCCACCGTGGTCTTAGCACACGCCTGGCTGCCACAGCAGACCCCACCCTGGTGGCCCCCCAGCCACAGTGCTGGTTGCTACTGCTGTGCCCAGAAAGCCATCTGTGGACTTAACTGGTTGTTTCAATAGGTTTCAAGAAATGCTCATTTTATTTTTTGAGACGGTCTCAAAAATGTATAAATTAAGATATACTTAAAATCATGTCTAGGGTATAATCAAAAAGACGCCCGTTCAAAACGTGTTCGTAGGAAGAGAGAGCCAAGCTTCCCTAACATCTATTTTTGTGGCCGTACTTTTCCCCCTTAACTGTTTAAAGATCTGAATCAGCAGCAAATACAGCCATATATACAGACCCATGTGTGTGGGCGAACACACAGAAGTATTTTGGCTGAAAAAAGGTATGTTTTGTGTCCCCCAAACATCTGTTGTTGGCCTTTCCCTGCAGAGAGGACAACTTCAGTATGGACATTTAAGAACAGTCCAGACACACGCTCCCCGATGCTCTGGTTACCCGGCATGTAGGCAGCTTGGCGCATGCACGACACATTGTAACAAATGTCACATTCTGATCTCAACATGAGTCACTCCCTAAAGAGAATGTAAGAACTGACCAAGACTTGCTGTCTTCTGCATGGCACTTTGGCTACGTTCATACAATGTCAACCCAACTGCGTTGAAGGAAGAAAGATCCCAATAACAAATTTCCTTTTCAGTCTACACTGTGCCATATGGCCAGTGGGATGTTTTTTGCTGACTGTTCTTAAATCTTAAGCAACTGGGTAACAGGAAATGATAGAGTGACCGGTTTGAGGTTTTGTAGGCTGAGGTCTCTCATCCTTTTCTCAGATTTTTGCTTCTTTTTTTTTTTTAAGGGTGTGGTTTGCATGGAGTTTCAAAGCAAAGGATTGTTCTGAGCGTGCTGACACTGTGTGTGAAGTAGCCCTTAATCGAGAGGGTCGACCACAACAGCACCCCCTCTCCTGTTCTTCTGTGTACTACAATGTAGCAACATTTCATTCTTGACAACCAAATTTGAGGTGTCTATTTCATATTACATATAAATTAATCCAGAGGTCCAGAGCTCTACATGTGCAGAGTTATGAGAAATTCTCAACTTACTTCAAAAGTATCTTGCATAATAAGTATCTCATCCCTAAGCTCAGACAAACACCCAGAAAATTAAAGGCAAGAAAGAACATATATGTTGAGAACTCTTCCTGTAGTGCATGTGCACACGCATTCTCTACACAGGTTCTACACAGGACAACGAGTCATGTCAGCTAATATAGCTTCTCATATCTGTCTCATCTGAAAACAGCCACTCCAGGTCTCTTGCCAGCATCACACGAAACAGCAGTATTTTTTCCACCAGGACTTGGACAGGTTCTTCATTTTGTCCGGAGTCCTGCTCTTAGACTTCTTTGGCTGTTGCTGAGAGTCCGAGTATTGAATGCCGGCGACGATGGCCGCGTCAAAGACCTCTTTGAGGTTTTTCTGAGTCAAGGCTGAGCACTCGATGTAGGAGGCGGCTTTGATCTCCTCGGCGCACAGCTGAGCTGCCTCTTCAGGCACTGGCTTCTCTTTGCACTTGTCCAGCTCAATGAGGACTTTGACATCTTCTCTCAGGTCCGACTGTGTCCCAACTAGGATGATGGGGGCTTTGGGGCAGTGGCACCGGATCTCCGGCACCCACTTCTCGCTGATGTTTTGGAAGGACGAGGGGCTCACCACACTAAAGCACAGTAGGAAGATGTCTGCGTTGGTGTAGCAGAGAGGCCTCAGCCTGTCGAACTCATCCTGCAACCAAGCAGAGCGCCCCAAAGTTATTTTCTAAAGCATTCTCACGAGCAAAATGAACATCTTAGCATTTCTCCTGAAAGGGTCTGGCAGGTAACAGAAATTCCACTGGTTACAGAAGTAGAGCCTGCGTCTTAGAAACAACCCCACTGCTTAGCGCAGTGGAGCCAGCGCTCCTGGTGCAGGTGCAGCAGCTGTCTGCTTCCAGTGCCCTGACACTGCCACATGTGTTCAATGCTGGCATCGGTGCTCACAACCTACGTGCCACTTACCACAGGGAAAATACTTTAAGTGGGTGGGTTTTAGAAATGAAATTTGCTTTATCTAGCCTTCAGCTCAGAGTAACCCAGACTTACTCTCTCAACTCTTGGTACCTGGCAACTCTCCTGAAATGCAAACCACATCCACGCAGACCCCCAGGACTCCCACCTGACCCCAGCAAACCCCAGTCTACAAACACAGGTGTTCTCTCTAAGAACCCAGCCCTCCCCTATCCCCTCCAGGCAGCTGGGAATGACGCCGACTTCACCCCACCTACGCTGTGCACACACTCTGCCCATACCATGCACAACAGTGCAGAGTGACGTTAATCAGACACAAGGACAGACCCAGAAGGAGCCACTGGCACTAGCAACTCAGAGACGTTGTGCCTCTCCTTGTCAGTCACGGACACCGCTGAACACACTCTTGTTCTGGCTGCATCTTCTTGTTTGCTTCTTTTCTTCATTTTCTCTCAATTCCTTTCTCCTTCCTTTATCTCTGCCAACACCAGTGTCTTAGACAGAAAGAACGGGCCCACCCCACCACACGTTAAGGGATAGAGAACTGGATCGAGTCAGAGCTGAATATACATAAGCCTGCTGTCATCCACTTAACAGATACACATAGTGAACACCACCCACACGCCAGGCACAGGGTCAGGAGAGGGGCTTCCATTGTGAACAGACGTTGGTCTCCAATTTGGCATCTCTTTATAGCAAACCTCCCACAGTCCCCTGCAGTACCAAATTCGGCTAACTGAAAATGTTCAGTCAACTCTTTCATAGGAAGATATGTACGTCGTCTTATTCCTATTTAAAATTTACATCTGTGGGTGCCAACCATCCTCAGGTATAACGTCACTGATAATTTCCCAACAGCAGGAAAAAGTTCACCAGTGCCCATGCTTACATTACTGAATTGGCACACTTGATTATTTACAAAGTATTGTTTACACGTACATCATTCTCCATCAGTGGCTTTTTTCTCTAGATATGAAGGAAACCTGCATCTGTCTTATCTGAATGTTCTGTCGTTATCTGAGGCTCGTATTTCATTTAGGGCAAGAACCAACTAATCATGTGAAAACCAGCCAGCTAAGACGCTCAGGAATGAATACGGCATCTCGGAACATCACCACTACCTGTGAGGCTTCCATATGTGAAAGCTGAAAAAGAATGACCTAAATTTCTTTGTGCCAACTTTGTCCTGAAAGAATAAACTCAGAAATTCAGCCAGGCAGATCACAGCTCAGGCAGATCACAGCTCTGAAGATCTTTTGGCGACCTGCTCTCTCTGTTCTCAGAGGGCCTCAGAGGAAGCACAAAGGTGAGGCTGCATCGGGCAGCCCCTCGGGTGGCAGCACCCCTGCGGGAGGCACTGCCCTCGGACAGCTGTAGCCTGGAATCCAGAGTTGCATTACAGAGAAAAAGAAAGGCAGGCCTTGTGACTGGGCTCCGCAAAGCTGGCTCCCCAGAGCTCTTGAGATTCTGGCTAAGGTACCTGGGAAGCAAAACAGAAATTAAGCCCTCCTGCTCGGTGCCTGACCAGAAACCTTAGATATTTGCTGAAATTATGCAATATGCACATTTGAAGAGAGGCCAACTGGAATGCATCCTCAAGGAAATGTGTTCTGAGGCCAAGCCATTTACACGTGCTTGCCAGGTCTGTGGTGTAGAAGCTGCACAGGGTTCGGAGCAGGAGGGGTGCGTACAGGAGACCGTACTGTCCCTCTAGTCAAGTTGCAACTTGGTTTTTTTTAAGTGTAAAGATTTTTCCAAGTACCTCACAGATCAAAAGTCTGAAGAATTTCCAGCTCCTCTTGGCAATCCTACAGTGAACTCCTCCTGTTTCAGCAGCACTCCCTTCTCATATGCCAAGGTGTATTTCTTAAAGTCTTTGTCCATGATCTGCTCACACTTGAGTGAGACTGTGAGTCCAGTGTTAAAACTCCTGACGTCTCACAGACTCACTTGCCCTCCCCAACAGGACAACCCAAAGGGAGGAAAAGTGATGTCTGGTCACTCATTCAGCCAGCACAGCCAGACTGGCCCCAGCTCTCCAGCCTCTGTGGGGACCTGCACCTGTGCCCAGCTGCAGCCTTTCCCAATGTAGAGGCTGGTGAAGTCATGATGACTGCCCAGAGGAGGGACGTGTTCGTGGGCTGAGCCAACACTAGGGAAACAGGGTAGGTGTCACTTCAAGTTCCTTAAAAAATAGTTTATCAGATCAGAATTGGAGAGACTAGAAAAGAACGACCACCTTGACCAGCTGTGCTGGTGGTTGAAACAAATACTAATTTATACCTGTGGAACAAGAGAAAACCTGACTTTATCTCACCAGCAGTGTATTTTTCACAAATGGTTTTGAAGTGGGTTTTCTAAAGATTCTCAGATGATAGTCTTATTATTTAGTAGGGTAGCCTCTACTAACCAGTGCAAACATTAAGAAATACAGGAAATCTCAATAGAAACACTGCTGGGAGACCAGAAGAATAATTTCCAGATAAACTGAAGCTTACCAACCTAGTGCCAAAACCTCTTTTTTTGCCCTAATTATAAACTTTTTGTGTGTGAAAATCTTTCTAAAATGATTCTTGGGCTTCCTTGACTTTTAAGCAGACAATACTAACGAAAAAAATCTAGCTCATCCTTGATAATGCAATCATTTTTACAAAGTTTTCCTGGTAACAATCCTATTCCTCATTCAAAACTCTGCTCGGAGGCTTTTGGCCGGCGCCTCTGAGCAGAGCTGCCCTCTCTTCACTTCACCGGTTTCCTTCACCCGCTTTATGAACCAGCTTGTCTTCCCTATAGGCAGTAAGTCTGTCACGGGGCAGGCCCACAGCTCACGTTTGCACCACCAGAACCTAGCAGTCCACTCGTCCATCCATCCAAAACCATGATCAGGCCCCACTGTGTGCCACGCACCGTGTGGGCACGGGGTGTGATCCCAGCTCGGGACGCAACGTCTTGTGTGAAGAGTCAGCTCCCTCCTGGGAGGCTGGTAGACAGCAGTGACATCCAAGTGACGTGTGCTGAGCCTGAAAGGGTCTCTGGCAACCGTGCCTTTGGACGTGCCCATTTTCCCATCCTCTGTCTTATCCTCAGGCTCCTGCTTCTGTGGCGGTGCCTGCACTCACAGAGCTGCCCCTCTGCCCTCATGTTAAAGATCAGACAGCCTGACCCCTGGTAGGCAAAGCATTCTCACTTTCCACAAAGCAGTGAAGCTTGACTCGTAGACACCTGGATGACATTCAGAAAGACTACGTACTAGAAGAGACTGTGTTCTTTGATTTTTCTTTTCTATGGGCAATAAAATACAGACTGTGTTTGGTTTCTCCTGCTCACAGTGCAAGGAACACTGAGGTGCCCCCAGGCTGGGCGACCACCCATACTGCTATGGGCACTGCCAGACCGGCATTCCGCAGGGATCATGACTGCCCAGTTGTGTCATCTCTTGAGGTTTAAAAAATAAAATCTGTCCTCAGATCTGAATTTGCTGTCTCAGAGTAGGTGGGCACCTCGGACACCTGAGCTTGGAGGAGGCACAGACGGACGGTGGAAGTCAACTTCTTCATAAACACAAATGGTCATGGCACAGTGCCTCTGAGAGTGGAGTGGGCACTCCTGCCTGCCTACAAAGTACCCCAAGCACTTAGCTGAACTCTAGAAAGCGCTGGAGAGACAACGAGTTCATTGGCTGTCACTCTGACAAACTCAAGAGCCCCCGGTTGCTCAAGGCACAGTGCGACCTCAGAGACTGAGGCCTGCCGGGGGTGGGACAAGGGCAAGCCTACAGCTCTCCATCCCACAGCCACACTCTCTCCATCACTCCCCGGATGTGTCCTCCAAGCACTGGGCCCTTGAAACAAGAATAGAAGTTCACGGTTTGGAAAGAGTGAGTCCCGTTCATTCATTCCCCTGGCTGAGGACCGCTCTGACATTGTCCCTGTGCCAAGGAGTGCAGCTGGTCCCAGCACATCAAACCACAGCCTTCAGGGAAGTAAATATGAACCCTTGTGCAAGCAAGCTCCATCTTTTTCTTGAGCAAATTCTTAAATATCCAGCTCGTTGATCTTTAATAAAATGATAGTAAGATATCTCCAATGTGCTCTGAGAAATGATGACAACGTGCCTGCTGTAGATTGATTGAATTGTGTCCTGCAAATTTCATATATTGGAAGCTTAATCCCCACTGTAACTGTTGAGGGTGTGAAATCCTATTATAGTAATTGAATGGTAGGGACTTGAAGAGGTGATTGGATTATAGGACCAGGCTGTAGTGAATGGATTTAACATGGTGGTCATGGGTGTGGTTCTGAGGGCTTTAAAAGGAGAGGAGAGTCTCTCTCTCTCTGCTCTGCCATTTCACAATGTGATTCCCTGTGTCACTGTTGCCACCACAAAGACCCTCACCAGAAGTGTTCCCTGGACTTTGGACTTCCTAGCCTCTGAAACCGTAAGCAATAAATTTTGTTTTCTTTCTAAATTACCTGGTTCTGGGTCATTTTGTTATAAGCAACAGAAATGGACTGATATAGCACCACTGATCGTTTCTCATAAAAACTAGAGATTACGTAATGTCAGAAACTCCTATAACATGAGAGTGGTTCTTGACCGGCTTTCTCCCTTTCCTGGCCATGCAGAATAGGGCCAAGCTCTGTTTTATCAGTTTGGAGGTATCTTCCTCTGCTCTGTCCCCAGCCCTGGACAGGGGCCAGCAGCAGGGATGGGTCTGCTTCGTGAGGCTTTAGAATGACCCAGTTACTGAGGGAATCATTTGGACACTTGTCAAAGGTTATTTGGAAACCTTTAAAAGGCTGTTTTCTTTCCCAGTACCGAGTGTAACGTGATACTGACCTGTCCTGCAGTGTCGCAGAGCTGGAGTCTCACAGGCCGCCCATCCACGGACACCACAGCTAAAAACAAAACCAAAAAGACTATCAGGAGGTGTTGTTTAACCCTTTTCGGAAGACTAAAAGCTTTAGCTTACACTGCCATTCTCTCTCCAAACCCTTTGGCTCCTATTCTGGGTCCTCGAATGAATTAAGGATGAGCCTGCAACAAGGAGACGTGGTGGAGGTGATTCTGCACACAACCCCCCCGGAGGTGGTTCACTCCACTGTGGGATGAGAGAGCCGATCCCGAGCCCTTTGATGGCGCCCCCAGAAGGGCCTGTGCTGTTCTCCAGGCCCCCAGGAAGATTTATTTTCCCGTCACACTTGTTTCAAAGGACCTGCAAACAACACGGGGTTGGGGGGGGGGGTTAAGTGGGAGCTAACCTTACAGTTTTAAATCACTGGAAAACTTCACAAATACTTCTGTTTTCCCCTAGGAAATGCTCCCAGACCCCAGGGTTTATCGTGACATGCTAGCTTGTTTTGAGAACTTGTGCAAACAGAGGTCGCCCACATTGTCCTGTATAAAAGAGGGCAGTCCTTATCTCCCTCTGTCAGGCCAAAGAGGGGGTTACAAAGCAAATGAAAAGGAACAGAGCCTTGCCCACCTTTCCACTGGGGTTTGGGTATTTGGGGCGGGGGAAGGCCGGGTCAGGGCGGTTCCTGTCTCAATCAGGCACTGTTTTGTCTATTTCCACACAACTTTCTAATTGTTTATAAATGTTTCCACCAGTCACAGTACCGTGCGGTGGGAGCCCACGAGCACAGCACCATGTTATCTAGGGTAACTTGGAGATGAAAGAAAGATAAAGGTAAGCTTTTATTTTATTCATTCATTTTTTTTAAGGAGCAAGGCAGTAAGCGTTCCATGCACCACCTTCTGTGAATCTTAACTTCTTAAATTTCAAAAAGACCCGAAAAATCAAGCCAGAGGGTCCCTTTATCTTTGCATCGACCACAAGAGCTCTGAGTAACCGAGAGAGATACCGGACAGGCCGACCCGCGGGGCAGGCGGCGGGACGCGGAGGAGAGAACCGGGGCGGCCCCCCGGGACGCACCCACAGCTCGGCCGGGGCCGCTTGCACCAAACCCAGTGCCTGTGGGCTGAGCCGCCTGAGGGGAAGGCCCGACCCCGGGGCCGCCGCTGAAGGCACCTGCGCGTCCCCTGCCCCTGGCGGCCGGCAGCGGCGCCGGGACGTCCCCGCAGGACGCAGCGTCTCAGCCTCTCCGCGCCGCCGAGCCCCGCGCCTCCCGCCGCCCCAGCGTCCCCGCGCCCCGCGCCCCGGCTCACCCGAGAAGTTGTCGAAGGCGGTGGGGACGTACTCGGTGGGGTAGCCGTTGGTCGTGTAGCTCACCACCAGGCTGGTCTTGCCCACGGCGCCGTCGCCGACCAGCACGCACTTGACGCCGCGCCCCCGCGCCCCCGGCGCCCCCGGCCCGCGGCCCCCGCGCTCCCGGCGCGGCGGAACGGGCGGCGCCTCGCAGCGGCCGGGGAACGCGGGGGCCCCCTGCTGCGGCGGCATCGGGAGCGGGGCTCGCAGACAAAGGCGGCCGGCGGCGGCCCCGCGCCCTTCCCCTGCCCGCGCCCGCCCGGCGGACGACTGCGGCCCGCGCTCCGCCTCCGCCCCCGGCCGGCGGCCGCACGACGCGTGGGGGCGGGCAGGGGAAGGAAGGGGCGGGCCCGGCCGGCGGCTCCGGCCCCGCGCCGAGGCCACAGCGCCCCCCGCCGGCGCGCCGCGTCCCTGCGCGTCCGCCCGCCGCAGGCCGCCCTAGGGGGAAGTGCGGGGTCCTGCCGCAAGTCCTCTGAACGGGACCGGACCGGAGCAGCAGGCGACCTTTCCTCCCGAAGACAGCCCGTCGGGGATGTCTCCTTTGGAGCAGAAGGCCCCGGCCGCGGTTCACGCTGCCTGCGCTGTCCCCCGGCCGCGTGGACCTTTCGGCATTTACTGGCCAGCGGATTTCTTCAGAGCCCCGTCCCTTGATTGACTTAATTGTCCCTTCGTCGTTGCCTCCGTCCTCTCCCTGCCTTCCTCCTGCCGGTGGTCAGCAGGCCATTCGGGAGACGGACGCCCCTTCTGGGGCCCCTCGCGGCTCACAGTGCGGTGAGAACAGCAGCCACATACTAGTAATATGAACAATAGCTGATAAACACCGAGCTTTGATGACGGGCCAGCCACTGTCATGAGAACTCCGCATTAACCAGTTCCTTCCGTCTTAACATTTAATCAACCCACTTTACAGATGTGGAAACCTGAGGCACCGAGGTATTAAGCAAGGGGTTCGGGTTCCACAAGCTAATAAGTGAAGTGCAGGGATCCAAACCGAGACAACGTCCTGAAGGCAGAAACAAGCCAGCGACAAGCTCAGATGTGCAAGGGCCGCCATGGCGGGAATGCAGAGATCCATAATCAAGAGGCTACAAGCTTGGACCCAGGCCCCTCACTTGCAAAGAACACCCTCCTAGGCCCTGGGGACCCAGCAATTGAACTCATGGTACTACGTTTCTGTGAATTTTGCAGAGAATATATTTTAACCACCACCAGTTAAGTCCACTCTGTCGACTCTCACTTCCCCTCATATTGAATGGCTATGAACATTCTGCGGGTCAAGCCAAAGAGAGTGAAGTTGGGGAGACATTCCACTGGGCTTAATGGGACCCAGAGCCAGGATGAGGTGAGATAGGAGAGGTGCCGAGGGTGCAGAACTTAAAGCAGCCTTACCGTCAGGGCCAGGCAGGTGCCAGTGCTGTTCCACGGGGACCCTGAAACCACCCCACCCCCTTGAGCTGAGGGGAACCTGGCTCAAGGGTTCTCCCTGGCCCTGATGGGACATGTCTGTGTGGTTCACAGTTCTTCCGTGCAGCTGTGTCGTTCTAGCCAGCCAGGTGTAGGGGTGGCTACCAGTGACACTTGCTGCCCTCTGTGGGAGTGACAGGGGTGTCCACCTCAACTGTCCTATGGCCCCAGCACTGGAAGGGCTCCCAGAGCAAAGGAGTAGCAGAGTTTGAGATGGACGGGGCCGGAAGCCAGTCTGCAGAAATTCTTTCCATCATAAAACACCAGCATTGTTAGAGAGGGTTTGGCTCTCTCAGCCACACCTGGTCAAGGAACATACTCTAAATATACCACACATATTTGGAGGGAATCACATGAGATGAAATGATCTGAATTCCTTTGTTTGTAAAGACACAAACCTGCACAGTGGGGAAGCTAACCCTGGAGAGTTGAGCAGGAAAAAAAGGAAAAGAAAAAAGACACAAACACGTGGTAGCATCACCAAGGGCAAGTTCGCCTGAGGGTGAAGGACCTCCCTTTTCTTCCTATAGAGGGTATATTACAAACCTAAAGTAGTGATCATAGGGCGTGCAGATAAAACGCAAGAAAAATAATGTCATAGGGATGTGTAAAGCGGTTGATTGAGTTATTATGTTTTTCTGTGGATTTTGTTGAAGTTCATGGTGTTTGTTAGATTTTAAAGTTTGTAACACATTGGGATGCATTTCTCACTTTAAATAATTTTTTATTTTTGTACCTAATTTTTTATTCTCGATTTTGTATTCTTTTTCTTAAAGAAGTCCCTGAAATGTGATCAGCCTCAGGCCCTACAAAACTTGGCTTTGCTCCTACATCTGGCCATCTGTTGGTTTTTGCATTTGTTTTAGCCTCCTACACCTTCTCTGCCCCTCTTCTGTAGAATATTGTCCCATGCCCACTCACTTTGGCCCATTTTTCTAGACTCAATCAACTCCCTGCAGCTTTCTCTCACATGCCTGGAACTAACTTTCCCCACACTCATAAGGATCTTCTGCAGGCAACATAGAAAAGGAGACCCCGCACTGCAGAGTCCGGCGTTTTGTCAAAGTCTAGAAGTAGAGAGCTGGGCCTAGCACTGCAGGAGCCCACCAACGTGGGGCTGTGGGCAGCCCTGCAGTGGGTGGCCCCAAATCGTGTGGTATGTTTCCCTGTTCATTTGCTTATTGTCTGTCTCCACTTACAAGCTCCGTGAGATCAGGAGCTTTGTTCTGCTCCTCCCTGTATCCCACACTTAGAATCATGCAGGGCAAACAGCAGGTGCTCAATAATTACTTATGGAAGGCGACAGTAGAACGCTGACAGTTTTCCATTTTTTATGCTTTTATAAAATATTTTTAGAACACGTGAATCAAACCTGACAGTTCTTGTAGCTATTGCTGTAAAACCAGTCTCCGCTCTCTGAGACAAGGCCGCCTAACGCCTCATGGGCTAGGTCTGTTTTCCAGCCGGAGGTACGATGTCCTCTTTGTGCCTGGGCCCAGTGAATGCAGGGACGCTGGCACTTGGCTGGGTGAGGACTTTCCTTTCCTGAGGTCTGGTCCCTGTGGGAGCCCACAGCCCCGCTGTGAACATTCCCTCGCCCCCACTCTGGCACCTCCTCCAGGCCCTCCCAGATACCCACCCTTGGCTCCACAGCCAGGCAGACCCGCACCAGCTCTGCTTCCTGCTGCTTTTCAAAGCACACCCTTCCTCTTCCTCCGTCCATCTTGCTCCTGTTTATCACACAGGTCTCCGCTTGGGCATCCCCTCCTCCTACAAGTGCTCCCCGAGGCCCTGTGTGGATGTGCTGTGTGCGTCCCTGCCACGTGTGCCTCCAGGCGTGCTCAGAATCCCCTCAAAGGCAGGATCCCCACTCACCAAAATACCCTGTGCAGTACCAATACATTTTCTAGGATTTTTTTCATAAAGCTGTTTTACCCGTTCCACTAGCAAATAATCAACTAATCACAGTGAATTTATAGTGTTTTACTAATATGTTAAAAACTGTCCTAATAGAATTTCCACTGTGTACCTGTAACTTTAAGTTAAAGTCACTTTTAACTGCTCAGTACATTCCTTGCTGGGGTGTCATGACCAGCATCACATTCAGAATAAAGCTGTTTTTTCTATTTACAACATTTCACTATTTACCCATCTTCCATAACTGAGTAACTGCAGAGAAACAAATCAGGAGATCAGGGCTTCTAGATCTTTCCTTTTAGCAGGGCATACACCCACGTGTTCATTCTTTCTTCAAGCCGTACCCCTTGGCCTTGGACACATTGAAGTCGTTTCTTTCCTTTGGCAGTGCCCTAGGTCTTTAATGCCCTGTGAAAGGCCACAGTTAGGAAATTTCTTCTTTTAGACTGAAGATTCTAAGCTGGGCTGTCTATTGCCCACGCGGCTCTACTGCCCAAGAACTCCCTTTTCTGTACAGTTCCTGGCTAAAGCTGTCCAGTGGGACATGCTCCCTTGGGGTTGGAAGGCTGGAGGGAAGAGAAGGAAGGTCATATGGTCACACGTGGTGGTGCATGGACACGAGGTGCCCGGTGTGAACTCACCTGCTTGTGTCACTGCAGCACCAAGCTCACGCCCAGCCCTGGGCCCACCGAGGCTGTGGCTCCCACACCCCGCATGCCTGCAGCTCCCCTTTCCTGGCCTCCCGGTGGCCACATCTGCAAAGCTGATGGATTTTCTCACAGCTCCTGCTGGTCCTCTGCACCGGGACTCCAGTGGGATGAGGCAGCGACTGTTCCCCCTCTGACCTCACTTCCCCTCAGCTCATGAACTGTTCAAAGCTCTCCTTCTTCATCCTGGCGTCGTGGCATGGCTCTGATTTCCTGACTGAGCTTTGACCAGTACCCTTCCCTAGTATCTTTTGTCCACTGGGGATGACATCTTAGGGGAAAAAATGACAGGGAAAACAGCTAGACAGGTTTTACTAGAGAAGATGGGAAAGTCATGGAATGTCACCCAACCACGAGCTGGGACATGGGCAGGTCCTTGTCAGTAAATGTGAACATCAGCCAGCATCATGGCGAGGGCTCAGAGCTCACGGCCCAATGTGCTGATACTGGCTCCCCTCCCTCCAGGTGACCTGGGTCACAAGCTATCACCTTGCTGGTAACTACAATGAAGAAATTAAGAGCTCCCACTGGAGTCTTGAAATTCTAAGGTGTGAAAATCAATCATTAATTTTGGTAATAAAAAATATTTCTGAAAATAAAACGTTTATGTTATTTTTACTAGTCAGATTAGGATATGCTGTGCTGCAGTAATAAACAAACTCAAAATCTCAATGTCTAGAAACATAGGAGTTAATTTTTTGTCATGCAAGATCCACAGCAGATCTAGTGGCCCACCAAGGCAGCTCCCTTCCAAGTGGTGACTCAGGGATCTAGTTGGCTTGCCTCTTGGTACCATGCCACCAGTACACATGGTGCACACAGATATTGCTCTGTGTGTAACAACGCATTTCTGCACATGAACATGTGCATTTCTCTGTGTGCGTACCCATGAATCTCTATGAGGGAACACACACCTCTCTGTGCATGTACAAATGCATGTAACAGCAATTTTATAAGAGCTCAAAACTGTAAATGTCCAAAACAATGAGGTAGATGAGTTAGTTTTGGAATTTATGGCATACCATTGAGTCAGGAAAATGAGTGAGCATACCGCAGGAAGAATGAATCTCACCCACACAATGAGTGAAAGGAGCCAGACACAAAAGAATATAAACTGTCTGATCTGATGTATACAAGCTCAGAAATGGACAAAACTAAGCAGTGCTAGATGTCAGAGTAGTTGGGGGGCTTCCGATGTTCAGATGATGTTTTATTTCTTGATCTTAGCTGGGATTTCACAGGTATTCACTTTATAGTAATTAATTATGCCATGTATTTGTTTTATTCGCTTTCATGAATTGCATTATATTTCAAAATTATAATGCTTAAAAATATCCAAACCTATAGATCATATCAAATAGGACTCACGGTTATTTGTATTCCAAAGAACTGTTTGTTCCAGTTCAGCACAGCGCTCGTCACACATTGTATACTCTTTGAATTAAATTTAAATGTGATTTGGTTGACCAAAATCCTATTGATACAAAACCTTTCCAGGAACACATATCACGAAGTACTACTGCACAGTATTTACATCTCTAGTATTTATTTTTAGCATGAGTATCACCTTCCACGAGTGCTATTTATAGGTGTTTTAATATTTTGAACCAACTGAACTGGTTCTGCAGGATTATTAAAAAAGAGATCATTGGCAGTCTAGACGCACAAGTTCCGGAAGAAAATCAAAGTCCCAGGAGGGCCCTTGGAGGGACGGCAGGCACACTTGCTGGACGCGCCGCTCACGTGCCAGGTGGGCTGCGCTTTGCTGGAGGCCCCTTCCAACACCCCCCCGCCCCATCTTGGTTTATTTTCCTCTTTCACATCCTCTGTTCTGGGTCTGCCGTGTCCCCTGGTGAGCAGGGCCCTTGCCACCCCCAGAGCCGAGCAGCAGTCCCCACGTGTCCTACCTGCTACTCTGACCCTTTTCACAGAAAAGCCTCCTTGCCCAGAACTTTCCAGCAGCTATAGGCTTCCAACTTCCTTCCCCAAACACACATCGCGGAATCTCCCCAGGCCAAACATTTCCCAGCTGCCCAAGTTCTCGCGGGTGATAATAACTCTTTTGAAACCCCTCTTAGCTCTTGCAAAACCTTGACCTCCTCTAATTTTTCAGCCACCGTGAAGATAAGAACTGACCGAGTCATCATTTCCCAGCAATCATGATCTCCCTGGCAGCAATCCTGAAACGGTGGGCTTGTCCTACCCCATTCCAGAAAGGTCAGCCCTCACCCTCTCCTGGGTCTTCCCTCCCACAATCCTGCAGTGGGAAGGAGAGAGGTGTCATACGTTCCAGTAGCTGTCTGAATTCATCGTGAGTTGCGGTGACCGCGCAAGGCTCGGAAGCAAGGTGTGGATGTCTGGATGACGCAAATCTGCCTAAGTCCGTCTCTGAGAAGAAAGGAGGCCTGTTTCCTCTGTCATAGGTCTTCCTGAAGATGCATGAGAAGGTAAATACTGCTTCTACACTTTGAAGTCATGAAAGGCATTTGATTTTAGAGGGGCGGGGTATGGCTGTTAGCTACGTTATTGAAGAGAGGGGTTCAACTCATGAGCATGCAAGTGACAGTGATCAGCACGTACGTGCTTAGAGCAGGTGCTGGGAGGCGAGGGGAGCACAGCCCACGGGAGAGAAGGTGCGTGTGCAACTGCAGTGACACAGACATGCACCGCGATGGCCCAGGGACGAGCCAGGTACAGCAGAGAGTCAGACTTCTGGCCGGGGACACAAACACCTGTGCTCTGACATGGGGAGAAGACTGCTCAGCATGGCCTCAGGTCCAGAAAGACCCTCCTCCCCACCATCTTCTGGGTGACTTGAACTCGTGTTGTCCGAAGCATTTTTATGTGCATTGTCATAGGTGATCCTCACAAACTCTGAACATGTGCTACAACCTCCCCAATTTGGCTCAGAGAGTTTCCCAAGGTTGCCCAGCTCATGACAGAAGCAGGGTTCAATCCCCAGACCTAGAGGTTTTTACCACACCCTGTAACCGTCGGTCAGACCGTCAGACCATCAGACCTACTCAAGACAACAGAACAGTCTGGGGAGGAAGGCAACGAGCTCGGCTGCACACCTGAGGTGTGAGCCATCTGAGAGGCATCTAAGAGGAAGCGTAGGGCAGACCGTGGAGGACCCAGGGCTGGAGTCAGAGAGAGGAGCAGGTGAGCCTACAGTTAGTTTCCTCGCTGAGGAAGGTGAGAACATGAGGGACCACCAAGAGGAGAGGCCCGAGGACCGAGCTCTGGGAGCCCCAGTGTTAAAGGGAAAGGACAGACATTCTACAAGCTAGAGATTAAGACCAAATATCAGACACCAGGAGTGGGGGGTGGGAGAAATAGGAAAAGCGTCTGCCTGTGCTGAGAGCTCATCCACGTGGGCCCCTACACCTGGTGGCCCAGGCAGCCCCGAGTGTGAAGCACTCCTGCCTGCCTGGTGTCTGGTGTGGCCAGCAGTAAATCTGACGTGGCTGGAGCCACCCTGTCATGAGGGCACAGGCTCTGCCTATTTGCTGGCTGATTGGGGCTGGGCTGCATTTCTGTGAAGGAGGCAGGACTGCAGTAGAAAACACAAAAAGCCTGGGTCAGCATGGGGTTGTGTCCTCAGCATGCTGCCGTGAACCTAGCAGCCCGCTTTCTCCATCCAGCATGCTGTGGGGTCTGGACATCGATCTTGTGTCAGTGAACAGACCTGCCCCGAGTTAGTGCTGCCTGATAAGGCCCAGGTGTGTTCCAAGGTGGCTAAACTTCAGCCAGAGGTGTGGGCTCGGCTCTGACTAATGAAACTCGTCAACAATCTCCTTTTCAAAAACAGTAAAATGTCTTGTTTCTGCCCTAGAAAGAAAAATATTCTCTTTTTTATGTGTGAAGTACTTATAGTTGCAGTCTTAAAAGACAAGGTGACAATTAAATTCTAAACCAACAGCAGGAGCTCAGAGGCTGGAGGTGACAAGGGGGCTCCTGCTCTGCAAACCTGGGAAAGGCTGTGGGGCTTCACTGGAGGAAAGGGCCAGTTAATCCTTATCATTTCCCCGAGCACGCTCTGTTGGGCGTGGAGTGCAGGAGACAGCTTCGTGGACAGATGAGCCTACATTTGATCCCAATAGTGCCACCTGCCTGTGCAAGTCATTTTACTTCCCCTCATTGAATCCCTCATAAAATGGGTGTGTTAGATTGCTGGGGCCACCATAACGAAGCACCACAGCCTGGGCGGCTTCAACAACAGATATTTATTCTCTCACAGTCCTGGAGGCTGGAAGTCTGAGATTACGGTAAGGCAGGGCTGGTTCCTCCTGAGGCCTCTCTCCTTGGCGTGCAGACAGGACCTTCTTCCTGTGTCCTCACATGGTCATCGTCCCTCTGTGTGTGTCTGTGTCCTGATCTCTCTTCTTAGAAGGACACCAGGCAGATTAGATGAGGACCCACCTAATGACTTAAGTTTAACTCTTCACGTCTTTAAAGGCCCTGTCTCCAAATAGTCTCATTCTGAGGTGCTGGGGGTTAGTATTTCAGCATGTGAATTTTGGGGGAACACAATTCAGCCCACAATCATGCAGCTCATGCTAGTTATAGAGAGTGTTCGATTGTGCCTATGTCATGTGAGAGTGTACCATGTATACACAATAACATATTCTGTATTGAGCATTATACCTGATAATCAATTTTCTGTTCTGTTTTTAAATGTTTACTGTTTGTAGACAAAAAAAAAAAATAATAATTTGCTTAAAGTGCCCATAATCTAATAGGAATTCTTATAATTATACTGTGAGACCAAATATACATGTTTGTAAAAGAACACTTATGTCTAACTTTTTTTAAAAAGTTGATATTTTAATGTAATTTTCTTTGGGATTACATTAGGTGTACTTGGGAGTGGGGAAAGTCTCCTCAAAAGAAGCAACAACCAGTGAGGGTCAGGAGAGAAAGCTAGTGAGTTAAGAAAACATAAGATTTATTATTTTAGGAGGTGCAGTCAAAAGGGCTGGCCCACCTGAATTCAGCTGCAGTTTTTCTGCTTGTTAATTGTGCAATTTTGACCCTCGACTAATATGAGTTCCCTTTTCTTGGATTAGAGTGGTGACGCGCTCCAGAGACAGAATATTGTGCATTTAATGACTTTGGGAAAGCGGCTCATTTTATAAATTGAAAATTCAACAATTTTGTTTTTTCTCTAGAAAATCAAGGCACAAAGTAAACAATCAACAAACATTAGATGGAGGGGTGAGTGGGTGGATGGATGTATCAATAGGATTGAACAACAGACAGAAAAGCAAAATGATACAGGAGGAATGAGGACATTTTCCTGAGTCTCACTTGATCTAAACTCTAACCAGATATAAGTGTGGCTGGAGAAGCCAGCAGGAGCCCTCACCTGGCCTCCCTGACCTCTCCAAGGTGGGCACCGCAGTGTCGATGGTGTTTTGAAGCCTTGCTGCTTTTGCTGCACCAGCCCTGCCGTCCTGGCTCATTCGATCTGGTGGGATTCTCGCTCTCTCTCAAAACTTGCTTCTCCAGGTAGCAAAAGACGCAGTCCCTCCCCCAGTAGCATCCAGAGTCACCTCCATGCTGATTCCCCAGGTTACATCCAGCAGACCTGTTCACAGCACTCGCAACCAACCTGATCCTCCCAGATCATGCCTCGTCTCCGGGTTTGTGGGTGAGAAAGGTGGTTTCCAACATTTCCCAGAGGGTCTGCGTTTTGGCGCTAAGACACCTTGTGCTTACTTTGCATGTTCTTCCTGTCCCTCCTCTCCAGAGTTCCCTGGGACTCTGGGTACTCGGTGGTCCAGCACTTGCTTGACCGGTTGAGAAGGCGGTTCTGGCCTCTATGAGGCTCAGCTTTCTCTGCACTCTTCTGGAATGCGTGCCCTGTGTAGTGCCCACCCACACGGGGTAGGGAAAACTCGAGCAACCCACAGGATACTGCAACATTTGTGCCATGTGACTTCTGACTCTTTCTATGAAGCCAGCTGCCATGTCACGAGGGTGCTCGAGCAGGCCGGGGGAGAGGCCACCGGCATGGAACAGGACACTGCCGCCATGGGGGCTGCCATCAAGAGGTCAGGCTGGGAAGACAGCAGCCCCAGCAGGCATCTGGACCACAATCATGTGAGTCAGAACCACCCACCCAAGTTGCTCCCCAGTTCCCCTCCCCATAGGAACTGGGAGAAAATAAACATTTGTCATTTTAAGTCACTAAATTCTGGGTTAATTTGCTGGGCAGCAATAGATAACTAACATACTTGCCAAGCTGCCCAAGCCTTAATGGTCGCTTCTATCTGTGATGAAACTCACTGGCATTGTCCCAGCATCGTCCCTCACAGCTAGAAGCAAACTGCCTGCCTCAGGGCTCCCCTTCCCCTGAGCCCACCCACTAGGAACTGATGTTGGGTGAATCTCTTTTGCAGGCTGTGGGGGTCTTGGGCTACTGCATCTGCCTCTCACTTCCCCAGGTTCTCACGGTGATCCCTAACTTACATGTTTCCAAGGAACTGGACTCTGGAGTCCTCCTTCTTAATACTGAGTGTTCTTGACTATGAAGAATAAGGACAGACCAAATTTTCACCAGGGAAGTTAACCCCGATGAAGTGACATGCACGTATGTCCTGTCACATATATTCAGACATGACACTACCTGTGGTCAAAGGTGCTGACGAGGGGCATGGAGTTGCCCTGATCCTTCCCTTGCATCCAGTTCTTGTGGTCCTGAACACACTTTTTAAATATCTGGATTCACGGGTGTTGTGTTTGGTTCAAGGACACAGAATTGGATTAAGTGGAGAAGGGACTGGGATGCCACCCTCACTGACTGAGACGACTGGTCACCAACGAAGGATCTCTCTGGTAAGATGGTCCCTCTGAAGGCCGTTTCTCAACTCTCCCCACACCAGATGTTGAGGGCGTGCCTCCAGCATGACCGTACCAGCCACTCACCCTGGCTGTGATTTCTCACTATGATGAGGTCGGGGTGGTGAGTGGTAGGTTTGCCCTGCTCCTTCCCAGCCTGCCCACCCCAGCGTGGACCTAGGCATGCTAAGGGGGTGTGTTCACAGGTGACAGATATTCTACCCAGCATCTAGAGAATCTTTGCACTAAGATTCTTTGCACTAATCTTAGCATCACTAAGTGATGCTAACATATCACAGGGCCCCAGAGGACAAGAGGGGTCATCTCGTTTCTGGGGAATCTGTCGCTTATGAACAGTTTGTGTTCTAAGACTCTCCAGCTCTAGCCTCATAAAATGCTTTGTACTTCCCGGCAGCCAGGAGAATGACTGGCACACAGTGAACCATTCCAGGCATCATTTCAAAGTACACATATCAAACATTTTCAATGGTTTTAAAGATCTGAAATTCTCTGTTCTAAAATCCTCCCAGGGAAAGGGAATGCTTTTGTTTTGGTAGCCTGAAAAGGCTGATGAGTTCCATCCAGCCCTGCTGTCCACTCTGACAGTGAGACTTAGGCACAGGTAGCACCCACCTGACACCTGCGGGAAAGCCAGCTGGTTCCAGGCTTTCTAATCACTGCACAGGAGAACAAAATGAGCTCATGTTGTCAAACATGAAAATGTTTGAACATCTGCCTGGATAGAAAAGGAAGCCCCCACTTTCTCTTACTGACGTTCCTCCTGATGGATTTCAGACTACACCTGGGTGAGAAAAAGACTCAGAGTTTAAATGAAAAAAAAAAGTTTCAAATGTGTGATTGTAACCAGTTTCCATTAGCCTGAAAAATATATAAATACACATATAAAATATATTTTAAAAAATTAAATATGGACAGATCAAGATTCATTTAATACATGTTCATTGAGTGTCAACCACATGGTGCCCACTGTATTGAGTGTGGGGATTGAACAGAACACAGAACAAGCATAGTCCTCTTTCTCATGCAGCTTGCAGATGCAATAAGCAGACAGACGACCCTGAACTAAGGTGTAAGGATTATTCACAAAATTGATCATATACCAGTTCACAAACAAAATACCAGTAATTTCCATAAAGTAGAAATATTACAAACAACACTTTCTGCTCACACTGTAATAAACCCACAAATTATTAACAACAAAAACACACATAAAAAGCCTGTTCCACCTGGAAATGTAAAAGGTTCCTGTAAGGACTCTTGGATAAAAGACGAAATATGAGCTGAAATTATAAAATTCCTAAAACATAATGATAACGAAAACACAATGTATCAGAATATGTGAGATATGATTTAAGGCAGTGGTCATAGGAAAATTCCTAGTTTTAAACACTTTTATCAATAAAAAGAAAAGATTTTCAATAAATGAATTAAATTCCCAGCTCAAAAAGCTTAAAAAAGAACAAAAAGGCAACCCAAAGGAAGTACGAGGAAGGAAAAATTAAATATAGAAGCAGGAATTAGTGAGATAGAAAAAAACAGTAGATCAGCCTAACAAATCAAATTCCTGGTTTTTAAAGATAATTAACAATGTAGACAAGCCACTAACTTATCGAGAAAAGAAAAAGATGGATCAGAAACATACAATGTAAGAAATAGGGAGAAATAACTATTGAAACAGGAGAAACTTAATAAATCATAAGATACCATTTTGCAGACATCTATGCAAATAAATTTTAAAAATTAGGTGAAATGGATGATTTCCTAGCCCATATTGACTCCTTGAGACTTACAAAGCTTAAACAGACTAATATCTGTAGATTATATAGAAAAAGTTATCAAGGAACTATACCCCAAAATGCCTCAGGCCTAGATGGTTTCAGAAATTCTACCCAACCTTCACAACAGACTGCCTTGGAGGCCTGCAAATAGCCTTCCTTGGCAAGCAAAGAAAACTTTCAGAAATAGAATTTGTCATTTTCCAGCCCCATTCACTCTGTCCCCTACCTCCACAATCCACCAAAAAATTACAGATGGATATTAAATTTTAAAATAAAATCTTTAAAATTCTTACAAGAAAAAATTTTTTAAGAGCTCACAAATGTGGATATACAAGGGAATTTCAAAAAGCTCATGGCAAAACAGAGTTAAAAGATAACATGAATCTTTCCATGAACTTTTTGAAGCTGCTCGTATTTCTTAGACAAGATACAGAAGGCTTCATTCAGAAAGGGGAGGGCTGACAGATCTGAGAGCATCCACTTTTAAATAAGATTAAAAGTCAAATGACAGACAAGGAGAAAATATTGGTAAAGTTTATAAAAAATAGTAGACAGAATATATTAAGAACATGCTCAAGTCAATAAGACGATAAACAACAAACTCAAAAAACTGGAGAAGGAATAAAAAGGCAACTGATGGACGAATAAATAAACCAGAATGGCCAGAAACAGGGAAGACACGCTTGACATGGCTGTGATTGTGAAACTGAAGTTGGAAGGAGAAGCTTGGCTGATTGGAAGCATCACAGAGTCAACCACGGGATACAGTGCCCAAAGACACAGAAGAGAGAGAGCTGGGGAGATATTTTTTTTTTGACCGGTAAGGGGATCGCAACCCCTGGCACAGTGTCGTCCACATCACGCTCAGCCAGTGAGCACACCGGCCATCCCTATATAGGATCCGAACTCGTGGCCTCAGTGCTACCACTGGGGAGAGATCTTGACATAAGCTGAAGTCGCAGGTCTCTGATGCCATTTGGACCTCCAAGGTCAAGCACTGACCAGGAAATTGCACTGGCAAGTCTGAATCTCAGGGAAGCCTGGGGTGGATCTAAATTTGGGAATCATATTGGACAAGTTCTGACATCCAAGGAACAGAAGGTGACTATAGCTGACTTAAGCAGAAAGGGATCTTTTGAAGGATTTTGGATGGCACTAGGTACTCAACAGGCAGCAAGGTGGAGGCCACACACTCTGAAACAGCCAAGCCTGTCAGAAGACACCACCACCGGTACCCCAGGCCCAATGGTGGCATTTCCCCCGACCCTGCTGATCCTGGACGCTGGCCCTTGCTGCTCCTGGCACACCTGGAAATGCATCCAGGCCCTGGATCGTCTGCTGCCATGTGCCATTAAACATGCAGCAGCACTGTGGTCATGTCTTTACTTAGGCTGCAGGGAAAGCAGCACAAGTTTCTATAGGGGAGATGTCTGCCTCCAAGGTGATGGGTTCCACAAACTTGGGAAGAAAGTACAGAAGCTGGGCAGCTAAAGGTGAGACAATAAAATGCCCGGTATTGAGAAACTGTGCACAGAGGGTCAAGGCATCACTGGACCTGGTGATCAGCCAAGGCAGGAGATGGGGAGGCTCACTGAGTTATGCTGGATTCTAAATGGGGAGGCTTCTCTGATCGTTTTTCGCAGAGATTTTCAAGGGAACATCTCACAGTCTACTTCCATAATACGCTCCAATGGCCTGCACCATAGAACTTCCAAACATGAATTCCTGCAGGCTAAAGGTGAGATGCACATTCTGGGGCTTCTTTCCTTAAAGTTAAACTTGCTTCTAAGTGGGCAACCTGCAGTGAGTGTTTGGGACAGTAAAATACAACTCAGTTTTCGAACCCTGTTTGAATACCTGTTTCAATGTCATGTCACATAGAGTTTGCAAAACGAAAATATTGAGCTCTACCGAAGTTCTAGTTACCACTTCTTCAGTTCACTGAATTATGCTTGAGTCTAAATGGGAAGCTCCTCTGACTCTTTTTCGCAGAGATTTTCAAGGGAACATCTCACAGTCTACTTCCCTTGTTGGCTCCAATGGCCTGCACCATAGAACTTCCAAACGTGCAATGTTTTACCTCACGTGGGAGCCTTCAGATAGGCCCAGGGAAAACTGTGTACTCATATGTTGAGGCTCGATGGAGAACAGACAGTGATGTAGAAATGTGATCTCATGGTCACAGACTGAGGGAAGCTTGTCAATTCGGATTCTCCTTGGACTCTGTGTAGACCATTTCTTTTCTCGGGGAAGGGGCAGAGCCCCTCGGGAATGAGGGTTTTCAAGGGAGAAGAGAGAAGGGACAGAGCGACCTTTTTAGGTGTTTGTAATGGCTGGATTTGGGGGAGAGGAGTTTCTGTGTCTGTGATGTCTGTGTGTCTCTGGATCTGAAGTGAATCTCTGGTAGACAGCGTAGGCCTGTTGCATGTGTTTTTATCCAGCCTGCCTTTCTGTGTTGCTTGATTGGAGAGTGGAATCCGTTCACATAGAAAGAAATGAGAGTGAATTCTCCTACTATCATTTCATCAGTTTGTTTGCTCTATCATTTCATCAGCTCTTTGGATCTCTGGGCTATTTCAAAATTCTGCAAAGAAAAAGAGAAAGAAAGAAAGAAAGAAAGAAAGAGGGAGGGAAGGGGGAGAGAGAGAGACAGAGACAGAGAGACAGAGAGAGCGAGAGAGAAGAAAGAAAGAAAGAAAGAAAGAAAGAAAGAAAGAAAGAAAGAAAGAAAGAAAGAAAGAAAGAAAGAAAGAGAAAGAAAGAAATTCTGCTAAGCTCTGTTCATCATCTTGTGTGTGGGAAGGTTATATAGTTCCTCTTCAGGGAGGCAGCTGTACACCAAGTGCCGTACAATTCATCTAACTTCTGGAAAGCACTTTGAGTCCAAGCGCATAGATTTTTCCTGATATCGTTCCATGCCTTAATTTCCTTAAAGAGCAAAACGGCCTCCTAAGTTTTCCTGTGGCCTTCAACTTTATCTTCAGCCACCAATTCACTGACAGCCTAGGGCTGTCTGTCGTTTTTGTGCAAGTTGGTGTGAAAGAGGTTGACGATATCTGGTCAAACTTGAGCCTTGAACACAGCTGGCAAAGTGACCATTTTTCCAGATGACCCCCCCTTTCCACACTACACCAATATCAGTGGATGACCGCATGCCATGGCAGAGAGAGGAGAAGGCCACGCTCCTTTCAACCCGGCTGCTTCCACAGGAAATGACCCTGGAAACTACTTGCAAACCACTGCCATGCAGGCTGACGTGGTGGGGGGCAGGGGAGCGGGAAGAGGGTGAGTGAGGGGGAAGAGAGGTGGGGCAGGAGTGACACTCTCCACTCGGTTTAGCTGTGAACCCGGCACTGCTCTAAAATCACACAGAGTGTATTTGAAGATGGTGGCCCTCTGCAAGAGCCCAGTGTTACTGGGAAGACTGAATACATGGCCAGGGGCTCGCCCTTTGTTTCTGAGGACATTTCTGTTTTCTTTCTTTCTTTCTTTCTTTCTTTCTTTCTTTCTTTCTTTCTTTCTTTCTTTCTTTCTTTCTTTCTTTCTTTCTTTCTTTCTTTCTTTCTTTCTTTCTTTCTTTCTTTCTTTCTCTCTCTCTCTCTCTCTCCCCCCTCCTTTCTGTCTTTCTTTCTTTCCTCCTTTCTTTCTTTCCTTTTTTCCCCCTTTTCTCTGACTTCTCAAAAGCTCCTGCTCACGTTTCAAGGCAGCAATCGCACTATGGATTAGGTCTTGTTTCTCGAGTCTGCTTACTTAAGTTTCCCCCTCCCCCTTCACGGATGGGTGGCTGGATGCGTGTACGCATGTGCGTACGTATCTACTCAGTCTGTTATTTATTTATTATTGTTTTTATTTTGCATTGGACACGTTGCAGAAGTAACCAAAGCTGTTGCCGATCTGTGTTGCAGATGCCTAGGTAGACTGTGCCTGACCTCAGGGACGGACAAACTCATAATTGAGAGGGCGAACACTGTACACGTGTATGTCTTAGCTCTTACCGTAGGAAACTGTTTTCTCCTTATGAGAAAAAAACAGCTCACCAAACCCAAAACTGGTGTGTGGCAACATATGCTATGCTACATTTGCTCGCTTGCTTGCTTGCTTTCTTGCTCTTTTGCTTTCTAGCTTTCTTTCTTGCTTTCTGGTTTTCTTGCTCTCTTGCTCTCTTTCTCGTTTTCTCTCTTCCTCTGTCGTTTCCATCCACTTGAGGTGTGATGAAAATGACTTCTCCGTGTTTGCTGCGAGTCCTTTCATGGTTTCACTTTTGTCCCGCTGACGTCCGTGCCGGTTTGTGGGGCTCCACCTGGCGGCCGCTTTTATATGGCTCTCTAGAGCTCCAGCGAAGCAGGCGAGGGGACAGGACGTGGCCTCGTTGCCCGAGGAAGAGTTCCGGGAAGACTGCAGGGCTAGCGTGACCGTCACCGCCGGTGCCCTGGCGCCAGCGCGTGGCCCGTTCCTCGGAGATTGGGCGTGGAGGTATGCGGGGAGGGAGGCAGGCTGTCACCACGCTCCCGGGCTCGAGCGATGTGTGGGGGCGCCCGCCTGGGCAGGTTGACCAGCAGGCTCCGGGGCTCCTCCGTCCTCGGGGAACGACCGGGGACAAGGCGGATGAATGGAAGATGGTGTCCCGCGGCCGGACGCCGTCCCGCCTGTGGTCCGGTCGTCAGCCGCGGTGTTTCCGCTCACCGCCGAGTGGGCTCCGGAGGCGTGGGGACCGGTCTGGGCCACCAAAGCAGGAGGGTACGGATAAGGGTGGCCGGGGACCTGGCCTGGGACCCGCGTGCATCTCGGTCATCCGGGGCACCTGCTGGAATTTCTTCCAAGTCCCCTAGAGAGTCGGGGGCCGGCCCAGGAAGGCCCACTGAGGTCCGGAGAGAGTGCCCCGGGCCCGCCAGGTCGTGGCCCCTGCCTCGTGCGGTCCTGTCGCCCGAAGCGCGCCTGCCGGGATTTTTTTTCCAAGTCCCACTCCGGAGGTGGGGACCGGCCGGCCCATGAGCGCGCGAGTGGCCGCGGGGGCCATACCCGGCCGGCTCCCGCTCCCGCGTGCCCTTCATCGCCACACTCCTGGGGTCGACCAGATGGCCACGCGAGCTCCAGTCGTGTCGAGGATGCCCTGGTTTTGGGGATGTGGTGGCCTTTTCTGGGTTTTTGAGAGATGTCCGTGATCATTGGATTGTTAGAGGTGTCGGGGGGGGGGGTGTTTGGGCTCTCGGTGATCAAGGCATCGGCTGAGCTGCCCCGCCACGCCCAGCCCCAGTGCAAGCCGCCCGACCGGGCTTGTGCTATGGCTCCCCGTGCCATCTGAGTGGGTTTCCTCCTGGGTTGCCATGCCCATCTCTCTCTGGCCTTTGTACAGCACCTCCGGTTGGGGGGCGGGTGGGGAGGTGGCGTTTGGGCTCTTTGGCCCTCCCTCGCGTGCCTCCCTCGCTGCCAGGCATCTTGGTGTGGTCGTGACAACCCACACCTAGCTTGGTTTCGTTCGTGTCGTGTGTCTGCCGGTGTCATCCAGGGTGGGGGCCGGCGAGGCTCAAGGCGTGCTCTCTTTCGGGTTGTTGTCCTCGCTGGGCCACTCTCTGGGCTATCTTGTGGTCGATGAGGTGACATTGAGTTCTCCTGGGCCGGGCCTAAGACGCACCAGACGAGGGACAGATATTCATTATAAATGGGACCGCGCTCTCGTTCTGCCTGTGGGCCCCTCGCCTCTCCCGCCTGCTCGTGGGTGGTGCATGGAAGGCAGGGGTGCGGAATCCGGCCCGACCTCGTTTCTCTGCTTTTTTGCCCTTGTGGTGTGGGCGGGGCCGGGGTCCTCTGACGGGGACACAGCCGTGCTCCCTCTGCATGTCTCTCGAGTTGTGCTTCGCTGTTGGGGCAGCCCCTCTCGCAAGCGGCTCAGCTCCACCCGGTCCTTCGTGGTGCTCCCATAGTGCTCCAGGTCGTCCACTCAGGTGCCTGAGGCCGAGCGGTGGTGTGTTCCTGTGTCCAGCGCCCCCCGCTGGTGGCCGCCGCCACCACGGCGCCTGTGCTTTGGGTCTTAAGGAGTTTTCGGGGGGTTGAGGCAGTAAAGAAGGGCCCGTTGCCTGCAAAGGAAGCGTGTGTGCCACCAGTCCGCCCTGCTTTTTGCACGGGTGGGGGACTTGGCCGGCAAAGCCCAGTGAGGGTTGGCTCAGTTGGATGTGTTGGGCGAGCCCCTGAGGCAGCCAGGCCCTCTCTGGGCTCCACCTGTGAACGCTCCGGAGTTGCCACCACACGGT